>NC_091017.1:56469654-56792264 GCF_041296385.1 Aphelocoma coerulescens
AAGGAAGACCTGGGAAGAGGAACTATAGACAAGTAAGGCTCACCTCAGCCCTGGAAAGATCAGGAAGCATGAATCTTGGGGATCATTTCCAATTACATAAAGACGGAAAGCAAGACGGAAATCAAACCTGACTGTGGTCTGTGAGGAAATGACTTTGTATACTAATGGGAGGAGCGGGATAGATGGAGTATATATTGACTTTAGTGAAGATTTTGACATGTCAGAAGCATGAGAAAATTGAATCTGTCTGAGCTGGCAGATGGTATAACATGCATCTATGGCCACATACTGAAGATTCAGACTGGACATTGCAAAAACTATTTCTACTAGGAGGGCAGTGCAGCACTGGAAGAGGTTGTCTGTCTCAGTCCTTGGATGCTTACAGGACTTGACCAAAGTCACAGCTGACCTATCAACCTGCAGTGGTGGTAGTCCTGCTTCCAGAAAGAGGTGATGACCTTCACAGGCCTCTTTTAACCAATGTTTCTGTGGCTGTGTACTTGCCAGTGATCTTCAAGCAGCCCTTCAGCAAAGCCAGCGGTGAGCTACTCTGAGCATGACACCTTTTTTACTTCATGTAGCTTAGTGCAGACACACATCAGGACCCTCCTTCAGACTTAGGCCTTTGCTATCGCAATTGTGGCATTCCTGGCTCAACTTCAACAGCCTTTTGTGTGGGTGTAAGGACTGCTGAAGTTCCCTGTATTGGACTGCAGTAGAAATCCACACACCAGGTAAGCCGAGAAGGGAACTTAAGGCTCCCTCCTCTCTAACCATTTATTATCTGCAGCATCAAAGAGACAGTGGGGTTCCTAAAGCCATTTGCATCACTGAGTCACTGCCATCACCCTTGTGCAGGTTTGCAGGAAAGGGCAAGGCTGGGTGGGGCACTGGTCCTGCCCAGCTCCTTGCAGTCCCGTCCCTGTGCCTGCAGTGGCACACAGCGCACAGCACACCTCGTGTGCCACTGCACAGCCCCCCGCAGCCAAGAGAGGACCGGGACACTGAGTGACACGCAGCGCCCAGATGTGCTTCGTAGGTTGTTTTGGCAACATCATTCCCTTGCTGGGGGAAAGCTGTGAAGCAACAATGCTGCAAACAGGAAATGATTCACCAGTTTTCTGTACACATCTCAGGCAATATTTGTGCCGCAACAAAGACACCATTTAATTTTGCCCTACAAAGTGCTTATAAAATTAGCCAACAAAGAAACACCATTTTTTTGGTTTTAACTTTGAAGAGCTACAAATGTCTATTTTAGACTGCCCAGATATTGCCTGTATTGAGTTGTTTACTGCAACACAGTGTCCTATTCTTTACTGACCTTCCTTACAGAGACTGCCAAGCACAAATTAGGTCAACCTAAGCGGCAGTATGAACTGCAATTAGCCAAAAACTTCTCTTAATTAGTGCTGTTATTCAGGGTGGGGAGAGATTAGCTCACAGTGAGTTGGGGTAGGGCACTTTGGTAGAGAGAGACTCTTTCTAAAGAAAGGTGGATCTAACGCTGGATTTCTGCCCAATATGTTTTGAAATTTTGATTGCAATGCTTTATGACCAGAGTGATGTCTGTAATTTGTGCCTCTAGGGTGCTCTGTGTAGCACTACTAGACTGCAATAAAACAACAAATAACAAACGAATTATTCTTATGGACAACATCCTCTTGCAACTAGAATCAGCGATTCTAGGTCTTCAGGCACTCTGTGTCAGAGTCACAGAAATGTTTGTAAGAGACTGTCTCCCTCCTACCTGAAGCACCACAAGTGCATTGCTGCCTCTGCACAGCAGCTCCTGTTGGACTTCCTGACCAGGGCCTGGCATCCTTCACACTGTGGCTCTATCCCTGGGCTCAGTTCAGGAGCCCACATCGCAGGGGATACAAAAGACAGATCGATATGGCTTCCAGGGACCAAGCCCCCATAGGGCTGGGGCTGTATTTGATGTTATGGCATCTTAAATCTCAGTCAGGCCTGGGACTACAGGGGTGAGATTGAGTGAGTTTGATACCTCTGAAGACAGCCAATTCACGAGAAAGCTGTGCTAGCCCTCACCCAAGCAGGATTTGGATGAAGAGATTTCTACTTTTTGTCATTGAGCAACTTTCACATTCTCTCACCTCTCCTCTGCAGTCAGTATAAGACAGTGACCAATTTTGCTTAAATAAAAGGAAAAATACTAGCCAAGGCTTTCATTCCTGGTACTCGCTCAGTTTTTACCCTTACAATCCATCTCCCATCTGGAGTGAATAAAATGATTTGCATTTTTCCATGTACAAATTCTGGTGTATACTCATGCAGGACAAGTTACTGATTAATAATTCTGATTAATATATAATACACTGATGAGAATCTCCTGGAGTAAAAGGCTAAATATAGTATTAGTGAGCACAGACTGTAATAAAAAACATACAAGCGTCAATATGGAAAAAAATATGCTTGGGAACAACCAAAAAAACTCAAAAAATCAATTATTTTTGCACTGGCTTTGCATGAACCAACTAATTTCTGAAAGCAGTCTAGCTACATTCAGGCAGTATTGCACTCAAGCTAATAAAGCTTTGGGAGAGGCATGATAATAGGATAATGTATGCAAATTTAAATCCCACTGGGTGAATTCATTATAGTGCACAGCAGAACCCCACATCTGCACATAAGTCCTTCCCTAAGTTTTAAAAGATGGTCTAAGTGTGGAATAAACTTTATGCTGATCAACCACAGAGAGGTTTTTGTGTACCGTTATCATCGTGAGAGTTGTATTTTAGCTGAAAAATTCACATCACTTTACGGATAAAGCACCCATCTTCCACTGAAATCTCAACATCTGGACAGTGAAACAAGCCTCAGGGTTCTTATCTCAGCTTGACTTACTGAGAAAAAGTGTTATCATATATCCTAGGAGTTGGACTGCATTCATGATCATATTCTTTCAAAAGCTGAGAAGGTGCCTATTTTAATATAGAGTGTGGAAGAACAAAGCAAATCTGGTTACAAAATGGTAACATCAGTGAAGGATTAAAAATGTTATTCAAGTTCATTACCTAGATAATAACTTATTTAGACTTATTTCAGTTTTGTATAAGGCCTGCAGCCATGGCCACTAGAATCTCCTCACAAAATGTAAAGTTGTGTGTACATTTTAAAACTACCATAATTTGAATTTATCAGTGACTACTGTGCATCCAGTTAGCAAGAATGAATGTGGGCAACTTAGAATTAAATATATAAATTCATATTTAAATTAGCAGGTTTAATAGGCCTGATCTTCAGATGAAGAAACCTACTTCTGAAACAACTGATGTGGAATTGGTCCCTCAAAATCTCTCTCAGACCCCTCTTCAGACAGGATACAGTTGCCTCCTGGATTTTCAGCCTTCATTCATAGGTGAAAAAGGAGGATCAGAAAAGGAATGGGATCTTACTGTGTGGTCTGGCCTGAAGCATCTTTGTGCCCTGGTAATGAGTTCAGTTCTGTTAATGGAAATTGAAAGACTTTCAGTGACTTGAACAGTGATTATAACTCAAACATCAGGAAGAAATAATGAAACTATATTCTGAGAACTTATAAAATATAGTTAAAGGACCTGTTAAGAGATACTCACCAAAAAAAGCCAATGTTAATAAATTTTCAGTGATGTCACTATAACCTACTTTCTGATAGTCTGGAAATCTGTAAAAAAGGTTGATTAATTCTGCAAGATCTAGTGGTCATTGTATATTTAGTTTAGTGAAGAATATTTTTACGGAAAATACTGCATAGTTGTGCGAAAATAGGCTGTTCTGTGAATACGTACATTAAAAATGCATCCTCATTTCAGATTTTAACATTTTTTCATTTTATTGTTAAGGCATAAATGCATCAAAATATATGTTAATTGATACTTCTGCAGTTTTATTCCTGACTTTATTAGGTTATGTAGACATGGTACTTAGGAACACGGCTTAATTGTGAACTTGGCAGTGATGGGTTAACAGTTGGATTTGATGATCTTTAGGGTCTTTTCCAACCTAAATGATTCTATGATTCTACCTTTGCCTTTACAGAAATGCCTGCTAAAACAGACCTCTCATCTAACTCTGATCACAAGTGAATGTTTCACAGAGAAACAAACCCATTTCTACTTTGATTATTGGCTGTAAAGCAGTTTTGTGCTCACAGTATATACCTTTTCCCCTTTATGTAAATCTACCTATCATTTATTTGCATTGTCTCTGATAATGCTGTTAAAGTAAAAGATATATGCTTAGAAACATAGACCCTCCTTGCTTAAGTTGACAGCCTTCCTATATGAGTTTAAAATCAATCCTTCCTCAAACTGAGGATTAGCCAGCTACACAATAATGATCAGTTTTGTAATACATGAAATATGCATCAAATCTAATAACTAAAGTCTGCCTAAACAAAAGAATGTGTTCAAAAAGATTAGTGGATTATTGAAGGCTCACACAGTCTGATGCCACTTTTCATGCTCCTTGGACAGCTTTTAGCATGTCTCAGCTGCTGCCAGTCAACACGTGCTCTTTAAGCATGGAAAATAATGCAGGAGTTTATAGGAGAGCTGTGCTGATGCTTTGGATGAGATGGCTATTTGCTGAGTGGAGACATAAAAGGCTTTTCTTTTTCATCAGAAGGATTTTCTACAAAGCCTGGGAGAGATCCTGTGCTTCAGTTAATACATACCCGGTTAATGCATATCATCCCCGTATAGCTACTGACTGCAGCAGGCTTAACCAGCAGATGATGGTGCACTCTCACAGTTCCTTGTCAGTCACTGTACATGCTGCTCTTCATTCAGACTTGCCTTAGAAGCTGCTGCCAGAGGGACAAGATGCTGTCCAGGGCTGGCAGCTCACAGCAGCACAGATAGTACTGCTCAGGATACATGCCCTCAGCCAGGAAAAGAGAAGGGTTTCCAGTGTTAGGCTAGCAAGTACATGGACCAAATGATCTCTCATGACTACAAAATTAATAAAATTTGGTATTTGTACTGGAGACCAGTAGAATTACAGTACTCCTGCCTTATGATGTGTGGATAGTTCTATTAGCACTGCATCTTCAACAGATTTGATATACTTGGAGAAGTGGATCAATAAGCTTCTAAGCAATGGCAACTGTCTACTTGGTGTGACATTATCACCCACAGCACACTCAGATGCTGAAATATTGATAGTTTTGACAAGAGGCTTTAAAGGTTTGAGTTAAAGTGGTACACTCTGCCCTATATGATTCACCTGCCTAACCAATTTTGGGAATTCTGTGTGGGAATGTTGTGACTATTCAAAAATTATTGTCATTAAACTTGAATTCTTCTTTGAAACAGGTTTCTGAGGACTAGTGGTACACACTTTGCAGGAGTCAATTTTTCACAGGGCAGATATCTAACTTGTAAACATTTCAGTTCATAAGACAAACCCCTGTCATCTCATGTGTGGTATCACTAATGGACAAAATGTGCCTGAGACAGGTGTAATCCCACAGAGACAGATTTGGATGTGTTTTCCTTGTCACATTTTGCTGTCTTTCTGTATTCTATGTACTACTGTAGGTAGCTGACATGCAGGTCAGTTGTCATTAACTTGTCTTGAAACTTCAGGGTCTCAATGTGTTGCACAGAACCTGAAGAATGCTTGCAGAAGTCCTTTGCAGATAATCTAAATTTAAAGCCACGACTGTTGCAATTTCAGTTTCTGCTCCTGTCCTGCAAACCACTGTTGCATCAGGTTATTGTGGGAATATTTTGCTTTATTTCTGTGCATGAGCACTTTGTCAAACATGAGATTTATTTAAATATTGCCTAAAGTTTTTTTTAAGTATTGCTTTCCACATTATTGTTTATTAAGATTGAAAAAGAAATACAACTGCTTCTGCAGATTCAAGAATGGGCAGGCTGGAACACAGTCTATTCTGATGCTATCAAGTTCCTGCAAATCACTGAGTGATTACCAGCTTTCATGCTTTCTGTATGCTGCTTTGAAAAATTGACTTCTGAAAACCTGTTTTGCTTAGATTGCCACAATGTTTTTGAATCTTGATTTCAATGTCAGTTTTTAAATTTTGTCTATCTGTCTCTTATAGATGACTGAGGCTGTGGGCAGATTTCTTTCCCTCTGACTATTGCTGTGGGACACTGGAGTCTGTAACAGTCTTTCAGTCTTTCAGTCGTGCAAGGAATGGAAGAATACATTTCTGATACACCTGTGCAGTTTACACCATTCAAAACAATGAGGCATTCACCATTGTTCTGCTTTTCATTTCCCTGCTCCAAAGTTCAGTAAGAGGAAAGAGTGCCATTAATTTCTAACTCCAAACACTCTAATTATATTGGCCAGCTAATTACTGATTAGATAGGGAAGTAGTCCCTATTAGACACATGAAGGTGATCACCTCTTATCGCATCCCAGGCAAATGCTGCTCACTGTAAGTGTATGCTCTGTTGTCACCGTCTTTAGTTCTCCTCTTCTTTGTAAACCAGATACTTTGAGCACTGAGAAGGACAAGACATCATTAACTATGATGAAATGTTGGCCTTTCCTATTTTGAAATGTCTGAGAAAAATGAGTGAGAATGGGTACTACCTTGATCCTGGAAATAGGAAGATTCCTCTCTTCCAGTGAGTATCTTTAAGCACTGTTGAAGGGGCCACCACTTCCCCTGGACTGTAACTGTGGACCCTGGTGAAGGAGCAGCCAAAGGTTTTGGTGAGCCACGTGTGCACCAGGCAGCACATACTCTTCTTGTGGTCCCAGAGGAAACTTTGCTGCAGCTGGAAGGACACATAAAGCAAAAGATAGTCAGTCACCTCCTCCTGGCATGGCATCTTATGAGTTCAGTGCTCAGTTCCTGTGGATTTTCCGTGGGTGATGGAAAGCAGGCTTTCTGCTGCAGCAGATGTTGGCCAAGCTGGCTGCTCAGGGTGGTGACTGCTTCAGCACAATCCCTGCAGGTGCATTGAGGTGTGTTTATGCCCAGGTAGGCAGGATCAGAAAAGAGGTGGGAAAACCGACAAACGTTATCATTCCCAGATGAAAACTGGTCTGTAACTCCAACTGGAAAACACTCAGTCCCTATCTGACAGCTACGAACTTTGCACTTTTTTCATACACCTTTTTTTGTGTGTATGTGTGAAATGCCTACATTTTTTTCTGTTAAAAGTTTGATTTGTTAAAATACAATTTTCCATCAGAGGTAATAAATGATGGATATGTCCTTAACAGTCTTCTTTAAAACTGCATAGACCCAAATAAAACATTCCTTGTGGTATTAGTAGGCTAATGCAATATGCTATAAAGGTCATATTTATGAAAGGATGTTGTATACTGCATAGTCTTGGTGTTGGAAATTAGCCCAAGCCAACTCTTGCTACACTAATCTTTCCTTATGCCTTGTGCTCCCTGACTTCTGCTGGATACTGACAGTCAATAAATAATCATATTCCCCTAAGTAGAAAAGTATCTGCTGTAAAAGTCATGTTCCTTGATTTCTGTTGATAACATAGGAATAAGCCCTTTAGCAGGCAAAACTCTGGCTCAGGTAAAGTTCTCATTTCCTGGGCACAAACTACATAATGAAACCATTAATTGTAGACTGCCACTGAAGGGAGTCAAACCTAGTTCGCTCAGAAGCCACCTACAAAACATAAGGTGAGATTAAAACAATATATTGTGAAACAAGGTGAGACTAAAACAGTATCTTCTGAAAAGTCTTTGACTTTTCAACTACGAACAGTACTAATTACAGGAGGGGCAGAGAAGTAAAATAATAGTTACCCTAATTATCTGTAGTCTCTATTTTGTGTTGGATGGATGCTTTAGGTGTGCTTACTATCGGTTTGATTTCATTAATGATACTTCATAAATTATATGCAAATAAAGAATGCAGATGGGAATGATTTCAGACTAAGTATGAGAATTTTATTGCTGACTATCAAAGACCTTCTGAAATGCTAATTTTTTAGACATAGTCCTTTGATCACTACAGATAATGAATGTTAATCAAATAAAACTGACATTGTTCTTGTGATTCTAAATGGGAAGTGAAAAGTAGTCTGCCAAATTTTAATTGTTCATTTAGGCTATACTACTATCACTTTGCAAATCTCAAAGCCTGGTATTAGAGAATATTCTTCTTAAGAAGAAGAATATATTTCTGGAGACATGCCTGAATATCACTGGCTTGAGAGCACAAGTATTCCTCACTTCTGAGAGCTAAATTAATGCTTCCTCTGAGTGCTGCAGCAAGTTGTAGTGCTGGGTGTATTGTGGGTTTGCATAAGGCAAGACTGGACAGAATATCTCTAGGTGAGCTAGTAGGTGGGTGATGTGGACTGCCACACTCCTCTGACAGGCTGATGGCAAGGCTGGGGCATGGTTCCCCCAGCTTTCACAATGCTCTTTAGGTTGCAGAAGTGAGGCCACCACAACATGCCACCCACCATCCCACTAAGCTTTGGCCACTATGGGCCTTGCAAACACCTCCTTTTGACACTCAAATCATGTAGCCAGCCAAGTTATGGCTTACCTGGAAAAAAAAAAAGCAAAATAATTAGGAGGGAAAGGAAACACCCTTGTTGTCTTCTGCCTAACAATCCTCTGATGGGGAAGCTATAACTTAGCACCAAAGTATTAAGAAGCCTTTTTGGTTAGGTACTAGGGGTAAATAATATACCCTGGAGGAAAAACATCACAAGAAAGAAGAACAGCACTTTTATCCCCCTTTTCTTAGACTCAGGTCATGCATGTTTACATTGCTCAGGTGTTTATTGTACTGAAACTCTACACTAAAACTGAAACAATTATGAGATACTGTTTGTAGAATACCTTCTAACACAGACTTTCAGGTATGAGTCAAGATACTGAGGGGGAAAATGCTTGTTCATTCCATAAATATTAAGATTTTTTAAAACATCCTTCCAAATAAAGCTCTGATAAAACACTTCTATGAGCATTTTTATCTGTATTTCTCTTGTCTTTTTTAAACCTCAGTGATAAGCTTCTAACCTCCTTTAGATGGTTCAAGAAGGAAAAAAAAACTTTGCAAATGCATAAACTTATGCAGTCCTGACTCTACATCCATACATCAGCCCTTCCCCATGTAAAAAAGGGAAACTTCTCAAAAGTGACCTGGAGAGGGGCTTATTGCTGAGAAAGTGCCACCACCATTTTCAGGGGTCAGCATGATGTTCCTTTAGGAAGGGGCCAAGAGCCACTTCAATGTCTCTGGAGAAGAGGTTCTCTCTGTAAGCAGGTTGGGTGAGGGGGAAGGGCAGACACATGGTGCTACACCCCTTAAGGTGCTGAGAGTGGCTTCCCCACCCTCCTGGCACCCAAGCATGCATGTGCCTCACAAGTCAGGAATCTCTGTCCTCAGGTAAGTTCCTGCCTTGGGCAGGGAGCAGTGGAGAGGGAGCAATGCCTTGCAAAGGCACCCATACCTGAGCCCGGGGCTGCCTGAGAGGGAGACAGCAGCCAGTGCTAGGAGGAGGGGCCACGAAATAGGAGAGGCGGGAAAATTCCAGAGGGTAAAAGTTATGTTGAGAATATGCAGGGACACATATGGAAAAGACTTGGGCATGGTTCTCCCAGAGGTTATTATTACTATTTATTAGTTCAAGAGCAAAGAGCAAAGGCTCTTCTGTGCCTCTTTTCTTATTTCAGTGTTAAAGAGTCACCATAAGCCAAATTAATCTTTAACAAAGAATACTTCCTCCTGTTTTTTGTGGGAATGCTATCCCAATGATGGTGGTGGCTGGGTCTCCCCTGAGCAGGTACACAGAGGGAGGCATAAGTCTTTCTTTATCAACCCTAGTGATACAGCCAGAATAGTCTTTTGACATAGTGCCTGGCCTGCAATGTGCAAGATGAAACGCTCCACTTTCCTGGACCCCCTGTGTTTGCAGGAGTTCAGATCTTGCCAGATAAGCACAAGGGGAACTGGAATTTCATAGAATCACAGAATGGTTTGGATTGCAAGGGGCCTTAAAGATCATCAACCCTCCTGCTATGGGCAGGGAACCTTCCACTAGGGTTACTCAGAGCCCCATCCACTCTAGTGTTGAACATCTCCAGGGATGGGGAGACCACAAACTCTCTGGGTAATATTTTACTTCAAAATGGAAGTGTAAAGCCTTTTCAGAGCCTTTAATTACAAAACAAAAGTTGCAAGCTTATCATCAGAAGTGGGCTCTAAACCATTTTTCACAAGGTAGACAGAACAAAGCCCACCTCCTCAGAGTCCCCCTGAGGTGCTGCTTCTCTGCACACACCATAGCAGGATTTCTCTGTCAGAGATTTTGTAGTCTTCAGCCTGGAGAGGAGATTTTGATTTCTTCACATACACTGGCAAATTTTACAGTCAGAGTAGCTGCTTAAAGTAAGGTTGGGAAAATCCTTCTTTTGTGTGCAAAATATTATTCTGCCACATACACATATGCACAGACACATCTCCAGCCATGGGGTGGTTCATTATTCCATTGAGCCTGGACAGCATGTGGACCATGGTTTATCACTGTTCTGACACCAGCATTAATTTCTTAACTGGCAGCAGTGTAAGTGAATGTAGTTTCTTGAAAGGCTTGGCATTCATACTGTCCTTGAAAAGTCCTTCATCAGCAGACAAAGGGTGGTGGGGCTGATAGAGCAGAGGAGGATACCTTTACTGCATTTGGATGTGTGCCATGGAAAGCACCCATGTACCATCAGGGAAGTACCAGTGCTGGCCCCCTGGGGCACACTAGAAAGAAAGTGCTCTAGGGAGAGCAGAATCCAGGTATCAGTCACTGCAAATGCGTGCAGTAGTGATCTGGTAAGAATACAAATGAACATGGGATTATGTGTTTTTCCCTTAAACATCTACATTAATAAAGATGTAATCTGCATTAGAATGGGAAAACATGTAATAGATAATCAGATTATAAGTTTCTAATAAATCTTATTCTAATTTAATGCACTGTACCTTTTACTTGCTGCACTGTATTTTATTTAGGTAGTGTTTAAGATCTCCCATAACAGACCAGGCATCTCTTCTGTGCAAACACTAACTCACAAGATTCCCCACTTGGGGTCTGGGCCATTTTTTTCTCCTGCATATTTTCTAGTACAGCCTCCAGGAAGCTCAAGCTTCTTATGAAGATATAAAATCTTAACTGGAAGCAAATTTCTGTTTCCTCTTTTATTTTACTGGAAAAAACCAGTGTTGTAGAAATCCATTACTCCTTTAACCATACTCTATAAATGCTTTTAATTACATCACCTTTCATGGTATGACATTAATTACAATTACTTAAAATGCTGTACATGGCTCAGGTATCACAGAGAACAGTTTCTCCTGAAGTGTTATCAATAAAAGCATACATGATAGAGCTACAGATTTATGGCAAATAAATACTAATTTTACTTTTTCTAGACATGACAGACATATTGAGATGGTTAAAAAAAATTAAAAGTATTTGTTGAAGAAAATTTCCAATACAAAGAAAAAATTTTTCTCCACATTACTGTTTATGGATCGTGCCCCACACACAACTAGTGCTGGGCAGAAAGATGTAAATACACCTGAACTCTTGAATAATGTGAATGTCTTTCCTTTCCTCGTTGATCAGGTTTAAACTGGGTATAATCAGGTTTTCTGTGAGAAAATAATTGTAAGAACCATCTGTATATGGCCATTTGGAGGAAGTAAAATACTAAACTTGCTTTTCTTGCATATTAGTGACAGTAAGACCACTTTAAGTCTAATTAATGATAAAGAATGATATAATGGGAGTAATTTCTTCTAATCACAACCGTCCTAAAATTAAAATAACAAATTATGAAAAATATCAAAATTATTCTTTCCAAGTAATGTCCAGTAAGAATATTTTTGAGATTTTCCTTTTGTGAACAGCTCTTTTGTGAACAGAAAACACTGGTTTTTGTGTTACAGTGCTTATAAAATAGGCAAAATTTTGATTTAATTGTTCATTTAGAAGTGGTCTTGGGAGCCATTTTCAAGCAGGTGTACTTCTGTGGATTATTCCCTCAGTGTTGTTCATGACATACGGTATTCCTAAATGTCACAAATCATCCTGGGACACCACATATTGTGCAGTGCAGATTATTTATTTTGCTAAGTTGAAGTTTTTCCTTCTTAGCTTTAGAATTTGGAAACAATCCCAAAGGTAATAGGGAAGTTTGAGAACCTTCTCTTAAATATGCCTCTTGGCTGGCTCCCTTTCCTGTTTTCTTGGCCTCTCCAGGGACACATAATCAGTGCTACTCATGCAGTCCTTATGAAGTTGCCTACAGGCCTTCTCAACTTCTTACATTTCAGAAAAAAAAAAAAAAAAACCAACAAAACAGACTGTTTTGAAAACTAGGCTTTTTCTTTTAATTCAGAAAGTCTAGCTGCTTTGCAGTGCTGAATAATGAAGCTGCATGTGACTGCTCCCAGCTCTCCCACACCTGCAATGTGAGGGGTTATAAATCAAATGCAGTAGTTTACCTTGCTTTGCTTCCAGCTGGGTCAGCCTCCCCCCAAAACAAAATTCCAGAAAGCAAAGAACCATAACAATTGGTTGCTGCACATAAATGCTTCTCTATCATTACATAAAGAACTTCATAATAATCATAAAAAGCTGGACTGGTTATTCTGGGATTTCACAACTGGAGATAAGGTATCTAGGTTTGTCTGCACTTGGATGTTCCTTTCAGCTATTTACCTTTCCTTATGATTTTGGTACCAAAAGGGTTGGTTTTTTTTTCCAGATCCCTTCATTTACTAAACCAAACACAGGCCGAAAGGCATCGATGAAGTCCAGAACAAGATTTGGATTGATTTATTTGTTTATAGTCAAGAGGGAGAATGAATGCTGAATTTCAGCAACAGCTACATGTTTACATGAATTTGAATCTAGCAAAATGAATGGCTGTCTGCCAATTAAAAAATTCACCTCTCTTAAATCTTACAGGCTTAAAACTCATTTGTCAATACTCTTATTTTATTTATGAACATGTATTATAAAAGAAGAACCATCATTCTTTATGTTTCTGGAGATGTTTGGGTTTCAAAATCTCACCTCTTGCTTTTACAGCTGAAATAAGCACCCTTTGCCTGTTAGATGATGTCCTCTCTCACATTCTGCCCTTCACACCCTCTCCCCACTAACATTGTGCAATTTGTATCTTGAAAAGGATCAGCTTTGCTTTGAATGGAGCAGAAAGCCTCTTGAAAAAGTAGTATGTAGTCAGGTAGTGAAAGTGTTGCTACATAATGTATACTAAAGAGCTGAATCAAAGACATTTAGGCCTTTTGCTAACTTATTAGGCACCTCCTAAGCAAGGCTTTGGGCTTTGATCTTCCAGCCTTAGTGGCCTTTTACCATTGTTTAATCTAATTATATCAAACTTCACTGGAGCCAACCAGAGTCCCCACACACTGATCATCAAAAGGTGAAAGCACTGTTTTAATTACACACATATTCCTATAGGTGGGCAGGTGTCACAGGTCTGGTTGTCACATCCTTCTACTATCCCAGACTCCTCAGTGCAGGAGTCTTGTCAGCACCATCACTGTGAATGCCATGATCACAGTTCTGGATATGTAGAAGTGTTACAGAATAACATAAAATTTAATGGAGCATGAGAGCCTTGGTCCAATACTGCCAGATGAGCATCCTTCTGATGGCACCCTGAGTTGAGATACACGTGACAGTTCCTGAGGTGACTATGAACAGGGATTTTATATAATCCCTGCAGATGGATCCTGTATTCCTTCAGAGCTTGTTTTGTGCTGTCAAGTGACTCCATGAGGGAAGAAATAATCTCCCTAGTGCTGTGTTGCCAAATAATGTTCAGCTCTGACAAGAGAAAGCCATGAGAAGAGGAAGTCTCAGGTGCTGGGGTCCAGGGATATGGAGAGGGTGACTGGGAAGAATATCCTACACAACCCAGGGAGATGCTGCAGGCCCAGACAAAGATTAGCTTTGATTTGGGAGGGGGTGTTTTTATCCAGTGAAAAGGGCATTAGACATTATCAGGAGGTCTGGATTGTACATCCTATGCGTTGCTGCCAAGTGCTGCTGCTGTCCTGCTGTGTATTTCCTTGGATCATCCCTCACACTTCTGTTTCCCATCCCAAAGTCAGACAATCTGATCTGGCTCTTAAGGCTGTCCTGATGCACTGATTCCAGAGCAGTCCTGACCCCCACCTATGCTTCCACAGCAAACAAGGGTGATTCATGCCCTTCTGAAGGTTTGAATTCACCTGTGATAGATGTGGACATTTACAATGCCTTTTTCCCCCTGTCTTTAATCAATTTCTTGCAGGAATAGAAGGGTTTATCAAATAAATAGACTCAGAGTAAAACAGAAAAAATAATTGATTTTCTGGATTTTTTGCTCATGGTGGAATTTACAGCCATCAGAGAAGTTATAGATTTTTTTTTTTTTTTAAGCTTTTAAGTAATTTTGCTGACACTGTGTAGTATGGAAATCTTCACTGATTCAGGAATTCCTTTAAAGGTCTTAAGCAATTAATAAGTTGAGCTGAACTGATGAGTCTGTTACACTCATAATATTGTTCATGGACACAGAGGAAGCATACCTTATATATGTAAATCCAAAACTTGTTAGTATAATGGGAAATGTGTCAATCTAATTATAGAACTATTATTAGTCTAGATCTAATTGTTACTGAAATAAGATAATAATTCTTTTAGACAAAATCTCAATTATAGTAATATGGTCAGTCCCTTTTCTCAGGCAACCAGCAGTAGGACAAGAGGACACAGTCTAAAGCTGCGCCAGGGGAGGTTTAGGTTGGACATTAGGAATTTCTTCACAGAAAAGGTGATTGTGCATTGGAATGGGCTGCCCAGGGAGGTGGTGGAGTCACCATCCCTGGAGGTGTTTAAGAAAAGACTGGATGTGGCACTCAGTGCCATGGTCTGGTTGACAGGGTGGTGTTTGATCACAGGTTGGATTTGATGATCTCAAAGACCTTTTCCAACCTAATCAGTTCTGTGATTCTGTAATACAACTGAAATCATAACACACACAGTTTTAGTAGATATCCTTTTTCTCAGGGTAATCATCACCCTTGCACTGCACCTTTGAGTCCTGAAGTCAGCAGCTTTGGGCTACTGGAGAGGGTGACACAGTAAGTCATCAGCCTCTGAAGCCCCTCTTTGGGAGGAAGATTGTATTGATGCAATTGGTTTCTTCCTCCTCCCTCTAGGATCCACCTGAGGTACTTTTGTTGGTTTGCTAACATACTTGCACACTTTTCTTTTTTTTTTCTTCGGTCTACACTGTCACATTACATCAGAATTTTATATATATGATGCCTTCTACATGGGTGGGTTACTGTTTCTTTGTTCTGCTTTCCCTAAATCAGTTTAGTGCAGCTCTACACTTTATCATCCCACATCAGCCTTTCCCTGTGTCTCTGCTTCTCAGGGCCTCTGCTATTGTATCAGACCTGTGTTTTTCTCCATCACTGTATTAGGGTTGTAAATATTTTATTCTACAGGAGACAGCTGCTTATTACTACTACCAATATAAAAGTGAGATTGTACCATGCAATGATAAACAAATAAATTATCTGTAGATATTGGGTTAGTTAGAAAAATTGCTGCTACAGCCAAACTGAGTAAAACAAAGCTGCATGCAGATGAAGGAGAGAGCAACCTGACAAGGCTCAGTCCCAAGGCTGTGCAAACTCACTGCAAAAGTGATGGCCTCTCTGTAGCGATGACGTGGCCACATGATGGAGTCACATGGTTGCCAAAGCCCTAAAGTCTTCTCACAGGTAGTAACACTGTCCATCTCACTGCAGCAAGCAGTGCTTCTTACGCAGTTGTTTAGGTCAGAAGGCACCTCTGGACGTCATCTGGTCCAATGCCCAGGTCAAAGCAGGGCCAGCTTCAGTGGCCTTCAAAAGACAACAATGGCTCTGCTCTTCAGGGCTGTTCTTAACAGTGGCTTTTCTCACCAACTGAAATCCAAGGTGTGATACTGTTGTGGTTTAACCCCAGCTAGCAGCTAAGCACCACACAGTCACTCACATCCATCTCCCTTCCCTGGCCAGATGGGGGAAGAAATAGGAAGGGTGAAAGTGAGAAAACTTGTGGGTTGATACAAAAACAGTCTAATAATTAAAATAAAAACAATTGTAATAATAATTTATAATAGCAACAACAATATTAATAAATGGGGGGGGGGGGGGGAGAGGAGGGACAGCAGGGCAGAGTGGGAGGATAACAAAGAGATAGAAAAATAAAGCCCAAGAAAGTCGAGAGAAAAAAATTGAAACAATTCCTCATCTCCAATCAAATAATGCCCAGCCAGGCCTCAAAGGGCAGTCCCCCCACCTACTTTATTGTTGAGCACAATGCTGCACGGTATGGAATATCCCTTTGGTCAGCTGTGTCCTCTCCCAGCTTTTTGTGTACTCCCAGCCTACTCACTGGTGGGGTGGTATGAGACTAGAAAAGGCCTTGGCTCTGTGTAAGCACTGCTCAGCAGGAACTAAAACATCCCTGTTATCAGCACTTCTCAGCACAAATCCAAAACACAGCCCCATACCAGCTACTGTGAAGAAAATTAATTCTATCCCAGCCAAAACCAGCACAGGTGCCGTAAAGTAAAGAAGCCAGAGTCAATGGGCTTAATTTTCTATATGAGATAAAATAAACCCCTCAAGCATCCCCAAACTAGCACCCTCAAAACCAGGTCCTACTGAATAGTCATAACTTTAAAATATTCCGAATTTTTAGAAGTTGAAAGAATTTCAACTTTTTAAATCAACTTTCTTTATGCTATATTTTTGGTCTAACATTATTTTAGTTGAGCAAGATGGAGAAATAGGAGCCTGGGCAAGGTATATTGCTGGCACACCTTGCCAATCAATTAAGAGGCCTTATCTCTGATGACACTGCACCTATTCCTGTGCAGAGCTGGAATTCCTTGTGACATGGGATTTCCCAGAGGCTGGAGTGTGTCTGCTGGGGTGGAGTGTGGAGCCCAGCAGCCTCGGGGAGAGCAGGGTGGGGGAAGTGAAAAAGGAAGTGGATACTGACCTTTTGCTCCCTGGGGCCCTTGGTGAGCTGGGAAAAAATCTGCCAGTGAAAGGTGCTCTATGTCCAGTATTACCAAAAGCAGCTGTATTTATATGCTTATCTTAGAAGTACATGTTTTAAAGGAATTTACTCAATCTGTCAATCTACTCAGATGGAAATAATCAGCAGAGGTAGTGGTGTTTTATTTAAACACTCTCTCTTGGTTGTATTTCATGGGGATTTATATGCTTAAATAAGTCATAGAGGGGTTATTTGAGTGAACCAGCCAGTGGCTTGATGGCAGAGCTGAAAAAGAGCAGAGAGAGGCATCCTGCAACTCTGCATATTGAGCTGACATTAGGCCAGTGTGCCCTTCTCACTGTCCCAAGGAGAGTACTCTGTATTTCAAAAAGGAAAGCGAGTTCAATGTGGCAAAAGTAAGATAAAGTTCAAAGGCCGTGAGTTGTAGTGGAGCAAATACAGTCTAGAAATATGTAAAGGGAGGGTGTCAAGAGGATGGAGCCAGGCTTTTCTCAGTGGTGCCCAGCAAGAGGACAAGAGGCAATGAGCAGAAGCTGATGCACAGGAAGTTCTGCCTGAATATGAGGAAGAACTTCTTTACTGTGGGGGTGACCGAGCACTGGAACAGATTGCCCAGAGCAGGTGTGGACTCTCCCTCATTGGAGATATTCAAGAACCATCTGGACACAATCCTGTGCCTTGTGCTCTGGGATGACCCTGCTTGAGCAGGACCAAATGACCCTCTGTGGTCCCTTCCAACCTGACCTATTTTGTGGTTCTGTGAAATTAATTTCAAGCAACAATAGCAATTAATCATGCAAAGGATTTAGATGCCATGAGCTCTTCATCTCTAATTTCTAAATAAAGTTCCCTGCTGAAAAACATAAAACCATTTGGAAAAGAAGTCATTCAGGCAAGGCTTTGACCCATACTGTTTACAATATAAAATGAAAACTTTCCTGATAAACAGTCTATAAATTGACCTATACATTTCCCTCTAGTGGCAAAGTGACGTAGTCACTATTTAATCTCAAATTAGTAATTAATCTGATGTCGTTTTGACTTGTGGCAGTTTTTCTTGTAATGTATCCCAATAATTGAAATTACCATGTTCTGGATTACTATTTGTAATATTCCAGGAAGTGAAATTACTCCATTTCTCATTCCTGTTTTTTTTAAATGTAAAACATCAACCTTGTTCACTTCTTGTCCCTAATGATGTTCTTAAATTTTCCTATTTCAGACTTCCTGTAAGAAAACCAGTAATGAATAAACATTAGCTATCAGCTCTATGAAAATCAGCCTAAATCAAGTAAGTGTGTAGACTAAGTCCTGATTGATTTATGGTAATGGAGAAATTTTTCATAACTCCAAAGAAATCTAATCTTTCTTCTTAACACAATTCTATGTTGTTGTATCCTTAAATGACCTGCTGGTAAATAATTGTATGTATAACCAAGTTCTTAGTAAGTAAGATATTAGCCATAGACATGTTTCTCAGCTTTGGTCCTTAGCCAGTTTGTTCTCAATTGTCCAGTACCCCAAACTAGAGATGACTGACCAAAATGTTGATAATAGACCAGATAACTGGTCCTAATGTTGCACCATGCAGTCATGTGCTGCCTTTAAAAATCTGAGATTTTTGTTGAAAATTATGTGGATATTCTAATATTCCCCCCAAAGCCTTATCATTCCAATACATTTTTTTCTGAGGCAAATACACTGATGCATCTTCTAAATACTTTTACTCACTTTTGACTGGACCAGAATACGACTAAGTGGTTAGAGTTACTTGTGATTGTACCGCTGGACTGTGTGGATATGGGCTGAACAAGCAGGGACTGAATTGAAGGGTAGCAGGAGTATGTAATGAGATTCAAGCTAGGGAAACCATGAGTTCATTTGACTGGGTTGGGCCCAAGATAGAGAGGGGTCAATTGATGGATGCTGATGAAGGGGAATTGTCAGAGTATAGAAAGGTGCAACTGGGCAATGTTAGCTCAGTGGGAGGGAGCTGTGGGCCTCGTCCCTTCCAGGCTTGGGTCCAGATTTGTAAAGACTGTTTTGTTTCATCCCCACCATTTATTCTACATGTATTTCTGAAAGCCTTTCCTTTATCACTGGAAGTGGTGATATATATCACGCATTTGACTTGGAAAGTAATCACCCCCTTCTTTATGCCTGCCTTGCAGGGCTCCTCCAAGAACAAGCTCAGCCGTATCTGCTGATGATCTATTTGAGGACAACCTTTCCCAGTCCCACCCTTCTGGGTGTTGATAGGGCAGCAAATTAAAAATTCAAAGCCTCTGGCATAGGGGTGGCTGTTTCAGATACAGCAGAAACTGAAGATACCTCCTCCTATCTTTCTTTGATGTTAATCAGTTATCAAGACATTGGCAGGTTCCAGCACTCTGTCTAAACCAATGATGTCATTTCTACGAGTAGGCTTGAAGCCCTTGGCAAACCAGCCCTGTTTGTTTCCTCAGTCCTTATGAGCTCTGATATTGCTATTCCTTATTGAAATTCAAGGCCTTTGGAAATTCAGTTGATGTTAGAGCCAAACTCAGAACTCTGAAGCTCTCCCTTTCTGCACACCTCTTGGGGCAGGAACCAGAGCATAACTCCTGTGCTAGAGCTGGCTTGCCTAAACACCACAGGCAGCAGCTGAGTGACCAGGAACATTTTCTGGAGGGTCACCTTGTCCTTGGCTAAGCCATAAAATCTCTGTAAGAGATTATTCAACAGAATGTGAGTGTAGTTGAAATACCAAGAACAGACATGATTAGTGGGTCAAGAATCTCTGACTTTTCTGCCTTTTATTTTCTCAGAAAATGCTCATGCAGTACACAGAAGTCCTAAAGCCACTTGAATCCACTCTCCATGTGAAAGAGCTTCTCACTTCATGCCTTGTCCAGTGCCACATAATTTTTTTCAGGCATATGATTTTATAAATTAACATTTATCAGTCCTCTCTATTGCACAGTATTTTACCATGACTGAGACATGGAAATGAAGAAAACCTTGTCTAATTCATACTTGCTCAGAGACCCCACCTGCTCTTCAGTGACTCCCTCTATGCAGCTTTTTTTTTCATACGTGCTGTCAGTTTTATACCCAAGGTAGTGGGAGAGTGCTAGCATTCCTCTCTCAGGGCACAGTCACAGGAATTCCCAGGGTGCTTACTGCTCAGAAATGGTAGGCATAGCAGAGGCTTACACACAAGACCAAGATGGAAATAAAAGGAAAACTTAACATAGCTGTAAATAGGCAGAGCTATTATTTAAGCTTCCACATATAGGAATTAGCTGCTTTAAGGAAAATCTTTGGTATGAAAATTCTCTAGAGAGGATAACTGGAGAGGCCCCAAATAATCTTATTTACGTTTGCCAAGTGACTAAAGCTAGTAGTTTGCTGTTTAAAGGGTATTGGTTAAGGACCCCCAAAAAAATAACAAAACGTCCTTTTGAAGTCTAATAAATATAAGGAGATAAATAATTTCAGATTATCAAAGATACTATGGGCAACCCCATCTCTGTGGGGAGAAAACATTTTTCACAGTAGTCACTACTGAACCTAGCAGTAAGATCTAGTGATGTAGAACTGAAGCTAGAAAATTGCTGTTGGAAATGAGGTACAAAATTTTAATAGTGAAATTGATTAAAAACTGGAGGACCTCATTGTGGGTTGGATGGATTCTTCAGCACCTGAAGTCTTTATATCAAGACTGAATGTCTCAATTTTGTTATTTCCTCTTGAGATTACTGGACCTTATACAGGAATCACTGTGAGAAATTCTATGTTCTGTATTTTGTCAAAGGTGTCAACATGGTCCCTTTTGACCTTAACACCTGTGAAAAAAATCATAATAGAAGTAAAAGCTGTAGCATTTTCCAGGATAGGACAAAGATTGAGAAAGCAACCCCCTCCAAAACAAACAATGTAATTACAATGGCAGAAGAAGGCAGGTGGATAAAGCAAACTGGATCCACCAAATGAAAACATGATGATGCTGTAACACTACCTTCCTTCACTGATCTCACCCAGTCCAACGTTCACATAAATCAGGCAGGGGTGTGCCTGAGAGGCATTAGTTCACTGAAGACATCTGACTCAGGTCAGAGACTGCATGATAAACTGGAACATGGCTCCAGGCACTTGCCTTGGGATTGAGCAGCAACCTGCACTGATATATATGCCCTGCTGAAATGCATCCAGATGATTTGGTTCACCAGGTCAAAAAGATCCCAGCTTCTCACCCCACCCTGTGTCCCACCTGGCTCATCCATAAGCAAGGCTTACCATTCCTGCATGCTCCTGGTGGCATGAGGCTGAGGTAAGCTGGCAGAAGGCTGCTGGGCAGCTCTCTTACAGGCACATGCTCCATTTCACTCAAGGCAGCAAAGTACACACACACGTGGCATTTTCAGAAAATCTGCTCCCTAAGTCAACATGAAAATCCCCACTGACGTCAGCAGACACGGGCACAGGCCGCTGCTCAGGGCTTTTACACTCATTCACCCATCCTTGTAGGTGGCAGAGCAGGACACCCTGGCACCTACATGTTCATCAGTGTGACACTGGTGTGAGATGGCAACACAGAGATCAGAGCCAGCCCTCAGCTTTAGCAGGTCTCAGTTCACCTCCAAAACAAAGGTGTGGAACAAACCAGTCAGGAATCTGCCCAGCTTGGTACTGAGGGAAGGTGACCTCCTACAAGGTCCTTACAGCCTGACCACACTGCCCCGATGGGAGGAGACAATTCCTGGGAGATTCCTGAGGGAGAAATGCCTCAGGAGAAGCTCAGGACCTTACCACTTAGAAAAACTAGGTGAAGATCCATTTGTCTTACTTCATATGATAGAAGTTCATTTTTACCAATAATTGAAATCCATTTTCATATATTTTCTAAATAAAGATACACAGAGCAGAGCCTTTTTCCTGTGAGCATCCCCTTATACTTCCTCTGCAGCCAGTCAATCCACATCCTTTAAATAAAAACATTGATAGGGCAGTTGCAACCAGCAGTGCCTTTACATGTGTTTTCTCACAGTGCACAGATCAAAACCTCTTTGCTAGAGCTAGCTTGGGCTGTTTAGGATGGAAAGAGTTGTTGGGATAAGTATATACTACAGCTCTACCTTGCATCTCCAGGCAGGCCATGCTGTCCTGTCCCTCCTCCCCTCACCTTTCTCATGCCCTGGGGAAGCCTCTCTGCCAGCCTCCTCTGCTCCCACACCTGACCCAAATCCCCACCCTCCTTCCTTGACACGATGCCATATCCTATACCCAGTGCACATGTCCTTCCTTCCCCTTACACAACGGTGAGAGAGGAGCTGTGGTCTGGCTGCAGACATCCCAGGCTGGAAATGTCTCTGCAAAGCAAGCTTAGCTTGAGCTGAATGCTGTAGCAATACCTCAGGTAAAATCTGCTCTTCAGATGCGATGGTCCCTTGTGGTCACCTCTGGAAAGGCAGCCCCGTGTTTCTGAGGAACATCCACCCGGGTATTTGTGCGAAGAAGCTGCTCTTGCCCACACTGAGAGATAGCTCAGGGAAGTGGTGGCTCTCCCAGCCAGGACTTCTCATGCAGCTTCAGACTGTGACAAGGTGTGAAACCCGGTCCTGAGAGGGGCACTTAATGACAAAAATCATACACTTAAAAGCCTTTCAGACTTCACAAAAATAAGAGCAGTCACTTAAGTTACTGGCATAGATTAACTCTGCTGATGGTCCCTGGAAATGCCTGCATGTCCATCTTGTCAATGGGAAATATTCAAAGCAATTTCACCTGAAATCACCCTAAGACTAAAGAGGAAAAATAAGAACAGTGGGAGGTGCATTGGCAGATGGATGGGATGTAAGGAGGTTATCATAACTGTATAACACTGGAGCATGAGAAAGCACCTTTATACGCAATAGTAAAAAGAAATTTCAATAGGTATGTGATGCATGCCAACCAGCATTGCCTCAGAAGCTGTCATTGCAGCAGCTGGTACTGGCAGCCTGGCAAGGAGCGCTGAGACACTCAGTTTCTCTAATAATTAAGAGCTTGCTCCTGCCAGCTGCCAAGCATGCCCATCTTCTGTCCCTTTCAGCTGAAGGTAAGGACAGTCGTATCTGCATGACAAGAAGCTTCGGCAGGATGACAGGCTTGGAGGGCCAAAATTTCCTCAATAAGATCGCATTAAACATTTACATGTTAAAAAAAACCCTGGAACTAAAATTAAAAATCAACAGCTCTGTCTACCAATACATAAACCTCATTTTCTTACCTTTCTCCTAATCAGGGTTTTTAAAATATGCTGAATTGTGGGAAGCTGTTCCAGCCCTGCATAATGAAAATGCAGTCTGTGGAACTGATGAATTGCAGCTTAGCTGTTAAATACAGGACATCCAGCCTTTACTGCTGCCACAAACAAAGTTCTTGGAAAAATTTGGCAAAACCAGAAAATGTTATACATGAGTAGAAGGACATATCTTGATTAAATACCTGAAGGAGAAAGCTTATCTTTATATCATGCATGTTCTTGTCAAGAACAGTCTGGAGAATCTGAGACAACCAATGGATTCCTAATTTTGAAATTATGTCAAATTCAGAATACAAAAATAGTAATAGGATGGTAAGATCATGTTATGGTCATCTACTGTACAGAGCATCCCATGGTATTCAAATAAATACAAACATTTTATAATCCCTGAGAATACATATGACCTGTGGAGAGTTGGATAGTTTGAGGTTCTGTTAATAGCCCAGAATGTTTTTTATGCTGCAGTTGAGAAAGTTTTTAAGTAATTGAAAGCAGAGACTACTTTGAGATAAGTAGGTTTTTGAACACTGTTGCTACTTCTTCCATTCATTGACTGAGTAATATCATTTGGCTGGGATATGGTGAACATCAGTCAAAATCCTGGAAGACCTAGATTTCACAGGTGATATCTGAATCATTGACCAGACACGATGGCATGTGACTGCAGAGACTGACAACGGGAGGAAACTGAAACACACAAACCTACAAAGCAGGAAGTTGATAGAGCAGGGAAGATAAAAAGGATATTGAATAATGTAGCAAAACACACAGACTGCAGAAGTAGAGTCATTCAGGCTGAAAACTTTGTCAGTTTGGTCCTATGACATGAAAGGAGATAATAGTACTGGGACTGGAGGTGAACCAGTTGCTTTTACTGTTTCAAAGTGATGTGTAAATTAAGATTAATGGAGAAATAAACTTCATTTCTTAACAGAAATGTAAGGGAAATTTTATTGAACAGGCCAGAGACACTGGGGACCACAAAGGACCTGATGAGAATACTTCTAAACATTGCTATCCCTCCACACTGTAGACAGTAATGGATGGTTGGATGGATGACAAATGAGAGCACAGTATAGTACAAGGGAGACACATCAAAGCTACTATTAAAGAAAATGGAAGTGGATTAGCTACTGTCTGAGGAAATCAGATATCAGAGCTAGCAGTCAAGCCATGGAGTGGAGTCTACAGGGAACAGAGAAAAAAGGAAGACCATAAAGGTTTGTGCTAAAGACTTGTCTGGCTTGGAAAGACATCAAACAGCACTCTAAGAAAAAGATGAGTTATGGATCATCTCAGAGGCCCTAAGAGTCTCCTAGATAAGTAATATTAGGAGGAGACTTGTCCAGTATGCCTTTAGACAAGTCTCTGTGAATTGCATTGGAAAATGGAGCTCTGTTAAAAAGGTGGCTTACGTGTGTTCTCATGAGGGTGACACTTGACTGTGCATTGATGATACATTGCCTGCTTAATTGATATCTGGTTGAAATATATGGCAACTGTAATACAGGACATTAAAAAAAGACAATTTTTATTTTTTGCACTGTACTACTACACTGCTGATGGCTGCTGATGTCCAAGGCAATTGTTGTGACACAGACACATTTCAACTTTTTCTTACCCTGTCACAGCAGTGACCTCACTAAGCTTTCCTCCTTTCTCTCCTCTCAATGACTCTCCTGTTTCTCACTTTGTTCTACACCAGCCAAATTTTTTTCTCAGTCAATTGTTTCCCCTTTACCTTAGCCACTGATTTCCCTCACTGCCTTATATATATTTTGTTGTGACCAAAAAGCAGGAACCACAAAGTGGACTTCAAGTTATATGGAGAGGAGGAACAGACACAAGTGGGGACCAGACACAAGGATCTGTATCTTCACACATGTTTTGTGGAAAATACAAGTCACTTCCCTTCATGGAAGGACCAAGCTTCCCTCCTAGGAATCTGCAGCAGAAATTGCTCTCAGAGGAGAAGAGAAAGAAATGTTCTGTATTCAGTATTGACACAAAGTTAGCTAGTAATTAGTGGGGGTAAGCTAACCAAAACACCAAAAGAAACTATATAGAGCACACACATAGCTTTCATGTCAAGAACCTTGCAGAGTGATTGAACCATGCCTAGTGCTTATGAGTCCAGGAGACTATCCATCTAACCAAAATACAATCTTTCATTAGGCAGGCTACTGGAATTAGACAGATGTGGAATTATTGACATTTAGGAACTCATTTTCAGAGACAGGCATCAGCCAACAAATGGGAAATATCTAAGCCAAAGAGACTATTGTAATGTGCAAAATAAATAATGCACACACTGAATTATTTATTAATTAATTAATGGTGTCATAAACAAACTTTTACTGCTTAGCCCTTCAAAAAGTGTAAACTCATCTAAGAAAAATCCAACTCAAGCTAAAAGGAAGGGAAAATTATTCTGGATACTGAAAGTAGTGAAGTAAAAAATCTTAAAGAACATTTTTGCTAAACTTCCTACCTTTGGGTTCACAGAGACTGGAACTACCAAAATACCAATGAAAACAATGATATCTCTAGTGTAGTGATTTATCAAAATACTTCACAAAGTTCTTAACATACACTGTTAAGAACACAAATTCCGCAATGTCATTTCCATCTACTTATCCTAATACCCACTCATCTTTAGTTGCCAGTGACTTCACTCATGGCTTATTAGCAGTTCCTGCTTCTAGAAGCTTTGCCAGTAAATTGGCAAAGAGTGGCAGTGGCACAAATATTTGTTCATGCAAACCTTTTTTCCTTTAAACACACTGTTACTAGAATGAGGTTCTACAAGGTGTACAGTTTTCTTACCTCAGAGCTGCTTACAGAGAGTTAAGCTCTCTATCTCCTTGTCTGCTAAAATCATAGTCCAACCCAGTCCCAACCCAGTCTCAAAGAGAAATATCCTTCAGCTCAATTTTTGGAATCATGGCTTTTGGGTGAAAATGCTTTAGGGAGCTCTCACACTATTACAAACTCACACAGTGATGCAGGCAAAACATTAAAAGCCCTGAGGTGAAGTAGACCCAACCATTCCTTGATCCCACTGAAAGTAAGCTTGCCACATGAAGACTTAGCTGTTCTGTCAGTTTCCTTGGCTGCTTCCTAACATATTTTCTGAGGAATAGCATCTGGTGGAAAATAGTTTCTTCCTCCCACAAAACTACAAGACTTTGAAATCTTTCCTATCCTGAGTTGGCCCAAACCCAGGACTTTCTGAAGCAGTTTGCAGAAACCAAGCGATGCCTCACCAGCCAGAAGCCTGGTCTGAGGTGTTCAGCACTGATTGTCCTTCTCCCTGGGCTAGCAAGCCATTTGTTCCACCTGCCCCAAGGTGAAAGGAACCATTAATAAAGAAAAGAAACCATTATGTCTGCAAAATGAGCAATTTTCTATAACAAGCATAGGAGCTTTCACAGAAACCACCCAAAACACATTCCTTATCACTCCCCAACAGAGAAAACACTTGGGAAGGAAAACAGTGAGTGCTGTTCCCTTGGCCTGGAGCTGGCAGGGTATGTATCCAGCCTTGGGCTTTTTTCTCATCCCAGAGGAGGGCTCTAATCCCAACCAAATGGGATGTTATGACCAGATAGCCTGTTTTGTCTCTACAAACACTTCTCTTTCTCTCCCTTAAAATAAAAGTGAAGAAAAAGAGGGAGAAAAGAGAAGAGAAGAGAAGAGAAGAGAAGAGAAGAGAAGAGAAGAGAAGAGAAGAGAAGAGAAGAGAAGAGAAGAGAAGAGAAGAGAAGAGAAGAGAAGAGAAGAGAAGAGAAGAGAAGAGAAGAGAAGAGAAGAGAAGAGAAGAGAAGAAGAGAAGAGAAGAGAAGAGAAGAGAAGAGAAAAGAGAAGAGAAGAGAAGAGAAGAGAAGAGAAGAGAAGAGAAGAGAAGAGAAGAGAAGAGAAGAGAAGAGAAGAGAAGAGAAGAGAAGAGAAGAGAGAAGAGAAGAGGAGAGAAGAGAGAGAAGAGAAAAAGAAAAGAAAAGAAAAGAAAAAAAGAAAAGAAAAGAAAAGAAAAGAAAAGAAAAGAAAAGAAAAGAAAAGAAAAGAAAAGAAAAGAAAAGAAAAGAAAAGAAAAGAAAAGAAAAGAAAAGAGAAAAGAAAAGAAAAGAAAAGAAAAAAGATTAAAAGGATTTGTTCGATACATACACGTCCTAGTGAACGATTCTCAAGCCTGACCAGAGCAGGCAATATCTGATGAAAAGCATTTGGCTGCAGAATTCATGACCAACTCTGTTTGAAAACTGCTATTCAGAGGTAGCTTCAACCACTACCACCGCTCTCTCTGGACTCCTCAGTGTTTGCTTTTCCATTGCCCCTGGTAAATTTGCACAAGGGTTCAAGGTCTGCAGCCGTGCGTGCACCCTTTGCCAGCCTTATTTCTGTGACGTGTGCAGGAAGCTCCAGGGTGACCTTTGCAGTCCGATTTGGGTCCCCGCCGCCGCCCCTGCCCTCGGAGCGGCCTCCCTGCCGCAGCCCCGGCCGGAGGAGCGGAGCCGGGACGCGCCGCCGGGAGCGGGATGCGGGATGTTGCCAAGTGACTGCCAATCTCATGAAGCAATGCGGAGCTGCTGGGGCTGCCTGACCCTCCGGGACAGTTTCTGTCACTTGGCTCGCAGCACGCAGCTCTGGGCGGATATGATTTCTTGGCTTTGCCCCCAGCACAGCCTTCCTGCCAATTTCTGTGCATTTGCATTCTGCCGGTGCTCCCAACAGAAAAGGCACTGCTCCCACCAACGCCAGCCACATCTGCTGGTGGGTCACAGTGGCCCAATTCACAGCACAAACCTTCCGAAACTTCAGCCTCCCCTACCGCACCTTCTGCATCTGCCTTGAGGCATCCCGTGTGGTGATCTCTCCCAGGATAAGCCCCTGTTCCCTTTGCCCCTCTCCCAATGGCACATTGCCCAAGCCATCATGTCTATAAAAACTCCAGAAAAATAATTTTATAGTCTGTGGTATTTGCTGTTCTAAATGTAAGGGGGACAGCAAAAGAAAAAAACTTCTACTTAATTTTCAGATTCTTGATAACAAAAACTTTGTTGAGTCTACAACTAAAATATTAGGGAAAGACCATCAATAAATGAGGTTTCTTTGGATGAACAGGAAAATCTGCAGGGAAAAAAAAAAAAAGGAGAAAATTAGAGTGGGGTAAAATCAGACAACTAGAGCGAGATGAAATCCACAGTGGGATCAAGTGGTTGACAGTGGTTAAATTAAGAAGACATAGCTGAAGAAACACAGTATTTTAGGCTTGATTTTAGTTAGTAGATAAAAGCAAGTATGCATGGAAAGTAATCCAAACTCATTGTGCACCAGCTGCTCTGAGCGAGTGCAGCAAGGACAGCCCAGGCACTGGTACAAGTTGTACACAGCCCTAGGGCACAGTCTATCCACGAGTCACTTCTGGCTGCACTTCTTCACACCACAAAGACAAGCAATTACATGTGCTCTTGCTGTTGCTCATATCTTTTTCGGTTTTCTGTCTCTTCTTTCTTTTCCTTAAATTCTCAGTCTGTAACTTAAAAAAAGGATGACATCATTTAGTAGAATGTAATTAGCCTAAACAAGGGAAATTGAATTTACCAGGAAATCCTGGTTTTGCTCTAATGCTTCCTGCCTGTTCTGGATATTAGGCTCAAAAAGATCAGAGGGAGAGTACCTGTTCCATCATCAGTATGTTTTTCCTAAAACTCACTGGACATAAAATGTATGCATTTATTTTCCTATCCAGCACAGGTATTAACTCATATTCTTACTGACTGGCATCTAATGACATCAAAAAGTCAACTTATAAGCACATGACATACATGGTTTAGTCCCTTCCAGTTCTTCTGCAGGTGGTTTGCCCCAATGGCCTATACCAGTTTCAGTAGTACTGTCCTGCTTCCTTAGCCCACCCTTTTCCAGTCCTGCTCACATTTCAAAGCACACAGATGCTACAGGTGAGGCATTCAGCTCAGCTTCATCTCCTTCACCTACTGCAGGGGGTTCACCTTGCTGAAGAGGCTTAAAATAGGTGAAGCAGGGATGCACTGGGGATAGGAAGTGAGGGAGCAGTTTCTTGGCATCTTTTGTAGAAAAGTGTTGCATTGGGGTGCCGCTTGCAGCTGGCCAGCTGTGCTGCTTCAGTGACCCATGGAGACTTGGAATGTACCTACCTATCTCACACACCAGCGATGGGAATACAAGCAGATTCCCCTGTGCTGGTTTATGTATGGGCAGCAATGCAGAGCAGGAACAGAGAGCTCTGCTCCAGCTGTGAGAAACAGGTGTTTAGCCTGTAGAAAGCCAAGACATGAGGTTATGTTAGGCCATGATTCCTTTTCCAATTCCATGAACAGCCCAAGAAATTTTGTTCATGTCACCCTCTCCCTGGACTCAGCACGTTTGCCTGTAGAGAGGCAGCACAGGATCTCATCACACTTGTTCTCAGGCAAAGTGATCTCAGCTCAGTCAGTTTGCCTTTTCCAGAGATGTTTCCTGCTTCACCTCACCATGTGTTTTGCTCTGCACAGACGATGGCAAGATGCATCGTCTCACCCACTCAGTCTGTCATGCTGTGCTCCAAGGTGGTGTCCCTCCAGGAAGAACGGGCAGTGACATGGGAGAGTAATCCAGGAGACCAGCCTGTTTCAATCAGTCTCAGTTATGCCCCAGTGGTGCCCAGTGGCTCTCACATGTTGATGCTTTTCTCAAGGCCCTCTCTGTTCTTAAGAGTTATTCTCCTCTGGATCTGCCACCCCTGCTCACACCAAAGACAAAGCTAGGGAATTTTGGAGGGCACTGCTCAACAAAGCTGGGCTCCTGCCATGCTGTGCTCCAGCCCTGCCCTGCTCACGCATCTCTGGCCAGTCACGGTGTGCTCACACCAGGCAAGGGGTGTTTGCTGTCCAGGGGTGCCCTGCCCAGCCTCTCACTGCTCACTGGTGCTGCATATATTTCTCTTGTTGCATGGGAAAAAGCATTAGTCTTAGTGTCTTTGGGTGTTTTTTTAATAGAAATACATTAATTTGGACAAAGGAAGTTAATCACCTTTCATTAAAAATAGGGATGACTGCTCTGCAGATCTAGCAGCAATATACATCTGTGGTGATTTGGCCCACTCTTGGAAGAACAGCTCAATATTCCAGCTTTGTAAAGGTTAAGGTACATGTCTGATCGTGACCCATTTAGAGAATGTAGTTCAGACATCTAATACATAGCCAAAAGTGAAAGGTACTTCTTAAAGTCTTGGGTGGCAAGCACTGCTGCCTATCCTTGTATCCTAGCACTACCCACATTCCCCCCTGCCCAGCAAGAACTTTCAACATTTTCTGCTACTACAGGTCAGCTTCTTTATCCTGGCTCCGCCACCACACTCTGCACTTTGACTAGTTTTCAGGGCTATTTCATGGTTGGAGTGTCTGAGTGGGGCTAAGGACTCTCCAGCACGTGTCTCCCTTCTGCCTCTGCTTTTGCAGAGCATGGTGAGCCCAAACAGAATAATTTAATCTCGTTATGTTTCCACTACTGTGTTTATAAAGACAGAAAAAATGGGACATCCTCTTCAAAGCACTTGAAAAATCTGCAGATGGAAAGTTCTATAGAAGAGCAGAGAAATGGAATAATGCTTTCTAACTAGCTTTTTGCTAACAGAGAGATGTAAAATTGCTGAATTCTAATTTGAAATGATAAGTTGAAAACATGAATTATTTTTCTAACAGAGAGATGTAAAATTGCTGAATTCTAATTTGAAATGATAAGTTGAAAACATGATTTTTTTTCTAGGTAAGATTATTTAGATTGTTGAATTACAACACCCAGTATTAAATTTCATAACATTGAAAGATTATGAGCATAACAAAATGCAATATGACACAAACATCTTACTCATGTCAACTTAAACAAAAAATTTGCATTTTCGATTTTTTCTCTGCATGTGTCTACAAACTGAGCAGTGACCCAGCAGCTGTGCTGTGTGTCAGTGATGTGAAACAGTTTTGCCCCTCACACCTGACTCAGAAGAAAATTGTGAGGTCAAGTATTGCCTCACCTGTGGGAGTCTGACATCCAAGACTTTCTGATGCCCCAGAATTAGATAGGACAGCAGATTCAAATGAGGAAAAAAGCCAGAAAAAAATATTTTCCAGCTCTTTTGTGTGTTTTCTCTGGAAAAAGCACATTTGGGTTGCTCTGCCAATGCTCAGGCACGTGCATTGTGTAAGGTTGAGTGGGCCTCGTGGGTTACTGAGCTGTCACCAAGTATGAACAGAAATTTGTATTGTGTATAGAAGATGGGCCGCCCGGAGATTTTCTTAAGGGCTTGTTCTGCAAAGTATGTCAGAAAGGCTGCTCTCTCTCTGTGTCCACATGATTGCAACATGAAGAAACTACTGCTCAGTGCAGCTAGAGGCTCAAGAGGGTTGTAAAGGTCACAACAATATAATGTGAATCTTAAATTATCTTGCTAAGTTTCCTAGTAGCTGTTTGTGACAGAATATTGTGATAAAGTCAGCATATGTGCTGTGGTGTGGTGCAGACTGGGTAAGCAGGATGTACTCATCCTTCTTCTTGGTCTTTAGCCTTCAGTGGCAGTTTTGGCAGAGACAGCACCATTTAGCATCTTTAGAAATAACACCACGTCTGCCTTTTCAAACGAAGGTCTTTCTGACTTGTATGATTGCCACTCATTTGGGGACTGAAATAGACACAGCCACAAGAAGGTGTCTTTGGTGGGTAGGTCAGCAAAAGCAACCAGGGTAACCAGTGTGGAATGCATGGGATGCCTGGCCTTCCTTCAGTTCCGATGTTGCAGCTTCCTGCCTGCACAAATGAATATAATCTGAGCCCAGAAAGATATCAGATGTGTTAGTGTGAGCTCTGATTAAAACTATTACCTCTCATTGTAAATGTTGCCTCTCTAGATAAGGCAGGGGCACAGAAATTGGCAATCGGACAGTGCCCTTAGAAGTGCCTGCAAAGACTTCCCTGAGTGTGAGATTCATCTTATGTCTCTTCAGAGTGGGATAAACCTGTTTCTCTGATTTAAAGCAAAACTGACAGTTATCCATTATTCCATCCAGCAAAGAATAAGGAATATGAACCCCCAAACTCGAAGCAGAGGCATTACAGTTTTCTCTTCCAAACCAAACGGTGCCTTTCCATAACTGTATCAACAGCCATAACAATCTCTGTAGCCAAGGCTGGATTAATTTGTTAGCATCAATTAATGGAATCACAATGCAGAACTACAAAAATCAGGCATTACTACTTTAAATTGAACCACTGTTGAATTTTTCCTGGGTGGTACATTTCTTAATCTCTTGTTACAAGTGAAAGGTGAAAAGTCTTTTTTTAAACTTCGCTTTATTACTAAAAATAAAACTAGCACGGATGAACTTTGAAGTATATGTAATAAGTCTCATGTGATCAGAGGATCCAGTGTTGACAGGGACTCTCTTACTTCACGTAAGTTAAATGATGATGTTCTCAGGCAGTGCTAGTGGAGAGCATGTTATTGTTTGCAAACAGCATAAATCTGCTTTTGATTTGTAACATTGGTGGATCACCTCTAAGAAACAGACTGAGCTAATTTTAGGTTAGTATTTGTAATACATCAGTTTAGATCTGTCAGCACATTAGTAAAATTTAATGTTAAGGATTCCACTGAATTTTATGACAAATCCTAATACAGAATCTGGAAACCTTGGGTTTCTAAGGTGGAAACTGTGTTTAGCTTTAACACTACATGCTATTTAAAGACTTATTAAAACATTTTCCAGAGCTGCACTGGCCTGAGATATTGCCTGGGAAAGAGCTTGCAGCTGTTTGCTTGCAGCACACACAGGAACTGTGTTTCTTCTTGTGGGGCAAGTTGGCGCCTTTTTGTTTCATAGTGGTTGTGTTTTGCTGAATGCAAATAAATAAATCATGTTTGTGTGACAAGGGCGGCCCTTCGGTCCCGAGTGCAGCCCACGTTCTCTGTGAGCAGTCAGGAACCTGTCTCCTGATCTGTTGTTTACTGCGGTGGAGCAGCACTGCTGGAAGCTGCCTGGCAGTGCTGCCCTGCGCTCTCCTGTCACAGCAGCGGCACCTCTGTGCTGCAGGCAGCGGGGCTGTGCCGAGCTGCAGGGCCTGCCCGCAGCCTCCACTGCAGGTACCCCGCGGTTCCTTGGCTGGATGTGGCAGCCTGGCCAAACCCAGCCCCAGGGAGAAGGTGAAGAGCGGCACAGCTGCTGTTTCGCCCTACATCCCGAAGGAGCCAGGGAGGTTTTCTAGTAGCATTGCAGAAGGGGTTTTTTGCTCTTCTGTCTCCATTGCCATAAAAGGAGAAGAGCACTTTTCTACTCCCCAGAAAAACTGTGGCTAAAAACAAATGAAGGATTTTGAGTCACTCAGTAACAACGATGTATCAGATAGCATAAAGCAAAGATCACTCCGCTTGTCTTGTGCATTCTCTGTCAATTGATTCATTGCTTTCAGACTTATTCAAACTTGTTTCGTGAACTAAGACTTCCATGATCCTAGTAATTACAGTACATACAAAGTTTTCATCAAAACCTTTTCAAACCAAAAATTATTTATAATAAACAGAGACTTTTTTCTTCTCCAAATCATCCAAAGATAATTTCTTGGACAAATCTCATGGCTTCCGCTTTCTTTTGGAGTTGATGGTAAGGAAGCGCCTTTAAACACAAACTGTTTGAAACAACATTACCATCTAGTGGAGAATATGATCCAGTACTGATGTGAATTCCTTAATGCAGAAATATATACACTGTGTAACTGTTTCACAAATGCTGAATTAGGAGGTCAATTAGATATTAATTTTGAAAATCAATGCTTGAAGTTACGTGACTGGTTTAACAGAGGAATAAAAGAGTCTTTGAGTCATACTGCAGGTCAGTAATACTAAAAATGCAGGAAATCAGTATAAGAATCTCTGGATTAGTTTTAGTTCCATAAGATTTTCAGAAGGACACTTTGATATTCATTCTGACAAAGCAGCTAAATCTATATCTGGAAAAGAGATAACAAAATGCAATTACTCTCTCTCTATAAATTATGTAAAAATTAGAGCCTGAATTTAATCAATATAATTCAAACCCAAACTCTCATCTTTCAGGTTGGTGTAAACAGAAATCTTGAGGCAGACTCAGCCACGAGGCTTGTTCTGGAAACTTCATTAGGCCTCACCAGCTGTCTTTTTCTGCATAGATGATGTTTCAGAAGATACGAGCATAGGAAGGTTTCTGACTGATCTTGATTCTTATAGTGGCGTTGTGTCCTATGGAAACAAAATGCCTTAATGCAGTGGAAGTTACGTAATTGGGAATGAATAATCTATGCCATAGGTACAGAATAAATCTTGGGATGATGAAAAATGACTGAAAAGGCCTTAGGAGCCATGGCCATTGCCAGCAAATTTAACATGAGTTCTCAGTGGGTGCTGGAACAAAAATGTTATCTACAAACATGGAAATGAAGGACTAACTGTGGGCATGCAGAAGATCACGAATGGACCATCACATACAATTTCTGTGCCTGTCTTCCAATAATTATGAAAAATGGAAGGTGGTACAGAAACCTACAACATAAATTGTCAGGGACTGATAAAACACTTCATATTGCCTGCATACTTGTACTTTAGTGAGGAGAAGTCTTGAAGTTGACCTGAAAACACTCAAAATATATCAACATGGAATGGTGTAGGCTGGCATGAGTGAGCTCTTTCTATACTCCAAGCTTGCTGGGCACAGGCTAACTCCCAACTGGGAATCATGTAACTGCCTGAGTTTGGGCCTGAACTGAGCTCAAACTAACAAACTTGGCCAGGAAGCAGAGCAATAAGGTGTGGTTTCTGGGTAAAATGACCTACCTCTTTTGGAAGGCTTAGTATATCCCAGATCACAGCCAGCTTTTTGTAAATCTGCTTCTTGGGAATTGTGGAGACATGCCTTGAGAAATAGCCAAGAATCAGGAATGGAAGGGAGGAGCTGAATTTGGAACTCTTAATCAGGAATGGTACATGGCCTAACTTACATCCTTCTTTCCTGACCAAAAAAACAAGATCTTAATAGGCATAAAAGCTTCCAGAGTGCCCGTGCCCTTAATTTCCTTAGTGAAGACTGTTGGCAGTGCCAACAACTTCTGGGCAGAAACTATGCTTGATAATGAAGGAAATCTGGGAGAAAAAAATCTTTTTTGGCTCTGAAGGGTCTTCAATGTTTGGTTCTTGTTTGACCTCTTCTAGATCCAACTGTCATGGAAAGTGGAAGAGTCATCATCTCTTGACACTTGATGGCTCATATGCTGCTGGTTTTCCAGAAGAGATGCTTCACCAAAATTCACAGGATTGGAGTCAATACAGAGCAGGTGACTCTCGTGGACCTCACAGCTCCCAGAAGAAAGTACCTTAGTCCCCAGCGATGTTTTTCCTCTTGACTGTTTGGCTCATCAGGACAGGGCATTCAAGTGACAGACAACAGAGCTTGCAGATGTTTGGCTTTTGTCTGTGTTGTGTGCATGTCCCACCTTTGTGCTGCAAGATAGAGTAGCTGGTGGGAGGGGAATACAGAAGAGGGAAAGTATACCATAACCTTCTCTCTGAGAGAATTTTTAGTCACTGCAGTAACTAAAAATTCCTGAAATTTATAGCCCACAGCAGTGAGCTGTTGCATGTTTTTTTCTGGGATCTCTCTGGAGGTCATACAAAGGGTTTGGGCAAATCCCTGCTGTCAGCTCTTTACTTCTGACACTCTCATTTCCTCCTTCTCTCACATACACTTCTGTTCCTTTAATCATAGAACTTCCTACTTCTTTTTTAAACAAAAGCTGACAATGGAAGTTTTTATCTTTTGTTAAGGCATGAAGTTTTTTAAAAGGGGAAACAAGAATTTACTGTATTTGCAACACAAACTCAGCACATAATAATTAGCACTCAAATGTCCAAATGATCCACTCAAATGTCCAAATATATAATCCTTAATTTGTCCACAATTTTAAGCAACTGTTGCCTTAATTTGTACCTATTTAGTCATATCTTTTAAACATTGGCCCCAGTTAAAATGGTATTGCTTTCTGGAATTGAGATGCTGGAACAGATTATGAGAGAATCTGAAATGCTGGCTTTCTTTTTTTTTTCTTGTAAACAAATGCTAATAATTTTGGATGCCTTAAGATGTTCTAAGGATAGAAGATGTTGTTTATGCCTGCTTGATATAGGCTAAAACTAGCTTATTTTTCCTACCCTATATGGAACTTGGCAGCTACTAGAGTATGGGTAATGGCTTGCTCTGGCACCTTTCATGCCAGCCAGCATATCTAAACCAGCATGCAGTAACACTGAAGTCAGCAGTTACATATGACTCCATCACTCTGTCCCATGAAATCCTGCAGCAGCTTACTGAGCCACCTGGAGTTTCTGCAGCTACAATTTCTGTTCAGGCACGGTAAAACACCTACATATGGTCTGTCTCACCATCCTTTTTCTTGTTTTTCTGCGAAGTCAGTGCATTAAAGAAATCTTTCTACTCCTTTGATGTAGTTTAGCAGTTTAATGCCAAACAATGAAGTTAAGGTCAGAAACATGACAGTCAAAAAGTAAACCCCAAATTTGTCAACAGTACCTTTCTCGTTAAATGTAAGGTAAGGTGGCAGGTTATCACCAAAAAACAGTTCCAGCAGGGGCCATATGATAATAGACCAGCATCATGGACTGCCTTCATGTAAGCTCCAGCAAAGTGACATATTCTAAGTGTCTGTGGCTGAACTTGCTACTTAAACTGTTATTTGATTGATGTTTCTAGGTACTATGGAAGCTTGTTCTCAGTATGATGAAGATATCAGTGCATCCCAGAGATATGCCAGAAACTCTTGGAAGATATGGAAGATATTTTTGTGTTAACAAGTTTTCCTTTCTTTTCCTTTCTAGCAGGAAGCAAACTTTTCTGACCAGGTGACTGTGTTATGTAATCAGGTGTTACTTGACTTTCTCCACTGTTTGAAAAGAACAGCACATTTTCTTCATCATAGAAATCCTGCTGACACTGAAGCCTGCCTTTATGAGCTCCATCAGGAACTTCTAAAAACCTGAAGGTTTTCTGAGGCTTACCCCAATTATTTCACTGTGCTCAGATTTGTATTGCCTCTCAGTTCAATGGATATTTGCACTCACACCTCCTTATGGTATGTCAGACATCCTACTGCAGGTCTTGAAAATGTCATGGCTGTATCCTGTCTGGCCCTACATGCCATTCTTAACAGTCCATCTCTTTCCATTTTTAGTAAACATCTTGGTTTTTACTTCTCTCAAAATGAGCATAATGTATATTAACAACAGGACAGGTTTACCATACAGAATGTGCTTCAAAGGCTGTAGAATTATTCCATATTTATATACTAATTACACTGCTATTTTGCCATTTGTGAGATTCACTGCTCCTCGGTATCTGACTGTTACCTCAGTCTCTAACCACTGAAACCACTTAAGATCCCTTACCAAAAAATACCAGAGACAATTGGTGTATCAGGCCATTAAACACTAAACAACAACCGCATTTCAGGTTTTGTTTGTTTTGCTATCAGATTTTTTGTGATATGCCCTAAGAGAAAACTGCAAATAATGAGCTGTGAAGACATACATGTACCACTATTCCCCACCAAGAATCCATGGCTTCATGAGCTTAAAGTCCCAGCCAGCAGCTGACTCTTGAAGCTACTCAGCTCATCTTAACTAGTACATGGAACAAATGTTTGCTAAGTCATCCATTGCCTTGGCAATATCAAATCTTCAACATTACAAGAAATGTCATATCTACAGAGCCCACTATATCCTATGCATCAAATTCTGGAAAGATGGAAAAAAGAGATTGTATATAGGAGTGTTATTAGTATTCACTCATCCTGTAAAAGCTTATGAAAAAAAACCCTAAGAAAACTGAACTTGAAACTTCTTAATGCTGCTTAAACAGTTAACCCCTGCCCCTCCTTCTCCCTCCCCCACTTCCAAAAGAAATAGGACAATAGGATGGACCAAACTGTAGGAAGACTTTTCTTCCTGAGGACCATCTTGATTAGAATGACTTGCAAATAACTACTGAGAAATGGAAGCTCACTGCCTCACTAGTAACAGAGGAGCGGACCCATACAAAAGATAACGATCATATTCTGCTTTTAGCTAGAAAATGAAAAATGTATTTCTATCTCCTTTGCAGACAAATAGTGTGAAATGTTAACAAAAGGAAGGGTACTACAGAAGAGTGCTAGAGACCAACAGAAAGAAATAGGCATCTGGTTGAACCTAGGATCAATGGCTGTTGTCAGAACATTTTTGTCAGTTTTTCCTAATAAAAAAAGAAATGTAATGAAATTTTCCTAAAATCTCTTTGGTTCTGAAATGATGCATAAGAAAAGTCAGGGATGGGGAGCTAGTACAAGCTTCTCCAGAGCCCCTGTTTCAATCAATTCTGTTCTCTCTGCAAGAGGAGTTTCATCATCTTTCAGCATCTATAGCCCCAATGCTTTTCCAGCACCATGCAAATAAATATATGATACAATTAGACAGAAGGAAAACGGCATTTATACAAAAGAATAACAGGAGTCTTGTCCATAATGAAGTCCTTACTGATTTTCTTTGGGTTATGCTGAAAAGGTCTACTTTGAGGCACGGAATTCTTGCAGCCTCAGGTTTGCCTAGATGAAAGGAACATTGCTGGAAGCTGCATGAGCAAATGAGTACCTAGTGATCCACCTGAATTTAGGTTATGTAAAACTTAGTGGGTGTAAGCCACACATGTGCCTTCCGAAGGCAATGCCTGGATTGCACTCCCAATAATGGTCTGGCTGCCAGCGCTCTTCTCCCGCCCACGCACCTGTTCTAGTAAACTTCTGTTGAAGAAAAATTACTTCACATCACGGGGCGTGACACCATATAAATGCTGTGCAATGATCTAAGGTGCCTCAAGCAGCCATGGCATTCATCCAGCTGTAGTCAAAATGTATTCTTTTCATTTCAGGCACTTTTTCTGGTGTCATCAAATTGTGTTTGCAAATATGGTGCACTGTTTGATGTGGAAAAGAATGTGAACGTAGAATTTTGAAACACATGGAAGACTAGTAAGGACCACGTTACACAGAGCAACCATTGTGCTGGAGGTGCCTAAGCAGGCTCTAAGAGAACAGGCTGGCTGTTCTCTGCAGTGGCATGCACAGACACCTAAACAAGCCCTGACCAGCTCCTCCCCAGAACCAGCAGCAGTGTAGACATGAAACCTGATCTGTGTGTTGGGGAGCAGCCAGGGCAGGGCTGCTCTGAAGGGGACAGTGAGCCAGGAGCTGAGGGTGACAGGCAGGCAAAGGGGACAACTTACTGACAAGAGGCATGTCCCACAATACCCCAAAAACACAAGCAAGGCAGGTCAACAGTTCAGGTGACCAGACAAGGCTTAGCTCAAGCAAGAAAGCCAAGCCCATAGGTCAGGATCAACAAGGGTACGTAGCCAGATGCAGGTGTAGCTGCAACATAGCTCAGGTGAGGACCACGCACAAGAGACTCGGTTTAAATGCATCTCCTAAAAGATGGTGGCAGGGTGGGAAGCACCTGGCTTCTTCCAGCTTTCTGTTGAAGAGTTGCAAGGCCAGCAGGCATTGAGGCTGAGAGCTGCTGGAGGCCTGAAATGCCTCTAAGCCAGATGTCTGCATTATCTTATTAAGCAGCCAAAGCTTCAGGAGAGGGGAATGTACTGAGGGCACTGACAGTATCCCATCTGACTTGGCTAAGAAGTGGTATGCTCTGCCCTCTTGATATACCAGGCTGTTTTCTTACAGTGGAATTGCAGCACCTATTGTAGTGGGCTTGAAGTAAAAAAAAATGTATTCATCTCCTTGCTCCACTGAATGGTAGAATAAGATCCCAAAGGAGAAAAGGCACTGGCTATGTTGTCTTCTTTGCCATGCGTAGACTATTGTCCTTCATTCAGAGTCCTACTAGCTGCAGTTTTGTAACTTAGTCCTAAATAATGCAATTCTTATCACATTATTATGTTTGAAAAAATCCCAAGAATAGCGATTGCTATACTACAGTCCTTGCTGCTGAGGATTGCTGGCAGTGCCTCCACTCCAGCATGTGTCAAGCAAGAGCTGGCGGGTGCTGGGTACCTGCAGAGGAGGTCCCTGGTAAGGACACAACATGTTTTGGTGGGACTGAGAGAGTTACTGTTGGGAGGGAGGAATAGCTGCCAATAAAGGACAAGGTTCCAGTGGCTGTGTTACCCATTTTACATTGTTTTCGCAGAGCATTGCCTGACATACCAAGTACACATTACAGACCTTTTGGAACAGTCTTTCAGAAAACCTGTAAGACAGTTTGGCATGACTTAGAAGATCTGGATTGCACTGGATGCCAGCAACCAGTGAGAAACTGAAATATCTGGTGCAAGTCATTGCACTTTTTTGTGACTCAATTCTCACTCTGAATAAGGGAATTTGTGCCTTTATGAAAGTGCTTTGATCTTCCCACAATAGGCACTGTATCATTTTTCAGATTCTGTATTAAATAATGATCTCTGGAAATAGACAACAGGGCAAAATATAGAAGTACATCAAACAGCCAGAAGCTCAGGGAGTCCCAGGTACCTACCACAAACTATCACTTGCACTAGCTGGAGGACTACCAGACCAGAACTGGCTGACCACAACACACCACAGCTGGTCCTCCACCCATGCAGCACTGTTCAGTGCAAAGGTTTCAGAGATCCTGCCTTTTTCTTGCTGCACATGCCAACATTAGTTTTTCCACATTTCAGGCTAACCTCTCTCTGGACTACTGCATCCATGTAATTCACTAGCACGCTTACACTGTACCCCTTGCTGCCTTTGTCATGCACCTTTGGAAACCTAAGTTGCACATACCAATGAACTCCCTTCCTTCACTGTTTTTTCTTTTCTTCAAAGATTAAGCATCACTGCTGGGGATTTTTATCTGTAGAAGCAGTATGGAGAAAATGTTGATTGTTTCAACTTCAATTTTACAGGAGTGGTTCATTTGCTATTTCTGCTGAGGGATTCAATGTATGGATTTGCAGGTGGCTTTAAAAAAAAATATTCTCTGAATCAGAAATTACTATTCATATGGAAGACAGTATATGATGACAATTTCTGGTACTCAGAAAACAGGAGATCTAATTTTACACATTCTTAAGGATGCCCAGCTACAGCATACTCTGGGCTCTATTACTTCTTTCTCATACTTCTGGAAGGAAAAGCCCTGAGCTTTTACGAACTTGGGAACTTGTTAAGTGGTATTACTTCTCTCCAGCTTCTAGTCCAAAGCCTTTTACTGAGAATTTGTGTAAGTCCATTACTAAGTGCACTCAGATGAGAACTAGAGTCACTGTTCTCAGAAAGCATGACTGGTAAATAGATAACAAGCATCTTTATGCTTTTCTAACTATATAGAAGCAACTGTTTTATTGTACCAGGGAGTTGGATGGAAATTAACAACCACTGTAGATGGTACTGTACTTTCAGGGGAAGTCCCACACAGTTCTGAAATGTCACCCCACCAACTGTGGTTTTGTTTTTCAATGTCAAAAAATGTAACAACGTAGATGTAGGCATAGATTATTATTATTATTTTTATTGCTCCTGTTAAAAAGTCAGTGTTTGAACTATGACACTATGATGTAAAAATGCAACATTACTGAGTGCTCTAACAGTATGAGGTCCATTATGACAAGATTTTAAACATGAAGCGTAAGCTCCACTATGGATTTCCAAATTAAAAACAACAAACTTAAGAGGTAAATGGATTAATAATAACTGATGTATGTGGAATTTCAATACTAAATGAATACAAAGTGAACTTGCAAGAATGAAAGATATAAAAATCACATCCTGGATGACTCTCCACTATAACAAAACACCAGTGCCTACTAAATCTGTGCTTGGGAACTGAAAAAAAATATGGCAATATTCCTAATTCTGAAGCAAACCCAAACAACAGTTTATCCATGAGTATTATTGCACAGTGTTGCTTTGACTGGCTTGCAAACTACTTTTGCATTAAGGAAAGTGAGACTTACTTTTTTATTTACGTAATCTTATTTGAAATATGCATTGCAAAAAGAATACTGTCCTAATTAGAAATTCCATACCCTTTATGAAACAGTTTAAGCATATCTGGCACACCATGAAGCTCTTGAAATGACTCTACTTCTTCAGAAAAAGTCTTAACATTTCTCAGGGGATGGGTGGGCACAGAGTAGCAAATAAAGGGAAAGAAAATGACAGTAGACATTAGTTTCTCAGCAAGAAGATGTCTTACACCACACAGCAGATCAGAAATAAGTAAGATGAAATTTGAGGAGTCTGAATATAAATCCTTGAATGATGCTGCAAGAGTCACAGGCTTCACCAAATTAATGTCAGTATATTTTGTTAAGAATAATGTAGTTACTATATACAGTATTTTTATCAACTAACAATACACTAGATTAATGGTTGTCAAACAAGAAATATACTAAACCAACATATTTAAAAAAAAGGAAGGCAATCCCCCAGTTATGCATAGCTCCATATGATGATGTCCAGCTCCCTGGAGTCCAATGGATTGACAGCTTCAAGCATCAGAAAGCAGTTTTCTGAAGCGTCAACAACATAATTAACAGAACCCAGCCAAGTTGTAGGGGAATTACACTGTCAAAAATCTCAAGTCCAATCACAAATTGCCCTGTAAATGTTACCACTGCATAGCTGCAATGGGGCAGTCATCCATTCAAAGGTTTCACACTGACGTATTTCTTCCAAAGACCTTCTAAAGGATGTGCTACTTAACATGGTGGTGATCCAGACAAAAAAAAAATATGACAAACCCAAAGCACTTAGGTTTAGAAGCACTTATTGAGGAATCCATACCGTATTTACAGTGTATTGTGTATGACTGCACGCACCAGTAAGTTTCTCCTGTTTACTATTTCTTATGTGGCATCTTACTCTTCATAGTATTTCTACACACTAAGAAGTCTTTTCCCCAAGGAACCAGCTTCTCTGATATGGAAAGCCACCATGCCCGTATCTTGCTTTGCTACAGTAAGGCATGTACAATGAACACAACAATGTCAAATCCCCATGGATCATGACAAAATGACTCAGTTCTTCCCTTTGTTTCTTGCTCAGCTTCTCTGCTCCGTTACAGCTGTACATGTCAGTCACCATCCATGTGTTCTTGTCTAGAAAGTAGAGGCTTCCCATCTGTATCACCCAGCTTTTTTTGCATCTCTTCCACAGCTTTCAGCAGAGTTGCTCGCTCCTGCTCGAGAGTGAGAATGGACTGCTTCAGTTTGCCTTCATTAGTCAATAAAAGCTCTACTGTAGCTTCAAGGTTTTGGATTTTTCCATTAGCCACCTATCAAAGTAAAAAGGAGGGGAGAAAGGATGGGAAGGGAAAAAAAGGTAAATTCATTAATGACTGAAACCATCTTTAAATTATTTTTTGAGATACATGAATACATATAAAATACTTTAGAAATTATGGAAAATTAAACTCAGAATATAATGCAAAGTTATGAAATTAGAAGGTTACCAAATCTGCAAATTTTATACCAAAGAACTGCAGGTTAATATAAGCTTTATGGGTCAGCTGGGAGATATTTTTGGCTCTAACCATTTCACTCTCAGAATTTCTTCTGCATATAAACTTTGAGGGCTAAACTAAATAAAACTTTTAAGTGGCTACATTTTAAATTCACTAGACCAAACACCAATCCCTCCTGTGATGTGGTGTAGGACAGTCTCTTCTGAAAAGGTGTATAAATTAGAAAATTAGAATGTTAATCATATATGAAATATAAATTGTACCTGCAATTCTTCCAGGAGATCAAAGTTTTGTTTGCGCAAGCTACTGTTTGCCTTTTCTAATTTATCCAGTCTCTGATTGTCATTTAAAGATGAATCTATAAGCTCATCCTGAAGCACATGATATTCAACTTCATAAGCTTGCAACTGTTTGGCAATATCCATTTCAAACACCTGTTGTATATAAAAAATATTATTAGGTGCTGTGCAGATCAAAAACATTGCTCTTTCAATGATTTAAAACCTATTGATCTAGATCTAGACTTAGATATTTAATCAATGCATACAAAAAAAGGACTTAGTTTTTGGCATTCACCTTTCCTATTGTGGAAATGGCAAGATTGAGGCAGTAAAGTGCAATACATTGGCATTGGATCTACTTTGCTACTAATTTGCTGCCTGACTTCAGCAAAAACTACTTATACTAAAGGTTCCAAGGGTATGGACTTCATAGGGTATTCCCCTTTTCAAACTGAATACATCTCAGTTTAACATAAACCCTTCTAGACATACCCAGAATTAGCTGTCACTTCAGAAAAAGTGTGGTCCAAACCCACCTGCCACATGTACAAGTGTAAGGCTAAGTAAAATAAAAGCTTTAAATGAAAAACAGTAGACTTTGCTATCTTTATTTATGATTCTATAGTATTTTTACAGGCTGAAAGAAAATGAAATTATCTATACTTACACTAACACGCTTAACAAAAACGTTACGTAACATCAGACTAGATTTCTATTATAGTTAACCACAAATCACTGAAATGAATGTTCAGTCTTACACATGAACATTAAGAAAACCTTTTATTTTAAAAGCAGAGAAATAAACTGATGTGCAGAGTGACCCAAAGGAAAAAAACTACTATTTTCTTTTCTTTTTTCTAGGTTCTGGCAAGCATCTGCCTTCAAATTATTCATAACTATGACTCCAATCTCCTCTAAAAGCATTGAAGAAGGCAGTATATAAAAGGACAAGTGTGCCAAATCACAGAACACAGAAGAAATAAAAGTTGATTTTTAAATGTATTTGAAAAACAGTCCAACAAGAAAGTTCCAGTGTTATTCTTAATTTTTAAACCTCTTGTACTTTATTAATTTTGAAAATGAGTAAAATGCCAAATCCCACTTTAAATACCTGTTAAAAGTAACAGGAACGATTGCCTATTTTATTTATCTGCTCTGTCTACAAAACTTTAACTGTTGGTTAAAGAAAACATCAGTTTATGAAATGTTTCTGTCACATGTCACATGTGCAATAAAAAATTATCTCATAAATAGCAGCAGGAACATATATACCGAGCATCTAAGCACAGAAGGCCAAAATACAATTTTAATTCGAGTTTGATTACACATAGGGAATTTAAATTTTCTCTGAATCTGAGCATCTCTGGAGAAGACACCCTGTTGAAATTTCAATAAAACAAGCAGTGCAATTCAGCAGGGCAGAATGTTAGTTCCTCTCATGACTTCTACCACTTCTAGGCTCTGTACTCCCAAGGAGGGAGGGAAATCCCTGCTGTCATAACCAGACTATCAAAACTGAAAGGAGGGAAACATGAGGCAAGTAAAATTTTGACTAGAAACCTAGTGAACTGAAGGCACATTAAGGCAACCAAAGGCCATGCTGCAGAAGGATGAGGAGCATGGGGATTAACCCAGGAGCTCTGTATGGACTGTGGGCTGGTCAAACAGCTGCTCTCTTCAAAGTCAGCCCTGATCAAAGTGGGGGAACTGCTCTTCCTTCAACTCACTTCTACCTACCCACTTTAAATTTAGAGCATTCAGAGCTGCCTAAACAGAGCATCCCTCCCCTCCCTCCACTCAAAGCACATGGTTTTCTGCAGGTCACCTAAGCACTGCAAGTCTTTCATCCTGGCAAGTAACATACAACCCACTTCACCCCCTGGAAATTCCTTGCTTTCCTTCCCCTTGCACAGACTTTCAGGTTCTCATCCCCTTCCTTTGACAGTAAGCACTAGGAGCAATTTTTCTGGCCCTAATGTGAGCGTGTGTCCCTGAAAGCTTTGCTGCCAGGGCTTGGAGGAAGCCCCTTGCCAGCCCTCTGCAGAGCATGTGCTGCTGCTGCTGCTGCTGCTTTCTTCATCAAGCCATGGGCTTGGATCTCCGGCAGCCCTCGGGGGGTTGTCAGCATCTGCAATTCTGCACAGTACAGCCCCTATGTTCTGGACCACAAAGGGCCTTCAGAAAAACTGGCTAAAGCCCATCTTCTATTTGCCTGCTGCAGTTTAGATGTCAAGTGTAACAACATTTAGGGTTTTTAAACAGGCAAGCCTTAATTGAAATAATCTGTGATTTTTTCAGATTCCATAGGTATCATCTGGACTATTCTGCTAACTTAGCAACATCGCACCATTTTCCTTGTCTGCTGTTTAAAAAAATTGTATCAAGGGTTCCAGGTTTTGCTGTCTAGACTCACCACTCACTGCAAGAGTCTACACTGCCCCATGTACTCCTGACAGAATGTAAGGTGCTGTTACATACTGGGCCAGCACCATAAAAGCCAGTAGAGACAGAGTCAATGTAGGCAGGCTTCTAATTTCATTAAGTAAGGTTAACATCTGTGAGGCTCTTCTAAGTCAATTTTTGCTTCTGAAATGAGACTTGAAGGGCAAGATTCTTTGGTGAAAAAAAATTAAAGTAATTTTCACTAAAGGCTTCATAAAGTGACAATAACCAATGGTTACAATACCATATAAAGCTACTAAGTCAGCTTACAAGTCATCTGCTTCCAAAAGTTTTCAACATCTTCCAAACTACAAGAGAGTTCTCAGCTTGAAGTAGCTGTTCTGTTTTTTCTGTTGAGAACTTGTTAATAAGAGCATTCCTTTGCCCACCTCTCATGTGTTTGGTTTATTTCATACCTGACTAATGGTCTTTTCCATCTGTACCAAACCTAAGTTGGGGAGAGTGCTTTTAATAAAATCAACAATAGTTTCTAGATTCTCATGCTGCAGAATCAAGGGCTTGTGGCTTCCCAAAAGGCTTAAAGCCACTTTAAATATAGCTTCTGATCCTTGAAGAAAGAGCATATCTGTGAAAACAAGGAACAAACAGATTATATCAGGCAAACACATCTTTTGACAAGAATATTAAAACAATAAATTGTCCAAGGACAACAACTTCTCATAGGAGTGACCCAGAGGCTAGATACACTGTGCCGGATATGTGCTTTTGGCTATGGCTTTAAAAGTTTAATAGGATCAAGATTATTACTCTAAATAGCACACTTGACTAACACAATCACCAATTTGTTTGGTGAGTTTTCACAAAAAAAAAGCAATCCAAGTTTAAGCTAAGTCTCCAATTAACTAGGTGGTCAAGTTTGTAAGTGTTGCCACTTTTTGAGCATGTAATAGTTTAGTGGGCTGTTTTGATGTTCATAGGAATATAAATTTAAATAGAAATCTAACACCAATGCCCTATAAAAATCATAATACTACAGGGAAAAAAACCTACACCTGAAGACACAATTGAAGATCTGAAATTCTGTTCTTCTCTCATCTGGTGGAGAAAGCCACAGAACCACAATACAATATTGAGCACATGAGGCTAAATGCACACTTTCCAGTAGCCTCAAGTTTCAGGTGCATGTGCTTATTTTTAGTATGTGTCTCAACCACTTCTGTTAATATGCTAATAACTATATTAATAAGTACCCTGAAATCTTAGTCATACATCTTAAGTGTAAATATTGCAGGTGGCCCTGCAATGACAGCACCTAGCATGCCAAGCACACTGAAACCACAGTATATAGTGATCTTTCAATGTAATGCCCTTTCTTTCTTTTCCTTTACAAAGTGCCTATGTATTTATAGAGTAAAGAAATATAAGTCTGCAATAAAGGCATCAGAGAAGAAACCCAATCTGTATAAATAGCATTGCCCTGAATTTGACTTCTACTAAAACTCAGAATCTGCTCCTGGTTTCACTGAGGGACTTGCGTTGCTACAGACAGAAACATCTAACAAATGAAACAATACTGATGGAGGTGAAAAAGGAACAGAAGATACTGTGGGGTTTTATCATATTTCCTAAATATAAATTTACTTTGAAAGGGCTTCTCTCTTGTTCTTTCCCTTCTTTGGATTGTGAATGCAGCCACAAAAACAATCAATCACATACAAAGTAGCACAGTGACACACAAAAAAAAGTATGTCTTGATATTAAAAAAAAAAAGAAAAAAAAAAAAGAGAAAAAAAAAGAAGAGTGAAGAAAAGAGATAGAAAAAACCAAACGTTGTATGGGAAACAACTGCTAGCAAAACTACAGGTAACTCTGATATAGTGAAGAACCTATTAAAACAGTTGTTAACAGCCTTTCTTAGTAAAACCAAACTCTATTTCCAAATTTGTATCATAATGAAATTCCCCTCTTGCACACTTCAGCTTGCAATGTTGAAACCATAACTCATTTCACTCTCTCCAGGAAAGAAAAGCACAAGTAAAAACTAACCATAAATGTCACACTTTGTCACCGTTTGTCCCAAAAGCGGTGTAACATTTTTCAGCTCTGTGTTGAGCTGAACGTGAACTCCAATGGCAGAAATGATTAAAAAGTGGTAACAGAGCAGGCATCTGCTTCAATTCTCTATTGAAACTCAAAACTATGGGAAAATGATTCATAGGGAAAGCTCTATACTAGGACAGGAAATACTGAAGATCAGCTAGGAAACAAAGTGAAGAAAGCAGAGCTAAAAAGAAAGAGTTTTTATGATTCAGCACCTGCCCCTTAATGACATGCAGATTAACTCAAGGTGACCTAAAAGTTGTTAATGAATGTCTGTATGACTGAGCTGGTAAAACATGGCTGAAACGCCTCTCTCATGTAAAACAGCAAGTACTTAACAAAGACCTGTTTGTTATCCATTCCCCATGCTTCATGTTAAGTGGGATCCCAGCCAACAACAATACAGTGAAGGTACCCAAATTAATGTCAGCATGACTGGCAGCCTATAGGATTAAAAAAAAAAAAAGTTTTATCTACAATCTTGAAACAAAATAAACACTATTCTATCAATTCTCCTCTATTAATAAGTAAGCAGGGGTACTAAAGAACGCATCTTTCTTAACCCTGTACTTTCATCAGTTCCTGCTCAGGAGAAGTGTTGAAAGTTTGGACAGATAAATAAAAACTTAAAAGGAGTTCTGCTACTTGATTCATAAAACAGTCTAACCCACTTCTTTTACATATTGCCTGTCAGATGCCTGCAAAAAGCACACTATGGAAATCCAAAGGAATGGTCTGTAACAATTGTATCATTAAATAGGAGTGGGCTAGTTTCAAACACCAAGGGTTTAGAGATAATGTTAGAAAATGGCAGTGCAATCTCAGACAGTTAGTAACCTATACATCACTCACTTCAGCATCAACATTCTTTCCCCCCAAGGGTTCTTGTAAGTGAGCAACAAAAATCTATATACGTATGTTCTGCAAAAGTGTGTGAAGACATAGGTCAAAAATGACTGGATCCTAATTTGCCATGCTGCTAATGACAGCCGATGGCAGAGTGACAGCTCAAATATTTTTTGTTTAAAGTTGTGTTTCAGAGTCTTTAGTATGGGTGAGGATGAGATTTTACTTTCTCATGTAAAAAAATGTCCAATGTCCTCATCCTACATAGCTCCAGTAAATACTGTTTTAAGGAAATTACTAAATACTTTGAAACATTAAAAACTGCAAGTGTTGGTCACGTTGAACTTTCTCTCTAAAAAACATCAGAGGTTTTTAAGAGGCAACAGTTTCTGTCACACATGCTTTTCTCTTCTTGATGTAAAATCAGACGTGTGAAGACCACGTATCTGTACCTTCTATTCTAATGCAAAGTCTTTGTTTTCTAAAGCCCTACAATCCTCCAATGACAGATAAAATACTAATCTGTCTATTAAGGCAGAAATCCAAACGTACTGGATACACAAGGCACTTTTATAACCTCACTGCAATCAATTGTCCCATTCAAAGACACTTCTTACCATGTACAATACTATGAAAGATTAAGAATAACAAAAAGATGAACTGATTATAAACTCAGAATATGACACTTGTATACAGCACTTCATTTGATTCCTACAGATTATTACTGTCAGGTACATACCTGTTGATGTACATTAACCTTCCAGGAAAATAGCATGCTGTTTTCCCTGGAGTTCGGATGCTAATCATGGGACATACAGTTCTACTCTACACACCATCCTTTTCACTGAGAATTTTTCTAGCATTACTTACAGAAACCAGCCAGGATTCTTGTTGGTTCTTCTTGAGCTCTATATTCCTATTTGTGGTAGACAGGACCATATTGTTTTTAAGTCAGGAAAGTGTCAATATTAATGTGCTAATAAATAATTTCTTCATTGCATCTCTTAAATGAGACTGACTAAGGAAAATGAAACTGTCTTCTCATTAGAAGAGAAGAACTGGGGAGAAAGCTCCAATCCACCCCGCTCACTATGGACAATCCAGTACCACATAATGAAGTTGAAAAACAAACAACTGAAAAGGAAACAAAGCATCTTCTCAAACACCAAACAATCTATGAAATATACATCCAGAAGATAGCATCAAGGTAAATTCTTAATTGGAATTTAATTAAAAAAGAGACCTGTAGATTCTAAAAATAGGCAACAGAAGTGACTTTAGAAATGAAATCCCTGATGATTCCAAACATTTTTGGAACTAAAATTGTCAGGTTAAGAAACACTAGTTTAAACATCTTATATTTCTGCAATTTGCATTTACACTGCAAAGGCCAGCTCTGTGTGTGCTTTAAAACATACCCCTCAAGCTAATTTTCTGCTGACACTGCTAGAAATTATGATTATGATTGCTGGAAATGATGACAATGGAGTAAATGGATATATTTCTCAGATGATGCCTTTGTTACATCTCTTTTCAGCTTGAAAGTAACTCATTGTTGGTGTTGGAGTGTCATTGTTATAACACAATGCCTGCCTTCATGGCACCAAATTTTACATCCTCTCTAAAAGTGGTTACAAGGTGGGGTAACAATAAGGATGAAAAGACATTAGGGACTTGTTTACTTTTCTCCTCTCTCTTCCAGTTTTACTGAAATACTGCACACTCCATAGGATGACCTCTGTTGTTTTTCTTCTGTTCACAGTAAGCAAAACACTTCTCCTGGGTGTCTGAAACAGATTGGATAGTAATGCTGTTCCTAATAACAAGATTCCAAATATAAGACTCCAGAAAGAACAGAGACAAGTTTTATGAAGAATTACCAAACACTCTGGATACAAATCCAAGGGGAAACTGGGAGGCAAACATGGTGAGAAACCAGGGAGCAGCATAGAGGCTGGGGCCAATCTCATGTTCCTCTAGGTGGTTATAGAGATCTCGATGGTAGTCATGAAGAAGTCGAGACAATTGGTACATCTGGATCTGCATGGAATAAGAACAAGAGACTAAAGATCAAGATGTTTTGACATTCATAATAGCAAAATCAATGCTTCATACTTATCAGAAACAGAGAAAGATATTTGTCAATTGATGTTTGGATAAAATTGTGTGAAAACAAGAAATACTCGGAAGCCACCTAAAAGACACAGGATGGATCACCTGTGAGCCTACAACAGGCTCATTTTCAGGATCATTTGAACCTCATTTGAACACAACAGAAGTCTTCCTATTTATGGTTTCTGTAGTTTCCCCAGAAGTATTTTGATTTGAAAATAGTGCATTTAAGATGATGTATTCTTTTCCTAGATTATCCTTCCCTATTTTTGAGAACTCAATTTAAGTTTAGGTTTTGACAATGCTAGCCGTATTGCATTATTATTATTTAGCAGCAGCATCCTTTACTTAAAAAAAATGAAATCATACCTGTAAAATTGTCATGTCAGGACGATATTGTTTTCTCAGGCCCATGTCAAACATGAGAAACTTCAGCATTTTAAAAGCATCTTCTTCACTCATGTGAAGTAGTAAAACTCCTGCTACAAAACTAAGGCCCTGGCAATATCCTACTTCCTGGTCCAGAAGTGAATAGGCTTTCAAAATATTGTAGAGTGACAGCTGCCCAGCTCCCAGCTGTGCTGAGAAGTACGGATGTGTCGGAAATGTGCGCCCTGTGAAAATAGCTGAAGTTAGAGACCTAAACTAAAAAATAAACAACAAAACTCCCCAACCCTTGTCACATTGTCAAATTAAAGAGTCTTTCAAGAATGTAGATTCTTTTGAGAAGTAGATTTTGAGCCAACCCACAGGAACACCATAAGAAAGTTAACAATACAAAGCAATTGACTCTTACACTCTACCACTGTGTTGTTACAGTCATTGCAAAGTTAATTTAGAAACTGTCAGGGGGTGGGGAAGACCTGTTGTTTGGAACAGCTGAATACCTGGTTCTTAAGACTGGTCCCCGACCAGTTTATTAAAACGCTTGTAGGGCCTGGTCATCTGTAATAGTGATAGACTTGATTCAGTAGCTTGATGAGTCACCCAGTTCTTTCTTGATTAAAAAGTGTTAGCTTTTAAACAACTATTAGGATCCAGGCACAGACTTAGAACATCTGATCTACTTGGGTTGAGGCCCCTTCCCTTTAATTTTTCTTTTTGTCTTTTTCATGTAAATGTGTCTCTTGTCACATCTCTCCTTGCCTTGGTCCCTAGAAGTCTTATGGGTCCTTCCTCCTTTCCTGCACCATGAAGCTCAGACTTTTGCGTGTGCTGATCCATTTCACCAACATGACAGAAAAATCCCCTTTTACATGGGGTTGGTTGTTCTGCCCATGAACACCAACACAAATGACAAGTGCTTGGAGAGTGGGACTCAGATGTCAGAGCAAAATTTTCTCTTGCTAGCAATGGGCTTTGTCTCTATTCTCATGTCTCTATAAATCCCAGCCTAAGGTAAACTATACTAATTGTAGAGCTGTAAGAGCACAACAGAACCATTTCTAGTCCTCCAGTTCTAGAACAAGATGATGGCTTCCACCCCAGACTGGCTTATCTGTAAACTTTCATACAGCACTTGGTGTCCTAAAAACAAACCAAACCAACCAGGTAACTTACACAATCAGTTTGACCCACAACATTTACTCAGTGAGTAAAAACTCAGTTTGCCTTTTTTTCTTTTTCCTGCAGCCTGTACCATACCAAGAATTGTGAAGCTATATATAAGCTATGATATATGCTATATACATATTATGTGAGAGCACAGCTAATGGAGGCAGCCAACAGACACAGCCCTTTGTGCAGCCATTTCTGGGCTTTGTTTCCTTGAGCTATGAGCATATGGAGACTTTGTCCAGGATCAGCAGGGGACTCCTGCAAATGTGAGGGTACTGCTGCTGGCTGGTAAGGCTGATGCTAACCAACCTTTGTCAGTTGCCCTTGATGACAGGGTGCCTGGAGCCTTTGTTCCAGATGACCCCTTATTAGGGAGGTCACTAATGACCTGGGCAATGGGGCAGAGCACACCCTCAGCAAGTTCGAAGATGATAGAAAACTGGGAGTAGTGAGAGATACACTTGCTACCATTCAGAGGGACTTCAACAGGCTGGTGAAATTAGCTGCCAGGAACTTTATAAAGTTCAACAAAGTTAAGTGCAAAAATCCTGCACCTGGAGGGAACAAATACATGCCCCAGCATTTGCCACCCATCCAGAAGGCAGCTTTGCAGAAAAGGACCCGAGGGTCCTGGTGGTCAGCAGGTTGAACATGGGCCAGCAATTTGCCCTTGCAGAAAAGAAGGCTGATGGTATCCTGGGCTGCATTGGGAGTGCTGCCAGCAGTTGGAGGCAGGTGATCCTTCCCCTCTACTCAGCATTGGTGAGGCCACATCTGGAGTGCTGTGTCCAGTTATCTATTCCCACTACAAAAGTGATATGCCCATACTGGAGAGAGTCCAGCAAAGGGCCACTAGGATAATGGAGGGACTGGAGCATCCCTTCTATGAAGAGAGGTTGAGAGAACTGGGACTGTTTAGGCTGGAGAAGGAAAGGCTCAGGGGGATGCACAAATGCCCAGTGGAAGGGAATGAAGAAGAAGGAACTAGGCTCTTCCCAGTAGTGCTCACTGACAAGAGGCAGTGGGCACAAATTGAAAAACAGTAAATTCCATCTTTTTTTAAATTTTATTTTAATTGTAAAGGTGGATAGACATTGGCACAGGCTGCCCAAAGAGGTTGTGAAGTCTCCATCTATGGACATACTCAAAATGTGAGCAAACATGATCCTAGGCAGCCTGGGCAGATCTTGCTTTGAGCAAGGGGTATTTGGACTAGATGATCTCAAGAGCTCCTCCTTTCCAATCTCAACCAATCTGATTCTGTGAACAAAGACATTAAAGACTTAACCTTTAACCTTTACAGAATTAAAAAAAAAAATCTTCCAAAGGCAAATTTTTCACTTTTAGGAAAAAACCCTCCCCCTATCGAACTTCCTCTGTGAAATACCTCAACAGAGGTATTTTGAAATTTGAATACCTCTTTTGTTCTAGTATTAAGTGGAGCTTGTTTTCTGGTTGCCCACTTGTTAAATACCACCCCACCCTTTAGCTCCTGGAATGCTGCTGTGCTGCCAGATAGTATCAGAACTCCTGTTTCAAGACAAAGCCCGGGGTAGAGTCCTTCCGCCATCTGGTAGCTGCTCTAGCCTGTCACATGGGACATGGCATTCAGTCCTGAGTAGGTCTCCCTGGCCAGGGTGTCAGAGTTGAATGTTACAGAAGAAGTATTTCTAGCTTTCAAATGAGAAGAAGCTTGCATTCCTTTGCTTGAAGGACAAGTTTCTACAGCACAGTGTAAAGGCAGACCTGCACTGCCTCACTCAGCCAGCAAAGCTTATTTCACGTAAGTCATGAAAAAGAGTTACAAACTCAGCAAGAATAAAAATGCGAAGAAGTTCTAAAAATCAGTAAATGGAGGAGGAGAAGAACTGCTAAACTCACAAGCTGATGTGTGTCTGGGTGCTCTGAGTTAACTAAGAATTTTAGCCTTTATTTTGGGGCAAAGGTCTCTGGCCCTGCTGAAAAGAGACTGTAAATGAACTGTGATACCTCTAGAGGCCCAGAATGTGAGAGTAAGTACCCACTACTTTATTTTTTTAGATGCAGTAAAACAAAACATAATTTTCTACCATGTTCAGCAAACTCCCAGTGATGGATGGCTTCCTACACTGATAGCACTGTGACACGTAAATTGGGCCAGCAAAGCAGCTGCTATACCTTAGCCCTGCATCCACATGCACACTGCTGGCGTCAATCTCAGGAAGCACTATTTACATCTGAGGATGCATCAATTCAACTAAGTGCAAGCAATGCTATTACAGCTTTGGCTCATACTGTATCAACAAGACCTATTTAGCCTAATTTAGGAAAGGTTTTTAGGTATTACAACCACATGTTGCAAGAACATAGTTTTTTCTTTCAAGGTGTAAGTGCATGCTTTCAGAAGGATTCTTAAAGATTTAGAGGAAAATGCTTCTGATAGCCTGAAGGAATGCAAGGCAGAACATGCAAATTCCTTCTAGCTGCCTACCCAGTTATGCTGTCGGTTACTGTGCAGCACAGCTCTATTTCAGTGTGAATCACTAGGAAGTCTTCAGCTTCCTAATTCATCTTATGGTTATGACAGGACCCAATCCCTCCCTCAGCTAATGGGCTGGCAAATAGCACCCTGGCAAAAACAACACCTTGCATGAAAACCACCACGAAGTTACCAATTTGCCAACACATGCAGTCATTTGTTTCTACAAGAAGAGGACATGGCTAAGATGAGAAAGTATTTGTGCACAGAACCAGGCAGAAAACATAAACAGCTTGCCAAACCAGTAAGCCCCAGTCTGCTGTGTGAGACAACCAAGCTCAGACTGACTGTGCTCCCTACTGTCCAGGAGTCATCCCAGCACCATCCCTCTGCTGAAGGTGTTCAAGTAATTGACCCAGCACAAAACTTCGCCTCTTACTGAACCACTTCACTGTCCCACCCTTCACTGCCAGGGCTACCAATACCAGCTGTGGTGGACCAATAGGTATTTGCTAGCAAATGATCTCTGTCTGCACGTAAATGTCTCTCTCAAACACAAAAGATTGTTGTCTGGCACTGCTCAGTCATGGGGAGTTCCTAGATCTGGTGTGAAAAGTGTGAAGGGAAACAATTTGTACACATTGCCACTGCCTATTTCCAGCTGGCATTAAGGCTCCTTGGCCTGTTACTTTCCCAGTGCCAAGCTGAAAGCAGGCAGGTCTGCCAAGTAGGGGAAAGTGAAGGTGACATCCACCACCACCCTTTCCCACCTCCGGTCATGCCACTTTCTGCAGGAACACACCTGTTCCTTCTCATTCCTATGTATTTTCTATGCACTGCTCTGGTATTTTGACTCACTTTACTAACTGTTGCAGATACAGAGAAAACACCCTCTTCGTCATCTAAAGCTTAGGTCACCATCTAAACTCGGCAAATCTTCTCACAGTTTAGTACCCACTGAAGACAGTCAGCACGTTGAGTCTTTAATAAAATAATAAATGTGTGCTCCCAGACAGCCCTGGGTACAGGTAATCCTGCCTCATCAGGTAAGAAAGGGGGTACATTCATTTGCAGTGAAAAATGCTTAAATACTGTTTGAGTAGTTATAAAGAGCAGAATTATGATAGGATAATTCTGTACTACTGCTTTAGAGAAAAGATGTAAGAGAAAATAATGCAATGGGTAATAATCATTCAGATCAGACCAAGTAAAACTTTTTCCATAAATTTTTATCATTCTTTCATATGACATTTGGTTACTTGCAGTGCATAATTCTTTGATGGAGTTTTTCATTGGAAATTCTTTTAATCAAATGTAGTGATAATGCACTTCTTAAATTGCCCCACACAGCTCCTCAGAACCAAACTGCCAGCGCTGTGCTCTGGAAGACATTGATTCTTTGCCTTTATTAGGGAAGAACATAATGAATACTGAGTTCAGTGTGGGATAATCCCACACACAAGAGCTATGATCCTCTTGGAAAAGCATCATCTCCTGGTTTCTCACACCAGATTAAAAGCAGTTCTTACCAACAACCTATTATTAAACAGTGAAAGGCTTTTTGTGTGTTACCTTCTTTAGGTATCTTACAGAGATCATAAACCCCTTGTTCTACTTTCAGACCACTACTGTACTTACCTAGGTCAATAAGAATTGCATGCTGTTGGGAAGTTAGTTGTTTTAGGAGTTCTTTATAAGGTGTGTCCTTTGGTTGTTGTTTACTTGGAAACTGATGTTTCAGATGGTATTGCTCTGCTAGAAACTTCCATATCTCCCCACGGTGGTGACGTGGTACTCCTGAGTAGAGAAAGCAATTAAACCAGTAATTTGTACTCCTACTGAGGGTTCTGCTATAGTTGAGCTAACAGGACTGAGGAACTGAAGATCCCTATCTGCTGCACAGGCAGGCAGATCCCTATTGGTTACCTCCAGTGGACAACAGAAGTAGATAAACTACAAGGCTTTTACTTCCTCAACCAATAAAAGACATCAGCCCCATAACAGGAGAGATTTAAGGCAGAAAGGAACACCATGAGCTGCCTAAGATTTATGCTCACATCTAGTCTGAGAAGCACTAGAACAGGCATCAAGAATTGCAATACTTGCCTCTGAAAAGTTCTATGTTTATCTCCCATTTTTCCATGTAAAGTACACAATAAAGCACTGCAATAGAACTAATTGACAGTTTTCACTGTCAACATAGCATGGACTCTGTTGTTACGAGTATGTTTTAGGAAGGTGGGATGCACACGTACCAAAAATATAAATAGGTACAAATGAGATGTGATATAGAGACTACAACACGAAGCAGATAATCAGCAGGCAAGTATTGTAGTTCTAGCTTTGCCATCAGCTTGCTTAATGACTGATACACATAAAAATGTTTTAAAACTTGAATTTATTTCTCTGTAAAAAGGGAGGATGCTACTTAACTATTTCACATGAGTAACAATAGCCTTCATTTTTAAACTGTATGTAAAGCTCTGAGAGTATAATTAATTCAGCACAAGGCTTTCACTCACTATTAAATCATCTCCACAAGAAATCAATGCACTTTCACTTGGGAAAGTATTCTGTCTAATCCATAGTGCACTGGAACCAGATATTACAGTTTAAAGTAACTCACAGCTTGACGTTTTTAGGACTGTTTTTTTTCTTTTGGTATACATGTAATATATGGAGGACAATAACAACAGGAGAAATCAAGACTTGCTCAAGCATACAACTTACAAGGAAAGATAACAAAACATATTAGGATTTGATATTGTTAGAAATCTAGACTTACCCAGTCATTTTAAATGGGCACTTTGGTTTAACTTGCTGGTATAATTGCACATAGTCCAGTGCAATATTTAAAATATTAAACTTCTGACAGTGGTTAAATCCTGACACTTTCTTTACATGTTGGAAAGCTTTGTATAGAACTAAAAAAAGCTCCTTGAAGTAGCCATCTTCACCATCGGCTCCATAGAGCGCTCAGCCTAAGGCCTTTGGGTCCAATCATGGCAAATGTAATATTGAGTTATAGCCCCATTTCTTAGAACACTTAATAAACTTCCTTAGGTTCTATTACTTTTGCTGCAGTGGAGATTGGGATGGTTGCTCAGCCCTGCAGTTGTGAGGAAGACTGTAAGTGGTGTTTGCAGTGATAAAGTGTTCTTGAACTCAGAGAAAAGGCAGTTCTGCAGAGATACCCATGTCTACTGTTTGTGCAGACACAGTACACAGGCTGGAACAGAGAATTTCCAGAAAACAATGCAGGGCTTCTTCAGTTATTCACACAGTCATTTATTGGCATTATCCAAGCTTTTTTTCTTTAATTGTAACTTTTAATTTATAAAATCAGATTGCAACAATTGTAATACATTGAGGTAGCATACAACTCTCCTGTAAGGGCAGATGTTATTCAAAAATGTATGCTATAGCTCCAGTATACAACTGCAGCTACCACTGAAAGGGACTGGTACTTGCATTTGCATGACCATGATGGTACCAAAAGTTGTTACTTCTTTGGTCAGCAGCCTGAGAACAGCACTAGAGAGAATCTGGTTATAAGGAGTGGTTAAGTGGCCACACTATTCCTTTTCTGATACTATTTACATGCATTTCAACAACTCAAAAAACCAAACTGTGTTTACCTTGCCCAACAGCAGAGTGTATTTTTTCCACATCAAATTTAATCTTTGACCTTCCAGGTGTATTCAACATTTTTTCCCAAATCAAAGTTACATCTTTTAAGCATGGTGTGATTTCTTCATAGTCAAGTTTCAGACGTCTGTTCTGCAAATTGTTTTCAGATGCTAAAAAGTGATATAATGAATGTAGCAGTTAATATTGTTTACTATTTGTGAAATGGATTAATTTAACTTACAACTTCATCACGCAATCCACCTGAAACATTACATATTTAAACATTAGTGATTGTGGGGTTGGATTGGTTTGTTTGGTTTTTAAAGATATTACATGCAATATTAATTATGTTTGGCCAGGTAAATTAAATTCCCTACTGCTAGTGAACTCCTAAATATGAAGAAACATGAGAGATGATGACTAATGAAGTAAACATAAGATTTTCATAACAGGAATTTTCATTTTCCCAGCTCTTCAGTGCAGAAGACCTTCAGCAAACAAAAACACAAACCCAATTTAGTCATCTATTTGTTATGCGTAACAGTAATGACAAAGTAAAAAAATTGCTTTAAAGGTGATCATTCACAGATTTACAGATTACATAAAAAGGAAAGTTCAAGTATAGAAAATTCCAGAGCCCTGAACACAAATAGGGCTATAAGCACTACATATACGTGCGACTCTCCTGAAGTCCCCAATGAATAAATAGGAACAAAGCTCAATGCATAACTCAGTCTTAAATATGACAGTTTAGATCATCACAGCTCCAGGAGCAGAGATTCACTGTTGTGCTGGTGGTTTTCCCACATTAAAATTTATGAGACTATTGCACTGTATCTTCATGTGTTATCTATAAGGGATTAAAAAAAAAATTAAACAACAGCTGGGAAAGCATCAAAAAAACATGGCAGAAATGAAAACAATTCTGCAGCTGAGTGTAATTCCAAAGTTTAGAAGTGGAGTGACAACTTCAAAGGGAGCCTTGGTAAAGCTTTTAAGTTTTTTTTTCTGTGGGGGCATTTTAATACTATAATGTGCCTGGAAAACAGGATTTATTAATGGTAATCATGTAAACTAAATAATAAAGCATGTTTTGTGCCAGTGGATGGATTTGGGCAGGTAACAAGACTGAAAAAATAGAAGAGGAGAAAAAGAGGTGTAGTTCAGATGAGACACAAATATGTCAGTCATTTATTCCTAAAAGGATGAAATGATGAAAGAAAATGCTATAAGGAATCCAAGACTAAGCTAAAAAGAGAGCACTAAGGAGAGACATAAACAGTGGGAAATTTATGGAGCAATTAACAAAATAGGTTTCAATTTTTTAATTAGACTGTAATGTGGCTGAGTACTCAATGCACCTAGTTCCAGGACAAGAGCAGCTCTCTACTTGCAAAAAATGAGCAGAGCAAAAGTTCAAAATATATAGAAGTCTGGAAAGGTTCTATAGTATTAAACAAAAGTTAAAAAATAATTCTCCTACAAATAACACAATTTATGAAATAGTGTATCATAAAGTGATCAAGTTTATTAATTAATTTGCCATGATGTCAGTACTTCTTTGTTGTGATGATGCATTACTGTAATGGTAACAAGATACTCGTATTTTGAGGACATTCTGCCATATATCATAAGCCGTTTGCTACTTTGGAGGATTTCACTTATGAATTCACAGAATCACTCCTATCCATTTCAGTCTTGAGACAATCTATGTGAAAATGTTATTATATTATCTTTTGATAGTTTAACTCTATTATTTGTATTTTCAACTCCTTTATATAAATTTACTAAACAGTTAAAGATTGCCTGAAATTTACATTGCATAATGACACTATCAAGACACTAAACTCAACTTGTTCTGAGAGCTGTATTTGCAATTAAGGTTTTTTAGATCATTGAATTCTGGGAGTCACAAAGGGTTATCTTGTCCTGTACTCCCACTGACTACACAAGCTTCTAGATTTTAGAAACTGAGAAAGAATAGAACTGTTTATATCTGGGAAGTATACCTCCTCATCCTGTAGTTGCTTTCATATGTGAATGACTTTATTCAATGAGGTTATTCATGTGAGTTATGAGATTACCTAAGTGTTTGCAAGATTCGGATCTCAGAGTATTTAATTTTTAATTCAGTGATTAACTCCAGATCCATGAAATACAATTATAGCTGCCTATCCACACTGAAAGTGATTCAGTCTATCTAAACTATTTTTCAACTTCTTCACATTTTTGTCAGGTCAAAACCAACATATTTATAAATCAGAATATTAAAAACCCACAAAACACAGATGGTATTGTATGAATATAACTAAAAAAAGGGCATTTAAATTTCAGCCTAATTGAAAATGAACTCAGAGAAATCTTTTAATGTTTCATCTTCCGCAAACAAATGTTTTCTGGTGCTTGGCAACTTCTCAAGACTTTTCTGCTTTATATTCAGTCTTTGTATGCTATGTGCAAAAATGTGACTTGAGGACTGAGGGGAGAAAATGCCTTTATCAACAAGCTTATTTAGATACTAGATACTAATTCTAAATAATTCCCAATATCACACATAAGCGCAACTAGTAAAGATGCTGTGCTCGCTGCAGCACAGTCATCTGTTGTTTTCAAGTAGTCTCACCATCTGAGCTCTTCATGCAGCAGCTACCTAGGACAACTTCCTCACCCTTCAGGGCGTACAGCACAGCTGGGCCTTCAGTTCTGCCAACACCCACCTCATTCATTCACTAACTGGCTTTTTAGACATGCTCATCTTAATGTATCTGTGATGGTTTTGCAATTTTTTCTTTTGGGCAGACAAAACTGGAGCACCTAGGTAAACTTACTAAAATGTGTATGGATATTTAATGACCTGCACTTGCCAAAAATTTGACTGCAGGCTGTAGATTCAGATAATTGGAATAAAAGAGAAATTTTAAAAATATCAGGAGTATAAATACACAATGCAGAGAAAATTTATTACTAAATGCCATTAAAACGTTACAGAAGCTCATTTACAACAGCACTGTTCTAAGCTTGAAGACATTGTATAAATAATTTCTCTCAGTATCTCTTCTCCAGATGGTCTCAGCCTCTGGCCAAGGACTCTGTATATTTGGTATCCATAGCCATATTTTATTTTACTGGATTAGCTAGTACATTGCTGGGAACATGCTTGTCACCTGTGGGGTTCTTAGGAAACTCGGGTGTCAGGTGTTCTTCAGACAGGGTTGAAACAGAAGAGCTATACTGCCGGGTGCAAACAGCCTACAGGTGGGCCAAGTGCTTTGGCAGGCCATAGCCAATATTCAAGAGGTGTTTTGTCTTTCCAGCCATGTGTCTTAGCCTGAGTTTAAAGAAGGATTTCAAGTTTGGTGTACTGACCTTTTCACACAGCTGGGCCCTCTCTCTACACACTTCTTGGAAGTCAATCCTTCATCAAGTTTACACAAGAAAATGAAGAATTGCCATTTTCATGCCAGGTACCTCCCCCTTTTGAGAGTTCAGGTGCCTACTCCCTTCCTGAACACCTAAAATCACCCAGATAAACATTTCTGTCCTCATCACTCATATCTTCAAAGGAGCAGCTCTCAAAGGCAATCACTTGTGATTCTGCATAACAGCTGTTCTTTATATGTAAAAACTGCCACCAAAATGGATTTGTCGCAGCTCAGTCATTCACAGAAAAATTGTGGTTAAGAACAATTGCAAATTACAGTTTCTTGAGTTCCTTCTCATCACCCTTTGGACTGATCTAAGTCATTACTTCTCTACAGAAACCTTGCCTGCACAGTGTGGGTACTACTGCAGGCACCCATAGTTCCAAGTCCACAACCACCTCTTTCAGAACTTCCTTTGAGCCTCAAGACTGGCTAAACACAATGTTGTAATGACCAACACTTAGATAAGGACCTGCGGATGTGAATGTAGAAAAGAATTCAGTTCACGATACTGATCATGATGAATTCCTTGCAAGAGCTTCTAGGCACGAGCCTAATAAACCTCAGCCATGGTAAACCTAAGAGTGTCACTTCAGATCAAGTAAACAAATAATAAGGTGAAGTAATGAAAAAACTATCATCCATTGTCACCTACACTAATGAGTGCTGAGGGAGATGTTGCTAATTTGATTTACCTGTATGTTCCTAAAACATTTCATTAAGGCTTGGTGCAGTCCACTGCCAAAGCCACAGAGAAAACCAAAAGGTGAACTTGTATTGCAGTAGGGTGTAATACCCAAGAACTTCACCAACCTTGTAACTTCTGGTTTTCTTTCTCCATTCTGAGGAGCAGTATCTGCTGAATAATGGCTTTCTTCCACAGCTCACGAAGCTCATGGGGTGACCGTTTCCTTTCTTCTTTCACCGGCCCAAAGGGGCCATCTTCACACACTGGTTCCAATGGGGATCTGGGTGGAAGATCTCCCAGTTCACAGTAATCTTTAAAAAAGAAACTGTTGTTAACTACTTGGATATCATGAACAGGTGAATGAAGGGACACAATTTGAAAGACTGCACATATATACAAACACACACACATCTGCATATATACACTAACTCATATATCTATCTGTATCTAGATACACAGATAGATAGATAGATATTAAGTAGCAATACCAAGCAAGGCTTCCCAAGTGACAGTTTCAAGCAGACTTACATGCTGCTTCACAATAAGAATCATGCATGCTAAAGCCTAGAATAATTTTTTCTATAACCTGGTAAAAACATTGTACCACACACCAAGACCACATCTTGCTAATTACAACTTGACATGTAGAGAGTTGAAAGGAAAAGGCAAGTCTGAGAAATTACAAAAACATAACCTACAGCTGAAATGTGGCATGACTCAAATAGCAGATAAAATCAAATACAGCACCCACATAATTTGAAGAGTAATCTCTAAAGTGTGTTTAACAAAGAAAATACACGCCCTTAGCTGCACAAACACACCACCACCTAAGGCCATACAATGGGATGATTATCATTTCTTAAAGTAAATAGGCCGCCTATAAGAGACAGGCACTTAAGACATGTTTGTTTTCACTTCTCATTTTTAACCATATCATAACCTTCTGAACTTTTTCTTTCGGCTTCAGCTGGCCTACCACAAAATATATCATTTTGTCAAGCATGCAAGGTAATTCTAAGACTGAAAACATTACAAAAGAAAGTGAACATTACCAGGCAAATTGAAAAATTATTTATTTTTAGGGAAGGGTGTATAACATCACTTTAAATCAAACAATCAATGTAAGCAGCACAAGCTCTTATACTTTGTTTTCTTAGTACCTGCTGTAGCATCACTTAATTTTAATTGTTTTGTACAGCTTCTCTGGAGGCTCAGTAGTCTTTGACACAACCTGTATCTAGAAGAAAAGTTACTCAATTCACCAGCTTTAAAAAATGGTCAAAACAACCAATCTCTTCCTACCAAATCCCACACAGAAGGCCATCGCAACAGCACTTCTTCACCCAACCGGAATGGCTATGAAATGGCTCCCTGATGCAGTATCCCCGCTGCAACATATGGTGGAAGATTGCGAGCAGAACGATCCCCGTGACTGATTTGTGTGAGTAAACCCTGGAAACTTTGGATTCCTCTTCTTGGTTTTGTTTTGCTATTGCATATCTGGACTATGGAAGAATCGTGGGAAATGGGGCTCTCTGAGCCACAGAAAAAAATGTATCTAGAAGTAAAAGGGATCCTTGAACAACAAAACAAAAAAGTATTGGAACCGGGAGATCTTGAACACTTTTTTATCTGGCTTTTCAAAGAGTTCCCCTATATTTCTCGAGACTTACTTTTTGATATCAAACCTCCTGGATATTCTCAGGAGTGTTTCTGGAACGAGATCTGTGATAAGCTAAGGGATGGACTAGCGATAGAAGCTCTCCGTGGATCCTTTATAATCAGTGACGCTCTTCAGGAGCATCTGTATGATCCCATTACCCCTAAAGCAGAAGATCATACTTCTCCCGTGGCCGAGACCGCGTGGCGGCCACCCCAGGAGTGTATGACTGCAGCCGTGCCAGCGGAGGTGCCTGCGCTGGATGTGCCCGGCCCCCTCGGGAGCGCGCGCCTTACTGCGGACCCCATCCCTGTCTCGGGGTCCCCGGCTACGCGGCCGCGAGTGAGGGAGCGATGCCGCAGGCGCCATGGGTGCCGTGGGCCACGAGCAGCCAGGAAGCGGAGGTCAGCGTGGAAGCCCGCTCTGTGCATACGGCTCAGAGAGCCCTATGCAGGGAGAAGCGGCGGTTTCCACAGCGACACGAGAAGCTGTGCAGTGCAGCGCCGAGCCGAAACGGGGCCGCTCTCAAAGCAGCGTGGAGTTTGCGGAGCGGAGCCGTGCAGAGCCCAGACAGGCGCTGGAGCGGGGCCGTGCAGAGAGCGCAGAGCGGCCGCGGCGCGGGGGCCTGACCGAGACGTCGGAGTCGGCGAGGCGGCGGCCACGCGGGACCAGCAGCCACGACAGACACGCAAGCACGTGATAGGAGACGTTCTAGCAACGAAAGTCACAGGAACTGTGAAATGGTACAATGTGAAAAACAACTATGGATTTATAACACGAGATGATACAGGGGAAGATTTATTCATCCATAGAACTGCCATTAAAAGGAATAACCCTAAAAATTACCTGCAAAGTGTAGGAGATGGGGAAGTTGTTCAATTTGATATAGTGCAAGGAAAGAAGGGTTTACAAGCAGCGAATGTTACTGGGCCTGGAGGTATTCCCGTCAAAGGCAGCCGTTATGCACAAAATTATAAACAATATCCATTCCAGCAATTTCCCTACCCACAGCCTAATTTCCCCTTTTACCCTATACCCAATATGAACCCTTTCCTAAGTTTACCCTATCCCCAGTTTATTCCCAATCCGTTTTTTCATCCATGGTTTCCCTCACAAACCCCTGCCTTTGCCAATTGTTTCCCCAAAAATCCCTTTCCGATGCCGATGGGGGGATGAAAAGGGGGAGGAAAGAAATTAAACCCTCTCCTGCCTCAGTTTCCCCACAGGCATGTCCAGAGAGTTCTGTCTCCCTTCTGTCAGCCCTGAGATGTTCCACAGAATTTGTTTGGACATTTAAAGACTCAGGAGGGTGGCTTGTTTTGTTTTGAAACTGTTCTTGTTATGTTTATCCAATTGTCTTCATTCTCCTTTTATTAAAATAAAACGGGTGAGATGTTGGGGTCCCTCCCCTGCCATGTAGCCCTGAGGGAGGCACGGGGTTTCCCTGCCCCTGCTCAGCCTCGTTCCCCATTGGTTGGTTTGTGTTCCCCTGCGCGGGCAAAGCAGCTCGGGCCCCGACTGTAAGAGTCCCTCAGCAGAGCCCGGCCATGCGGCTGGGGAAATAAACATCTCTGAAACATCTAGCAAGAATCCGTCCGTATATATTTGTTTCTTTTTCACGGGACTCCTGGTTTGATATATGCGTGTTGCAGTATCCCCGCTGCAACACCCTGACCTATACATGCCAGACAACGCTCTAAAGTCAGTGCGATGAAATCCATTCGCAGCCTCGCCAGCCAAGGACAAGTACATCTGTGTGTGCTATTTCAAACAGCTCCTGCAGAAGGAGCATTCCTGAAGCAATTATTCTGATGGCAGCTCAGGGGTCCACTTCTTTATCATTGCCTAGCATGGTGGTAAAGATTTTAAATTAAACACACACAAATCATGTCATCTCGTCAAAACTAACAAAATAGGAAGGTTTTCACCCTTCAAGTTCTGCTCAGACTGTCACAATACTTTAACTCACGCAGTTCATATGCAGCTATTCTTTTCTTGTTTGCTCGAAGGCACTCGCACAACTGAGCTCAGATGACTAAGAATGGAAATGTTCACAGCTGTTCACTTCTGCTTTTCTAAGTCTTGCCACTGTCAATCTTCTCCTCTCAAAGAGTCAGAGAGAAGTAGAGTGGGTCCAAATACTACCCGCTTCCTTACGCATTTATTTGCTTGCCACCACAGTTAAAGTTTAGGGCTAAAATATACATATAAAAATAAGTGTAACATATTCAGCTAGCAGAACAATTTAAACCTTTACAACCTTGCACTCTGGATATAGGTGTGGATACCCATACTTCTGGTATCTACAGCATTTGAAAAAACAATGAACATCATGGGAATGAGAATTAAGCAATGGTCAAATATTTGACACTTTAATGGCAACCACCATTTGTTGTAAAGAAAGTAAAAAAACCAACAGGTGCACTCAGAAATATAGCTGGTTATGAAAAGTATCAATACAAGGAAGAGACTGTATTGTATTCATTAAAAGAAACTGGGAAACATTAATTTTTTTTCTTTACAGGTAAACTGAAAGACTTCAATGGGCTAAGATCTGCAATTACAAAAGAGATACAGGCAAATGTCAGCAGGCACACACAATCAGTAATTCTCAACTTATACTGACCATGAAAGGAAAATTATTTTTGTTTGATTTGATTGCTGGTTTTGATGCAATTGTTGGTTTGGATGCACATGCTATACTGTCAACAATGTTCTGTACATTTTTATGTAGAATTTCTAAATATAGTAGCTTTGATCACAATTTTCCTTAGTGCATATTAAGAAATATTTAAAGGGAAATGCTGTTAAGGATAATGCTGGTAGAATTCACTTCATTTGATTGAATAAAATAATAAAGAAATAAAAAGACAATATTCAAGGGAAGTTGTTAATTTCCTCTAAGGCTGCACACAATACTGACACCATAAGAAAGAGGAATCAACAGAAATGGTCACCATACACCCATGCAAAAAAGTAAAAGTGATCCAGATAGGAAACCCCTTATCTACTGTATGCTGTCTGTGCTCTATTCACACCTTACATTCACGTTCCATTCTCACAGCATCCACTACAGAATGCAGACACATCTTGGGGCAAACAAGTCTCTTCTATACATCCTCCCAGTGGTTTATGTATCTCTTTTAGAGTCAGATGTGTATTCTGATTTTATGTATGTATATGTGCACTAGTGTGTTAGAAAATAATAGACTATGTCCAGATACAGTTTATGGCTACATACTTGCAAAAAAAGCCCTAAACCCAAAAAATCCCCAGGCTGGCAAAACACATGCAAGGAAACGGATTAAACACATTGCATTCCTAAAGCAAGAATGAACACATTCAACATCTAGAATCTTCCTGTCTTTAGTGTATACATCCCGCTTCCTCAGGACAAATTTTAGGGATTGGTCTTCAAGCACCAAATTCACAAGTTTATCAGAGACATTACTCACCTGTCGTCCTCCAGTGATCAAACTGTGGCAGCACCTGAACTGCTGCAAAGCATTAACTACTGAAGACCATGGTCTTGCTTCCATTTAGGCTGAAAATTTCCCATCTGTGGCTGACTAATCTGATAAAATCAGTATTCATTAAGAGAAATCATGCTTAAGGCTATAAAAGAAAACTGAAAGGTTACAAAATTATATAAGCTGAACAATTATGATTATCAACCCTACCTCTAATGCTTCTGTGAAGAGTCCTAGGATTGATTTTGCCTTCCAAATGGCAGCTCCTTTTCTATTTTTTCTTTTGCTTCTTATCATTTGTGGACATTTAACAGAAAGTCTAAAGTCTACTCTGATAAGTGCAACACATTGACAAGCTGCCTTCCTTCCTGTCTGCACACTGGCATGAGGCAGGATTTGCAGAATGCAAAATGAACCTGTTTAACTGCTCAGGTGGCCTGTCGGAAGTCTGCAGAGTTGCATCAGCTGTTTGGCTGGTAAGGGAGGGAGGAAGGTGGAACCTGAAGGCAATCCCTCAAAGCAAAATAAAAAACTCAGACATTTGGTAAGTCAGCACTAACCCCTGTCCATGAACATACAAGGTGATGGAGAGACATGCCACCCAGCTTCCAGAGCCAGAACAGAGAAGAGCAAAAATACTGTAACAAGGAACTGAGTATTCCATTGTTATGCACCAGGGATCTGGAGGATAGCAGAGAAAGCAAAAATAAACAGTAGAGCAATTCAACTGCATGTAACTGGGAGCTCACATTCCACTGAACCAAACTGCCATGTGTTAAAGTACGAACAATGTGCAGCCTTCAGAACTTTTATGGGATTAGTAAGTGCACTTAAACAGGATCTGAATGCTTCAGCACACACTGAAATACTGCTTCCCTGTTCACCTGCCAACTTAGTCAGCTTTTGTTGACTCCTATTCCACGTTTGACCTGACCCCAACTCCTTTCAGACATATTGTTTCCTTTCCTGCAGCTTCCATATAGAATTCTACCTCCATACATGCTACTCATACAAGCCTACCACACTTCTGTTCTCTAAGGTTCAGGATTTGGCAAGTTGACTCGATAAATATTAATATATTTGATAAATGGTAATTTTATGGTAGTTTTCCATTTGAGGTTCATTCTTGGACTACACTTCAGAACTATTCTTCTGCACAATGAAATTTTACAAGTCTGTGAGTCAAATCCAAGCATTCTCTGAGAAACTGCACTTCACTGGGAAAACCACCATCTTTCCTGGGCTTGTGAGAACTTCTGCAAGGTACTGAACTGTAGATGACACTGCTCATGAACCAGATGGAAATGTTGCTCAAATATTCTAGTGCATCCATATGTACCTCAAAAGCATTCCTCTTATGCTTCCACCACTTATAATACCCAACAAAGGACAAGGCCAGTAGGAACAATGGGCTGAGATGGAATTTGTACAGCTGATTCGTTCTTTTATACTCACTGTTGGCTTTACATGGCTTCAACCTTAAGGTGCAAAGTATCCCTACACTCCAAAAGGATCAACAAATGAATTACACAAAACTCTTATGTGGAAAGATGACACAAAAAACAAAGTACAAAAGATTAGGAAGGAAGTATCATGATATATTACTACCAGGGACCACACTAAAGAAAGTCTGTACATGGAAAGCTGGTGAATGACCACAGTAGTAATTAAAACAGACAATATCTGACTGGAAGTGATATGAACAGGAATATTTCATTTGTAAAAGACTAAGAAAAAATTAGTTTATCAAATATTTTCCTATCAATCCACCTCAGTATAAAACAAGGTTTAAATGACGAACCAACCTAAAAGCATAAATTTAAAAAACATTCTTTCAGAAGCACTTAGTCTAACCAACCTCAACTATCACAATCAAGACAAGAAGATTCATCTTTGACTAGAAACTCCAACACTTCAAGTAGAAAGGAAGGGCTGGTAGGGAGGAGGCTCAATAATAATGCATTAACACCATCCGCACTAAGGAATTGTTTACACATGGCTCGCTACATGCAGTGTTTACCAGTCACATCCATGCTCTGGGGTTAAAAAGTCAGACAAGATATGGTAAGAATGTGGACAGAAGAATCCATTAGGCCTTTTATTTACTGCATTATGTTATTTTTCTTTGTTGCAATTTGAACTTTACAAAATTCAGCTCAGCAAACAAACAAGAGAATTTCACAGTCACTTAAGATTCAATTGCCAAAAGAAAAGACATCAACAACATCCTTAGTTCTCTTCAGATTTTCCATTCAGGTAGTGCAACACCTTCTTTCACACAGAAATAAAGACGAATGCAAACTTCTATAACCAAAGATAAAATATTCCTATTATTTTACATAGCTGCCTGGAATATTTAACTTCAAAACCAGATGTGGTAAAATGACCAGGAGCCTTCTGTAATCAGAAAGCTTCAGATACAGAATCACAAGAAGGAACAAGTTGTAATCTGACATACAACTTAAAGCAATGGCTGAATAAGGAATTCTTGAAAAATTGTGTATTTCAACACTGTTGATTACAATCAGCTCTGAAAGATGCTTTGGACTTTGCTTTTCTTGTAAAGCCAAGAACTTCTTAAAAAGCACTTACTACCTCCAAATTAACCTCATTTGCTAATATTATCAATCCCCGAGAAAGGAACGCCCTGTTATTTCAATGGGCACAGAAGCCATCAAACATTAATCGTGTACTTACTGGTTACTTACTAGCCAAACTCCTGTGCCAGAAATCAAGATTGAGAGCACATACTTGGTCTGAAAGGGGCAGAACTGAGTAATCAATTATAACCAACTGGCTTTAATTAATAATAATTTTGTCGCTAACACAGTATTGGCAAACACATTACAAATAATTTACACCCCATAAACATTTTAAGCACAGAATGCTAAAGCAACAGTTTATAGTATTTGCAACGCTACTACAAAATGATTTTTAAAAAAATTTGCTTAAATAATCAAGAGATATAGTCTACACCACAAAACACATAAAGAGATTGGTAGGTGTTAACTACAGCTGATTTCAAGAACAGCTCTTCATATTCAAACTTTTTTTTAGCACTTAGGATTGAACAGTTTGCCTCAGACAGAGACCCAAATAATTTCAATTAATGAATCAAGTTCATTTTCCTGTACAGAGATACTTGTACTTTCTAAACCATTTTTTTTCTGCAAGTCAAGCTATAAAATAAAATGTAGTTGATTTTTAAATTTGAATTTATTTTCTGAGTACTTCTAAGTGATACCAAGCATTTCACTCCTCTGAATTTCAATTTCTTTCACTGCTCAACAGGTTACTTCATCACACACTGCCCACCTTAAAACAAATCACTCATTCTCCAACCTAAAACTGACACAGCTTTCACAAAAATCTTGTTGTCTACTTCCAACACACCTGCCTCACCAAGAAAGCTCCAACAAGCACCACTATTTTCCCATTACTTCCTTCAAAAACTATCCACATCCCCCTTAAATGCAGCAATTGACTTGACTGTGGTGGGAGTTTCTGACAATCTGCAAAACAGCTCTCCTACTATGACCAATTCTGAACAGTCAATATGTGAAAACTGTATGAAAATTGTCCACTGCACAGAGATTTATAGATGCTGAATACATGTACGTGAATATCTTGTTGCACTGCAGTGCAAGGTGAACTTTCGTGATCAGTCTACACTGAGTCAAGGATGTTCTGCTCCTGAGCAGGTTAAGGGCACCCACCCTCACCTTCCAGACACTCGCCTCTGCCTGCTCTACTGCTTGTGTAATACTGTGAGTGGGACTAGAAAACTGATCCAACTGAAAATTAAGGCCTTTGAGTGTGTTCATACTTCAACTGGTTTAAAATTATCACTGAGTTGATGTTCTCTTCACCTTTTTACCAGTGAAGAGAGAACTAAAGAGTCCTAGACCATTTACACTGCAAAAACAAAGTGGCTCTTGAATGATGCTACAGAAGTAGGAACATCTGCCTGCAAGTACGGTGGGGAGTTATAAAGGTAAAAATCAAATAACTGAGGAAACACATTTATTACTTAGAATGTTTAAGACAGTGAGTAAGAGAGAGAGCTTTAGAAAAAGAATGATGAAAACCATCTTTCAAAATAAATATTGTATTGTAACAGATCAAAGTGCGATCCATCTTGTTAGGAGATTGTGCTTCCCTTTTTCCATCTCTCCACTTTGCAGGATTCAACACTCATTACACTCCCACAAATAAACAGAAAAAATATCCGATGAGACACTGTGTCTGAAGGTGCCAGTGAGAGAAACGCTGCCCCCTGGTGCTCCACACCACTTGCAGCATCACAACCATTCCAGGGGAAGCTGCTGACAGCAGGAGTTGGGGCTGGATAATTTGAACCGTAGCAAGCTACAGTGGAACTAGCATAATTCAACACTCCATCCTCCAGCTACCAGCTGTAAAGTATTAAAAGTCTCTACAGATCATTTCTGCATGGGTATGCAGAAAATCCTTTCTAGAACTACAAACTGGAGACCAGCCTCATCTTCAGGCTCACCAGGGATCACCTGGCTCTCCTGCCGGGCAGCAAACTGCATAATAGTTCTCTGATGTGCTTCATGGTAAAGTTATGTACAGAAGCAGGGGAAAACAGTGTGGGAAAGGGAAAGTGGCAGCACCAACAAGCAGGAGGTGGCTGGAAAAGGGCGTGTATGTGGGACACTGCTTCCACAACAACCAAAAGTAATGGTTTCTCTACAAGGCTTCGTGTTGTCTCAGCGTGCTTGCCTTGCTGAGCATGGCTACATTAGTCCAATCATCAGGCAAGACAAGAATCTCAACGGGCAAGAAAAAATGGCTTTCCAGCATATCTATTTGCAGTATTTTTCTTCTACTGATTTAGGACTGAACACCCTCCTTCATGTATCATAAATCATTGCTTTTAAATAATAGTGTCTGCAAAACAAACTGCTCTCTGCCTGGTAATTCATGACGCAACTCCCAAGGCAGAGCCAGCACACATTTTGCTCCACTTGAGTTACAGAAAATGAAGTTTAACTCAAACTATTTATGAGCACTTCCTAAAGAATTAAAGGATTCAGAAGTGCAAGACAGTGGGACTTCAGTGCTGTTCAAGCCGCTCAAGCTTCATGTGGAAACTCAGGATACTAGACTTTTATGAAGTTCATTACCTCAAAAGAGTAAGATCAAAATTTCTGCAAAAGCTATGTACCAGTTGTCTGAAGTTTCTTTATTTTTTTAAAACTTTCAGTAAATACACCTTCATATCCTGCTGTGTTAACCACACAGAGAGAAGCAATGAACATGATTGATCTTGAGATTCAGCTCACTACCTGTCTATACAAATGTAATCACAAATGTCAGAGCCTAGGTTTTTCTGTGACTATAAAGCTTACAGTTGTCTCTGGTTCTTGTGATAGCTTGTACATTCTTCTGTGCAATTTACTCATTACAACACAAGAGAAATTACAGCCACAGAGCAGTTTCATTTTGTTGACAATGCCTGCCCACATGTGGTCAAAGCAATGCACAGTTCAGGCACCCTGGTGGATTTTACCTTTAATACAAAGTTTAGTAAAGCAGCCTAGGCTAAACTTAAAAAACTGTATCATCTCTAAGTCACAGAGATCTGGGTCTCTTGGCTGACTGACTTACTAGCTTTTAAACACACCCCTTCCCCAGCTTTTTCCTTACTCCTCTCCTGCAGAGTACCCTGGAGTAGGGCGTTGGCCACAACACCTGAAGGGAGAAATTGGTCAGTGGAGTCTGAGTCTATAAAGGGAACCCACTAAATCACAGAAGTTCCCTTATTTCCCTCCCTTCATGCTTACTTTTGCAGAACATGACAAACCATGTTATCTTTAAAACCTTCTTTGCCCTCTGTCCAATTTGGCTGAAATTAATCTTTTGGTGATACATCAGCTGTTTGCACAAACTAAAGGAAATCAGTCTAAAAAGAGTGAAAAAGACTTAAAAAAAGACAGATCATGAAAGAAAAACAAGATGATGAATGATAGGTATTTACTTTTATCACATTTAATTTGGAACTAGAGGGGTTACTTAGCTAACTGTGGTGGTGAGTCCAGTTTAAGACCAGCTGTACAGCAGCTCTCTTTAAGGCTACAGACTGGATAACAAGTGAGTATCCTTCACTGCTAGAAATGTTCCAGGAGATGCATAAAAGTCCAAACAGAAGAACCCAGTATTTGCTTTAAATATTTAAAAAACCATGCTGACTCTGAGTTTTCTTCTGTTCATAAATTATGTACAGTGAAACAAATACAAAGAAAGAAAATTAATGAAGAAAAAAGGCCAAATATTTTAAATTGCTGCTCCTATTAATAGCACATCCTGTTTTCCATTTTGGCCACTCTTGTTTCTCCAACTATTCTGCTTACCCAGCTGTAGGTTGTTAAGATTGTATCTTGCAGCTATTATGTCTCAGAGGAAATGCTTGGGTAGGCAATTTAGGTAGATTTCATTTAGGTAGATTTTAGTATGGGAAGGTTTTGTGGCTTTCAAAAACAAGTAAGACCATTTCCAGTCACAGAGAGATGCATCAAACCTGTAAAAACAGTAGTTTCATAGAACAGCCCTTCACATGCCTTTAAGTACAACAGAGCATTTCACATGTATGTTTACACAACATGCTCCTGAGAGCACTTCACTTCGAAGTACACTAAATTTGAGAGGCATCTGTGCCCCTATGCAGCTTACCTCACTGTCAGTCAAATTGCACTGCAAGCAGTGCATTAATGACAGAAACACTTCTGTTATGTGCCTACTCCAGTTAACCAAGGTCTCACTTCAAGATGCAAGAAAAGCATCTCAGTGACACTAGGATGGTTACTTTTTACTACATTTACTATAAGGGTACTGTTCCTTTCTGTTTCCTTACATTTTCTCTTATTTCTGATACAATGGCCTTAGCGGTAAGTCAGAAGTTATAGCTTACAAAGCTCATGCTGTGAAATTCAAACTTTAGTGAGCCAGAGGATTTTCTCAGGCATTCTTGGCCCCAGCATGTACTGTACAATCTGGCTTACATAAAGTGAATGCACAAAGTGATGCACCTGCATGCTTATGTGCAGTGATTTTCTTCTAGTCTGTGGTTCTTCAGCTCTACAGAATTTCACAAAATAATTATGGCAACAGTGGATAATTATGACTCAAGAGGCAAATGTCACACACTGGAGCAGCATACATGAGGACAAAGTATGCACTACAGAACTCAACTGAGATCATAAAAGAAATGTAATTCCTGCTGGTACACCTGGAGTTTTCTAGTCTGTAGTTCTATACTCCAATAAGGAAAGATGAAATAGAAGCGCCACCTTTTCTTCAGTGCAATACGTGGTGATGCTTTTTTTTCCCCAGGACTCATTAAAATAGTACACATAAAAATAATTTCTTCTCTGGCTAGTTAACATGAGACAGCAGGAACAATGTTACATATGAAGCTGAAGAGTAAAAACTCAACAGCTAATGAGCTGGGTACTACCAAAAAGTAGGTGGTAAACTGCAATGACAGCACAAACAGAACACCAGGCAAATACGTCCCCTAGGCAGACACAATGATTCACACTTCACACACAACATGCACGAGTAAGCTCATGGAAGCAAACAAACCCAGGCTTTACCATCGTATCGGCTGGGAGAATCACACGCTTTCTGAGGGGTGGCCACTCGCAGGAATATCTGCTGCCTCCATGAATGCCTTCGAGTCCGTACAGGGCTGTCCGCATCAAGGGCCTGCTGGCCGTGCTTGGATTCGTAGTCACTAAAAGGGCAGAACACAGAACAGTTTGTGAGTAGGTCACCTGGATCTGCCAGGAACAGTGACACAGCCTTCAGTGAACACATGAGCCAGTGTCTTGGGAGTGCAGTGTGCTGTGCACATGCTGGGGCAAGCTCTCAGTGTTAGGAAGGTGCAATCTGCTTTGTGGCAGAGGCTTATACATGGCTACAAACAGCACTGAGGTTCACAAAGAGGGCCTGGCAGCTCTGTACAGTCTACTCTTTCCAGTTTTAATTAATTTTCAGTTCTCTTTGCAGCAGTATATTAATCAGAACACATTAAAGAGACATACACAATAATGTAGTTTTACCATTACACTATTTACACGCCATCCACAAAATCTAGCAATTATTCATAGGAGACACAAAGACTTACTGATGCCTTTTATCAGTACGCATCAAGGAGCTTTGTAAACACCAACTAAACTTTCAACCTTCTGTGCACTGAGTATGCAATATATTCACTCCCAACACAGACTGGGAGAAAAACTTTTAACTTCTGTGTTAGCAAGTCTACCTCTGAAATATGCAACAAACTTGGGAACAGCATCCAAGAACCTTGGATATTACTCCTTTGATGTCATCCACACATGCCATACAGAGGTTTTTATTCAGAATACAAAATGAAATAGTGAAGAACAATGCTGTTTTCGTATTAAAAATCCCACTAACAACTTTCATCTGTTAGAACTCTAAACTATTCATTGCTTTATTCTAGCCATTGGCTAAATGGTTACATGAGTCTTTGTAGAAGCTGAAAGGGATAAATGAAATCCAGATAGCTCTGGCAGCAACAGGGGGGAGCATTTTACAGGTCATCCTTTCCTTCCAATTTGAGGACACTGACATCGCTTAGGATGAATCATATATTTTCTTAACTGAAAACTCTCCTTTGTCAGGAATAATCACAGAAGTACATAGATGGAAGTTGCAAGAACATTGCAACATCAAAAATGCCTAAGATCTGCAATCTTAATGGGAGAGTAGTCTGGGATAGCTTCATCCTTTTGACAGCAATTACATGCAGAATACACACAAGTGAACCATTGCACAAATCAGGTTTTGCAAGTGCAAGAAGCATTTGAAGCACTTCAGACAAAGAAATCTTTGAAAACACAGTTTTACCTCCAGGCTTTAAGAGAGAACCCTACCTTGTTGTGCTCCTAAAGTCAGAGGTGTTATTTTCATCTACAGGAGCCAGAAATTTTAAGAAATTTGGCACAGAAGAGGAAGAATGAAGCTTTTTCCTTAAGGCAGTACGGTAGGAGATGCTGAGAGTGCAGTTGGGAAAAGTATAGTTTAGAACAAAGAAGTATAAATCCACAGAATAAAAATAATACACATTCCTAAGCTTCAAACAAAAGGCAGCTAAATCCCGGAGGTCTGAATATCAAGGAAATCAAAGTCAAAACTAAAACTGCTAACAACGTCCTACTGTGAGATATGTATTTGTTTGGGCAAAGTAAAATGTTCCAATGTATATAAATGTACTTCCAGTAAAGTTATTATTCTTTGCTATATCCCAAGATTTTTAGTGCATGTTTCAAATAAATTCCTTTAATCTAGTAAGAACCAATTCCAACTTTATCACATTTTCTTAAATAGCAGTTTCAATGACTGACTAAGTCTGGGGGAAAAGATTAGGAACAGCTGACACTGATAATCATTGTGTTGGCAAATGAAAAATAAGACTTTGGCAAAAACCATTTTGTAAAGCATTAACAGGGTTTTATTCAGACAAACTTGGAACTTTTAACTTAAAAGCTAAGCCTTCTGACTGATCATCCAGGATTGTGGCTCTATTTATGCAACAGACAGGAGCACTAATCAAATTTCATCAACATTCTTCTGGCCAACATAATTCTGCTTGTATTTTAAAATAACAAGTCTGAAACATACTCAGAAGAAGGTTAATAGAAGGAAGTAAGAACAACTCAGATAATGAAAAGGTTTTGCATGGAATGAAAATATAGAAAACTACTTGGCTGATGATACTAGAATACCTTCTCTCAGATGAGTACACAAAACCTCATGAGTAGGAGAATTAACTCCTGAAAAAGTAAGTTTAAGAAACAATTGTTTCTGAAAAACCATAATGATATATCTGGATGGCATTTAACACAGTTTCCTGAAGATGTGAATGGAATGGGGGGGGGGGGGCAGAATACTCTGGGATGATCACTAGCATGGAGTGAAGCAGGTTCTTCAGTTGCTGGTATTGAGATAAAGAAGATAAGGCTGTAGCATGGTGTGCCCTGCAAACAGGGTTCACTTACAATCACATTGTAAATCCATTACAATTACATGGTAATTCCACTTACAGAATTGGGAAGCTTGACTGTATTGATTTAAACTCATTAACCCATTTGACATCCCTATCAATTTCCATTTTCGGTCTTGTTGCTTAGATGTTCAATATGGTATATCCTTAAGAGAGAGGGAAAGGAAGGGAAAAGTTGCAACTGTGTGTACAGAATCATTACCAAATCTACTTGGAAAAATTTGCTTTGAGAATTTAACCTTCAGAATTCAAGTAAATCTTATTAAATTGAAGAGTGAAGAAGATACTGCAGACTCACATTTCCTGCCCTGAGCTATATCATACTTCTGAGGTAAAGCTGAATTAAGAGATGCTAGTTAGTACTCAGCAAATACAACTGAAGAAACTGGTGAAACAGCATCCTTAGTTGAGTATTTTCTCAGGTTTAGAAAAATCAGCACCTTGGGAAAACAGGAAACTTTAACATGAGAGAACAAAAATGAACAATAAACAGCAACAGCAATAAAAATGGCCGGTAACTGTTGACAGTGCTTCCGAGGACATTTGGTCTCATTAGCCTTTTGAGCTAAAATAAGCAGTTTTAGCGCAAGGGGTTAAGAAAGGCTTTCACAGTTCATGATTTCTAGGGAGCTACTTAGTTTCAGGTTCTCAGGGAAACAAAGTGTTAATGTCCTTTTCTCAATGATCTTGCCCTATATTTTAATTCTAAGAAAGCAGGCATGGAAAAGTATAATTTGATACTGCTGCAAGCCACCCAGACAAATGATGGGTTGATGGGTCGGGGTCTTCGTTTATATGTTCTTGGGTTTTTGTTTTATGAGGAGTGGGGATGGTGGTGGGGTTGTACGTGGTGGGTTTTTTTCCTATCGGATCTCCATCCTCCTGCTACCTTCTTGCCCCCTTTAGTTAACTGGGTCTTTAATGTCAGGCACAAAAGAATAGTAATATGCTTTTGTGTTACCATCAACAAAGGACAGAACCAAATGCTTCAGGAAGGACAGAGTGAGCTCACGGGTTCTTGGCAACTTATCCCTCACACAATTTAAGGAGTGCTGCTGTCTGCTGCATAACAACAAATTGCTTTGGAGCAACTGGCTCTAAAGAAAGAGCCAGTGTCTAAAAGAATTTTATTGATTGAAACAATAAATTATGTAAGTACCAGCTCTCCATTCAGTAGTGGAGCAATTAGAGTTCCCTCTCCCATAAAAATCTACCACCTTTGGTCTATATTAAATTATTTTAATTATTTACACTATAGAGATTCATATTAATGACATAGGAGAACAAACCCTACCCCAAACTATTGGCAGGTGCCAGCTCACCTTTTTTGTGCAAAATGCCCACTTTGTTCTCCACTTGAATTATGCCTTAGATATTTAAAAAAGTTGGGTGAAGAAGCCGAGGGATTAAGACGAGCTAGAGTAGGAGAACGAGCGAGTTGACCAGAAGAACTTTTAGATTCGCCGACAGATTCGTTCAAACCATATAGTGGGGATTCCAACCAGAGCGATGGAGTTGAGGTAGCACAGAGAACAAAACAGTAAGAAAGGAAAGGAGGGGAAAAAAAATGAAATCCCTTCTCTTTGAAAGGGAGCTGGCATATGTAAATGAGACATTTCCTATGTTTTCCACAGTTAATGCCCTAACTGTAAGAATGCGCACATTTTTTTAACCCAATCAGCAAAGTCCCAAATACGCATTTACAGGCTTCAGCAAGGCATTTCAGACTAAATTAAAACTTACCAAAAAATGGCACTAACACCCCAATTTCTTTTTCCTTATATGTGCTTCCCCTTGATTTCTATGATAAGTCAGGCATATGATCAAGAGTTCCAATGAATGACAAGTGAAATGCTACAGGATGAACTGAATTTAGTTCTACTTTGAAAACAATTTTTGAATTGAGGTAAACTACTCAAAAACACCCATAAAACAGGACTTGTTAAAAATCTATAATTCCCGTGATTTTTGGGAACTTTAAGTATACTTGTAAGTTTTCAATTTCCTCTGTTTCTGTACATTTGCTATGAAATGGAAGCAATAGGGATTTCTTTTGGGTTTGAGTTATGTGAGGGAACAGGCACATTCAGGCCTTACTAAAAATTACATAACTAAACCCAAACAGATACAACCAAGGAAATAAAAAATATACTTAATTTCTAGCTGCATACCTATAGTAAGATAACAACTGATTGAACAAGAAGCTACAAGCTCCAGGTCAGCTCTTGTGATGATGACAGACCATCAACAAGTCCTAAATTGCACTACAAAAACATTCTAACACTTTAGAATTAAAAAGGTTCAAAAAAGGGACAAAAAGGCAATCCAGGTTATGTTTCCTTTCAAATATTACATTCTCTTTCTGTTCACTGTCATCATCCACTTCAGGCATGTTTGCTTACTGCCCTGCCTCCTGCAGGAAAAAGTGACCTCGAACACATAGAGATTTCCTAATAATTTGTGCAAAACGAGCAGTTTGGGCAGTAAAACAGAAGCCTATGGACAAACTGTTTCAACAGTAATTGGAAAAAGCCAGATAGAAGGATGGGAGAAAACTGCCATAAAGTTAAGAGGGGACTAGAGATGCAGAGGCAGGCCTTTGAAGGAGGACAGCTTGAAAAATATTCATATTAAGGCAAGTAGTAGTTTGTTTTTGTGAGTAAAATCTAGATAGGCTCATTGAAAAGCTAGACAGGAGCCCCACATCTACCAATAACTAGGCACTTTATGTCACTTTTGTGGGCTATTTCAAAGTTACATACGAATTCACCAACTAGTAAGGTTTTCAGATCACAGAAGCTATTGGATTTTTCTCTGTAAATAGAAAACAAGAAGTAGCATTTACTTATACTGCTCACAGATCAAAATAACAAAAATGATTGCTTGGACAAATACAACCGAATCAAGTAGTTTTGTGCCGTGTACTGTGGAACTACACATTTCACGTCTTCTCTCCCCTCTGAAGCACACAGAGCTAAAGGTGTTTTTAAAGAGAATACCTACAAACCTCCAAGGAGTGACACACTGCTGCGACACATCTCTTATCTGTTAAGAGGACATACCTGGTATGTAATTATCATCCCCAAATATGCCCTCAACAAACAAAATCATAGCCTGTTTTTAATAAGGCTTACTTTCTTTTGTGAGGAGTCTCTGTGCTCACTGAGTGATACCTCATAAGTTTCCTCTGAGAAACAGACGGTGATGTTTCGGCAGGTCCCAGAGATTCCTGGCTCTCTGTCGGTAAATGACTGAGTGTGTTTGCTCGCCTCCGAAAGCTCTGCTGAGGCAGCATAACAGACTGCTCAAGAGAGAAATCCTCTGAGTCACTGCAGAGATCACCCACTGATCCACTGGTCTTGACAGCGTTTTCTGCAGGAAGCGTAGGAAGTCCGTCTTTTTCCTTTTCACACAGTGGTGGCTCCTAGCAGTGCAAGAAATAAGGTTTTATCAATATGTGGGCTTAGAATCCATCTTTGAGATTGCAGTACCATGTCATTATTCACATCCCACAGAGACCCATTCAAACATGCACATTTTTATCAAGCTAGCTCAAAGAAAGATGTTTGATGTTTTATGTCTTTGTTATTCATCACTTCGGCCAACAAAGCAGAGCCTTTATTTTGCAGAGAAAATTGTGAGTAATTTTGAGAGTAATTGTATTTGATAGTATGTTGAATACAACACAGAAGAAATAAGGTCAGAACAAAAGGGTGAGTTTGGCTAACAGTGAAAAGAGTGGCATTGCGGAGTACTGTATCTTTAGCACCCCATCTAATCACATCATATTCCTCTTGTCTACCTTCAGATTCACACAAAGAACTTCAGCCTATTGACTAGATGCCTGTTTCAATCCCAAGCCATGCATTTTCTTATTCCTCACCTTGTGTGTTTCCTGCAGAATCAGTCACTCTTTCAAAAACATAAGCAGAAAGAGCAGAACCTTGTTTACATGAAGTCAGGAGTCTGCAGGTGAGCAGGCATTACAGCAGAATCAATAGCTGTATATCCAAGCCTGCAGTGTTATGCTGCCTCCAGGGAAGAAGACTGGCTTCCTCTATGCTGTTCATTTGTAGTGTTTTATACAGACTAAAAGCTTTCTAACCACACAAACAGGAAAGTTACTCTACTTCTTGTTTCAGTTTTATGTTTCTTATGAATACAGTCATGGTATGAACTTTCAGGGCTAAGACCAGTCGGATTAGGATCGGCAGCAGGGTCATTATAGCATTTGTTTTGCTGCACACTGTTGTAAAATTCAGATGATGTTATATAATATTTTATTTCGCATATACTTGCATATTCATACAAAATATATGTTATATACAGTACAAGGCATTTCTAATTCAATAGCACTTCTCTGGTTTACAACACAGGGAACAGAATGAGAAGTTTGAAAGTAACTTGAAACATTTCATATCTGACCATATTTCATACTTGATTAGATGTTTCAGGGAATGTTTTTTGAAGTGCCTAAATATGTACAATTATCCCAGGCTTTACTTACTTTATTTGTGCTGCTTAAGGTACTGGACACAGAGCTGTCCAAATCCACAGAACCAGAACTGTCCAGCGGACTTCTGGCTTTACTGCCCTGTAGAGATAAAGCACACCAGCAGTTAAGATGATGATATATGGGGCACACCAAAGAGATTTGGGTAGCACAGTTGGGATCTGTGATTTTCACAGACAGCATCAAATTTAATTTCCTGAAATGACTAAAAATACCCTTTTCCCCAAAGGGAAACAGGAGCTTCATTCACATAGTCTCTGACAACTTGAAGGATCCTGTGGAATTAAGGAATTCTCATGGGCAATGATGTGCTTTCCATGATAGGTACATAATTACATATTTCACATGTACTGTAACTACTGTTAAAGTACCTTCTGTATTAGGTACTTACAAAGATACAGAGAAATGAAAAGGATGTCTATTACAAAGGACTAAACCCATATAAATTTAATACACAGCAAACCATAATTTCTTGTATTATCATTTTAGTGCCTACAAATCCGAAAGCATAAATATTTCTCTATAATCTGTCAACAATATTTTTGTATCATTTGAGTAATGCTGTTGTGTAAACAAGAAAAATATCACAAAACCTAATGATGAATTCTTATGTGCTAACACAATTATGGAACTTGTATCTTCCTAACCTTAAATGGTATCATTTCTTAAAGTTCTGAAGTTAAAGCTCATGTTCTCTGAAGTTTTATTCCAGGTAAAATATAAGATGTTGTCATTATTCACAACAGTGACTATCTCTCTTTGAAGTTCAGCCACAACTTCTGGCTTCAGATCTGATCAAAATTAAGAATTTCCATCAAAACAGCAATGACAGTGAAAATGCAACCAATATACAGCTGGGCTTATGTGATGGCAGCTTATGCCAGTCAGGACAAACTGAAACAAATCAGAACAGTCCTACAGTTAATGTAACAACACTGACATCATGTTTCATATCCCGAGCACAGCTGCAGCAGGATTTTATAAGGGTGAATTCTAGAAATGCTGTCTGGGAAGTAACGAGGGGAGATATGAAACTAAAAATTATCTCTATATGTACAATTGTAACAGGAAAACCATGTTTTTGCTATTATTTGTCTTAAGAAAATGGGTTAGATATGATGTCTGAAACAAGCTTTAAAAACCTAGTTTTGTCACTACAAGTTGCTTCTCCGTGAACTGATAAATTGTCCTAGGTATTGCTTCAACGTAACTTTTTGCCAACTACAAATGAGAATGTCCAATTTCTGTTCCTAAATATTTTTTATTTGGCATTCTGTCACAACCCTTTTGTTTTAAGGAAGAAGGTCTGATTTTTTAATCCTTTGTCAAGCAGAAGTCTTTCCAAGCCTTCTACTATTTTCCTCAGACTTTTCTCATGAGGTGCAAAATGAAGTATATTTGACTGAGAAGACACTCCGTAGGTTTAAACTGTGATTAAACTTGACATCTGATTTAATTACTGCTGCTGTTTACTTTAAACAGCTAATTTCAGCAATCTTTTCATGATAAACATTTTCACAGAATCACAGAATTAACTAACTATCCCATAGAAGCTCAAGTTTTTTCCACAAATCAGTATTTCCAGACACTGTCTACAGAGAATTTTACCAGATGTAATATTGCATAAATGCCTTCATGTTCTTAGTGCCATTTTTTACATTCCTCACCTTCAAATAATCTACAGCATTTAAAAGTTCAAATATCTCACTATTCATAAGTTCTATGCCACTAATAAACACATCTCATTAGAAATGCTTAGTCAGTTCCTCAATAGTTTCCTCCTACGTAAAGAGGAGTGAACAATTTTAATTACTGTTTTAGTTTTCTAAATCCAAAAGAGAAATCAAACAACTGTTGCTTCTCGTAAATCCTCATGTTCAATTTCATATTAATTTTTTTAAATGCCTACATACACACTTTTTTCATCTAGGAATCAGTTCACTTCATCCAGGACTTGGTATTCTCTCTACCAAAGCCCTGCTTTTTTTGTCTTCTAAAATGTACACTCAAATGTTTTTGTCACTGTGACTTTAATAACCTTTGGGCTACAGCCTGGAATGATAACAATTAAGACTTTTCTATCACTCAAATAAACAAAGCAATGACATTATGTTCAAAGACAATAAACATGAAGATACTTACACGTGATAAAATACTTTCAAAGGATTCCGTAAGAGATCTTTTTGCTTTGTTCTTTAACATATCTAATCTGAATCTTGGAGCACTGCTGGACCCTTCATTTACAGCATTCTCAGCCAGAGGTTGTGAAGCCTGCAAGTGTTTAAAAACAGAAATGCAAAATACTCAATAGCATGGAGAAATCTCAGGGAACAGTCTGAAGACTTCTGTAACCTGAATTAGTATTTTTCCTGGTGTCCTCTGCCTTTCATGCCTAGTGATACCTGTACTGAAGTTTAACAAACTATCCTAAAATAAGAACAGGAAATCTCTTAAAGGAAATGTGTTGAGTGAACTAGCCTTCTTCAGAAGAATTGCCATTTTGATAGGGATTTATGGCTCTGTTGACAAATTTTCTTTAATGCCATTGTAGAATTGTACAAATTCTAAACGTTTAAGTGTAGCAGATTAAAGATTTCTGATGGATTTCCTTCTCTTCAACCAAGAAATTAATCAAAATCTCACCATTAACAGGAACTGTCAACTTTCTCCATTATAGTAAAATGGGTCATTCTAAGGGCCAGGAAAATGTGTAACAATCTAACTCTTCTATATATTTCACCAGTAGAAACATTTCCACCTTAAAGCTAACAGTTAATTGAGAATTTTGCTTCTTAAATAAATATTTCAGTCCATTTTTAGTTCTGGTGAAGACTAATGTAGCAAACAGGAAAATTATATTATGATGCAAATATTACCATCCAAGCCCAACACCTGCAGTAGAAACCAGAGCTCAGTTTTCAATGCTATTTTGGGGGTTTCATCTTGAAGCTGACAGGCACCACAGCCCTCTCTACTTGTCCCTAAATTCAGAGATCTGAATGCTTGATCTGTGCAATTATTAGCACATGGGCAGCTGAATGGCACATTATAACCACCACCAAATTGTCCTTTCTAGGTATAATTTTAAAGCCTCCTGTTTCCAGTATGCCAAAGTTACAGGCTCATGTATTTGCTTTTTGCCTTCTGTCATGGTTATGCCAGGACAAGGTTAATTTTTGCAGTAGCTGGGAGGGGGCATGGCTGGGACCTGAAGGGTATTTTATACCATCTGTCATTGCTGGAGGTAGGGGGAAAAGGTCCCTCTTCCAGGGAGAATGGCCCCCTTCCAGTCGGAAAAATGTTTCAGGAGGGAGCCTTCCAGTACTGTCTATTATTGGGGGGGTGGATTCTGTGTGAATAATTTCTTTGCTTGTACCCTCTGTGACTAGTATTGTCACTGTTACTGGTCATTTTCTTACCTCATTGCTATTTCCAGTAAATTATTCTTATCTCAACATGTGATCTTTGCCTTTTGTGCCTCCAATTGCCCTCTCCATCCCACCACAGCAGGTGTCTGGATTGGAGAGTCTTGGTGGGGACACCGCATGGGGAGTACTATTCCTAAACCCCGACACCTCCCCTCATTCTCCAAGTGTAAATCACATACTGCTTGCTATTACATTCTTATGAAAAGACACTTATTTTGAAGTGTTTTTGTTAAACAAGATCCATGTACTAGTATCACATTTCATCTTTTTTTCTCCCCTGATTTAAATATATTAAAAAAAAAGGCTTTGAAAAGCATGAAAGTGAATATGCGGAACAGAAGGGAACAGGAACATCAGGGTGTCATTGGTTAATGATTGCTGAGACAAATAAGAGTATGTGTTCAAAGGTATCTGCTATTACACAGGTCTGGAGATAAATTATCAGAGCAAATATAAAATGTTATGCTGAGACAAATGATAGACTGAGGGCAAGTCAGCTCTCTTCTTAGAACACTGGCATCTTTGCAAGTGTCAGATTAACCAATTTGGTTTCAGGAACTGAGCAAACAGATTGCAGCAGGCCTTATAAATTTTCAAATCACTGAAGACATACTAAGATCTTAACTTGCTTTGTATATCCCTATTTCCAAGCTATTTATGACTGACAACTATTTGATCATCAGCTAGCATTACACCAAATAAAAATATTTCAGGTATAATTATAGATGACCTCAGGCAATGTTTCTTCCTCTTATGCCAGAACAGAAATGCTTTTTTCTTAAAAGCATATTTCTGGTGGGATGGCCAAGACAATAAATCAGAGAATGAAATATGCTATTTTCTTTCTGTTTACTCAGGGAAGTCAATAATTAGCTACTAAGCCATAAAAGGAGAAGAGATTAACAAAGTGAAAATACAGTAAATGAAGATTTGCTGCTACTTTCCTTATTTCTTCATGGGTCTAATTACCCTCCATATATTAATATGCTAGTTTATATCACAAACAGCTGACAGCAGTCATCACAACGGAATTACCAACCACGAGTAGAGGCACAGTCAAGACCTTTAAAAGGGTCTAAATAATTGGAACTGAAAGTTTCCAGAGAATGAATGGAATCCTTTTTTAAATACTAACCTCTTTGACTTGTCTCAAGGTAGCTACTCACAAACGAAGGCATCCAAAATCACTAATCCCTTTGGAAAAACCTTAACTGTGCTGTATAAATAGCCAGTTAAACAGCACTGATGGAATCTGATGGAGAATAAAAGGTAGCTCATCTCTTTGGACATGGATGAGAGTCTCTGCTGCTCTTTCTGCAGCAATCTTCCTCATCTTAAGGCCACTTCAAATGGTCATTTGCACATAAGAAGTAACTTTCAGTCTTGAGTAAATGGAACAGGCTTTATCCATGATCAAATCCAATGTGTTGTCATTACACTGACTCAACACTGCCAGTGGGATGGCGAATGCCACAGATCAGCTGTGAGCAATCACAAATTCATTATACATTCTCTCACATGTATTGAATTTTCATTGCAGTGAGAACAAATAAACAAATTAGTAGTCTGCCTTGTTTGCACCTCTGTCTCCTAGGCCTGAAATCAGACTGTACCAGGGACCTCAAAATCTGAGATATCTGTTTTGGTGCATGACAACAATCTATGAATCATAAGAAAACCCAGCATTTACTACTGCTTACACACTTAAGTTTCAAATTGCCAGTGATGGAAATTTGCCTTTGGAAAGATAAAAAGAATCAAAAGGAAAATTTTTTCCTGGCTTCTCCTTACATGAACTAAAACTGAATGATTACTTACCTGTTTTGCTTCTCCAACATGAACATGGTCCTTCTGTTTTTCTTCATACATGTTTCTCAAAACAGAGATAACCAGCTCATTCTCTTTTTGTTCATTTCTTGGTCTTAATTTCTGTCATTGAAACACCACAAGCACAATAATTAGACATTTGTGTAACAGTTAGCAAATATTTACTCCTTTCATTTGTCACTGTAATAAATCATCAATGTAGGAACAAGTTTAGTTTGTTAATGCTACTACTCCAGTCCACCAGAGGACACCAGTGTCCCAGGCAAAGCACCAACACAGCCAGAGAAACACTCGACCTCACTTCATACATGACAGAATTTACAAGAAAGATAAAGGACAACAGTACAGCTGTCAAACTGCCACAAGCAAATAAAGGCTTTAAAAATATTTTTGCCAATTTTCTTTTGATACAAAGAAAACTGAACCACTGTAGTTCTGAGTTTGTAGCATACACGGAGTACTGTCCTAGAGATAGGATTCACACTTCTCCTAGAAATCCTTCATACTGGACATCTAGTTTTTAGGAAATGACATAGGTCTTTTATAAATTAGTGCAAAAGGTGAACATATTTGTCTGTGCTGCATTTTATTTAAATGTGAATTATTATGAGAGAAGATTTCAAAACAATTTATTAAAGAATTTAATCCCAGAAACCTAACTTTTGAAAAACATACGCTGTTTTAAGCCTATTGATATAATGCAGAGGATATAGTATGAATTAGTTAATGTCAAGGTAGCACATTAGATTACTGAAAGTACCACAGGCAGACAGTTACCTAAAAATGCAAATCATGGCAGCAATACATGGATCTGCAAGAATGCAACATTCCAGGCTGTCCAACTGAGAAAGTTTGCTGAGAAAGATGGGCAGGAGATCTGTACTTTACCTCTGGTTTTAGCTAGTTAATCGTTTGCAGACCCTCACCAGAAGCAATTAACAGTTTCCTGTGACTATTAGAAGCTTTAGATTGTGTGCAGAACATTAAAAGGCACCAGTGCTGCTAGCTGCTGTATGCTAAGAAATCACTTAGCTCATGGAATTGGTCCCACACAGTAACTTCCAAATTTGGTATTGTGTGATAAACTGCCACGTGGAAACACACAAAGAGACTGAAATGACTCAAGAGAGGAAGGAAACATTACTTTTTAAAAAGTCTGAAATTTCTTAGTCTTCAACAATGTGTCAATCCCAGTGACATTTCCTACAATGCACATCATCTGTTTTAAATCCAGCTATGCTTTCCTCTGTTCTAAAATAGATTTAATCAAGAAGATAGAAAGTTTAACTTCTTCAGTTAGTTTGACAAGAATTAAAATCTAGGATAATTTTTAGGCAAGAAATTTTCTGATCTGGGAATATTACAGTAATTTGTTTTGGTCAAAGTAACAGTTTGAATGCCCTCGTAGTACAAGTTACTGCCTTCACCCACAAAAAACGCATTCAGTTTTACTCAGTCAGAAGGCAACATCTTCATGGAAAGCAAGGAGTATCAGGGGAAGAAAAATGAGTAAAAGCCATTTTCATCAAAAGATAAGCTTTTAACAGCTCTAGAAAAACAATGCTATTGAAATTAAAGCACAAGCTGGTTAACAGTCTATTAAACAAAAATAATGATTCACAAAAAATGAAAATAACTTCTGTGCTTCACAGAGATGTTAGCAAAAACCACCAATTGCTTTAAAATCTTGTAGGAAACAAAGCTTACCTGAACCTCTTCAAAAACAGAGGCCTGCTCCTGGTTATTTAGTGTAGTTAGATGCTTTTGTAGTTCTAGTTTAGTCTTAGAAGGGTGCAACCCTACCAAGAAGAACAAAAAAGAACAAATTATAGGGTCAAATTTTTCAGAATTAATCAATCACATATATATACCCACAATTTAAGCCAAAGCTTGTCAATTATTTGAGCTGACCTATTCCATGATTTCATAACAGGGCATTAGAGAGTACTCTATGTTAATTTAAAGCTACTACTAAACTCATGTCTTTAAAACAGAGGGACATGAACTCTGCAATGAGGAGATTTACTGAGCATAGACCAGGATTATACTCTTAGCTGAAGATTCCATTATCACACAAGATAAAATAAACCCACAATCTACTGCATTTTAGCAGACTGTTTCATTGATGTTTTATGCAGTGCAGCTTGCATTTTGTTTATGGTATAAATATAATTCCCTTTCACTTTCTCCAATTTCTATGCTGTGGTCCCTTCTGAAAATGAGTAAATTTATTGCATGTTAGTGAAGTTCTTGCTTTGCCTCTTGGTGAAAACATTTTTTAACAGTGTAAAGCAGACTACCCTTTCATTCAGGTTATTTTTTCTGTTCTCATCCTGGATTAAATTCCTTTCCTCTATTTTCTGCAGAAAACCAGCAAACCATCAACAGTATTGTGCACTTCAGTTTCTGATCATGGAGTATCTCCCTCAGAAGCAGACGACACGATTAATCACATGGCATGATTGAAGGCATTAAGGATCATTTGCCTTTAAGAAACTTCCCAAAAATCACAGCTAGCTGAATACCAAAATAGAGTGAAAGTAGTTTTGGAAGTTCTCCAGTTTCATCAAATTAATACTAGACAGGTTTTAGTCCAACAAGCCACTGTCATGTGATCTGACAAGCTGCTGTTGCCCTTTATTCACCCCAAACATCACTTAAATGAACAAAATCTAACTGCGAAATTTGCTCAATGTAAAGAGGTTTTTTATGTCTTGAACTTCTGTTCTGGGTGACAACTACAATTCTAATTTCTGCATTTTCATGAAGGAGCATAGATCAACACCACAAACTGGCATACTGTTTAGTTCCTGCTTAGTGATAGCATAATGCCAGTTTCTGAGTGGATTCAATAGGTCACAGCTATTGCAGCATCTATCCTTCAGAGGTTCCTATCTACGATTCTGCATTTTATAGGGCTAATAGAGCCAAACAAGCTGCAACTCACTAATGTTTATTCTTGCAAAGAGTTTCCAAAAGTTCAACTAAAACACAACAAAGGAGCTTCACTCTTGTTAGAAAATTCTTACTACTTTACAGAAAACCTGACACTACAGTCCTCTAAATAAAAGCACTGGCTTTCAACTTTCCACCCCAAGTCCCAAGCTCTTTTTAAGCATTAATTTCCTTAGGACTTTACATACAAGACTGTCCTCCAATGAAACTGTTGGAAAAAATATTCAACCAGAAAGTTCTTTAAATCTCACCTTCTATCTTTTCACAGAGTTTATGCAAACTTTGCATAGGACACCCTTCACAGAGCTGGGGCTGTGCCTTGGAAGTTTGTTGCACAGCAGCCACAGTGAAAGCCTGTTTCAATGTCATCATGATTTCATCAACCTGAAAAGAATGGCATGCAAAAGAACAGAATTTCACTCTTCCCCTGAGCTTCTGTTTTCCTTAACACAAACATAACAGTCTTTTAGAATGATACTGCCCCTTGCTTGGCAATGTGCTTATGATTAAAAAGACAAGCTGTTCTCATGTCATTTCTGTGCACAAACACACAAGCAAGATAAAACTCATCATGAACTCATGTCTCTTCCAGGCCACCCAATTTTATTACTGTGGTCTAATAAAAGATCCTATCCTCTATCAAACCCTTTTCTTGTCTATGATACAAAAGCTTACTGCAATTGTGATGCACTGGTCTTACCTAGAGCATGGGAGTGTAGTCCTGATTTTCAGAACAGGTGCCCTATGAGAAAACACTCCCCCAAAAAGAGGCATAAGGTCTAAGGTAGTTTGTGAAATGAAAGGAAGATGTATTTGATTTTAAAGAGGGTTTTAACTTATAACCTCAAAACAAATGAAAAGGTCTTTTGCAGACTGCTATGTTAACTACATTTTTGAAATGCTTGTATTTCTGAGTGGAATAGGATTTGAAGACATTCAGCAAAATACAGAGCATGGAGCAATAGAAGACTTTTAGTGCTTTTATTCTTTTCTTTCACTTACCAGTGCTTCATCTGTACACTGAAACACATAGCAAACAAAGTGGAAGCCTCCATTTTCTGAAGACTCTCTGCAGATGAACCCAAAGTGATCCACATGTCTAATTCCCTAACAAAGAAAAAACAGCAATGAAGCAGTCATATCTACTTTCAGTGTTTTGTACCTGTATTTCTTTCAGGAGGAAAAGAACAAAACAGCATTACATATAGGTCACTTCTCTCTGTTACAGCTACATTAAAGACATCTGGCCATTAAAATTCTGTCCTGTTATAGAACCTATTACCTCTGATCATGGAATATTATGAATCTTCTGAATTTCAATTAAGTCAGACATTGTTTGGTTTTTTGTTTTGCTTTTAATGGATGAAGTATAAAAGACCCATATAACAGACCCAGAGACTAATAAATTCTATTCAAAACGTATTTTACGTAGCTACTGTCATCAAAACCAAAGTAATTTATGGAAAACAAAACCCACAAAACAATCCAAAAAAAAGCCAGAGGCAGAAGGATAGAGAAGCAAACTCTGTGGCACAAGGAACAACGATTAATAGTGAATGAGGAGTCTCAGAAACATGCTTGGCCTTAGTGCATCACATATACCACCTCTACATGGCAGAAGACTCTACTGGTTTAAACACATGCAACTTATATTCTTGAAAATAACATATTTTTAAAGTATTTTTCAGATCACTCTTACACACAATTTTTCTCCTTTCATTCTCACTTCTTGAAAAATATGGCTCAGAGATCCCAAGATTTGAATAATGGTGAATCATGCTCACTACAATCTCAAACAAGAGTGTGTTCCTGATCAGTGTGTTCCTTCTAGCTAATATTATTCATCCACTGCATAGAGAAATGAGTCTTTATCTCAGAAATCACAATGCAAAGCATGAAAGAAGAATGATGGTTTTATAAAATCACTGATTAATTAGCAACTTTTCAATAGCAATCACTGAAACTGCTGTTGAGAGAATCCATGTGGTGTTCTAGGAGAGAGGATTACATGAGCATTCACAAGTAGAGAATATTTAAACAATAAAAAGAAGAGAAAAAGAATACACTACAATCTTACCTGAGAACAAAAGGATATTTCTTTAAAGCTTTTCTCAATTGCGACCTTTTTTGTGTCAGGACTGATTAGGTAAACTTCAGACTGGCCAATCTAAAAAGAGCAAAATAAATTGCAAAGTCTAACAAGTAACATTACACTTCCTGTTGTCCCACTATAAAAATGTTTCCTGAATATAGACCTCAAATTTCTTTTCTACCTGTATATTTATACCAACTGGCAATTACTACCAGAAAGAATACTGAAGCAACACTGATTTGGCATTGAGAGCTCTGCACATTATGGCACTGAGGTTTAACAAGACAAGACACTGAAAGTAATGTTTAAACAGATGAGAGCAATGTTGTATCACAAATAACCTACTTTGCTGAGAGAAATAAACTCACACTCCCTTTTCTTATTTTCTGCAGTCTTGGAATGTACCACACTCACAGAAGCTACTTAATGAGATTGTTCTAAAATTTAAATCCAAGTGTGTGCCTCTTCCTGTACTCCACCTAATAATTTTTTAGAGTTTTATTTATTTATTTAAGGCACATATAACATTTAATTTAAAGCCTGTAACTCAAAAACGACACAAATTAATTTACTGGAGTATATTTTCTAATGTAATTTAATCTGTAGGCCACTTGTATAGTCAAAAGATGATGCTAAGTATTGATGGGCAAAGGGCATTTTTAAGGTGAAACTCTTGTTTTCATTTTTTCAGCTTCTGGCAACATCTTTGTAAGACAGTAACAGAAAAATTTAAATTCCTCATATTTTCTAGCATATCAGAGACGGCTAAAAACAAGTATCATATCAGATTTTAGGAAGGCAGGTGGAATTCGGATCCACTCATGAGCATGACTGAGAGAAACTTGCTTCAATCACTACCAACTCCCAAAAGATGCATATAAAAACATCAGCAGCACCAATATAAGTGTACTTTCTTAAGAAAGGGGTAAAGGACGAATCTTGTGTGTGAATAGATGAAGTCAGATGTGCCACCTCTCTATGTCTAAAAATGGTCCTGTGCATTCACCTTCCACCTCTTCTTTCACTTCAACCAGTCACAATGGTTTTCCCAAGGTGCCTGCTGGTTTCCTTGTATTGTCCCTGGGGCTGTCTTTGCATGTGTTCATGGGGCTATTCCTTCCAACACCTACTCAGCTGCCTCCTGATTGCTGCTGCCTTCCCCTCCCTGCAGCAAGAAGCTCCTTTTTATAGCTCAGTCCCACGTAATTCTTTCACACTTGGTCCCTGGGCAGTATCGATCATTCAAAGTCAACTGAACAAGGGGAAAAAATCCAAACCAATTAACCTCTTCCCCTTCCACCCCAACATACAGCTAGAAGAAAAACCTAAAAATATCTCCTTCTCCCTGCCAGGTCCTAAAAAACTGGCTAGGAAAGCAGTTTTTCAGGAAAATGCATGAAAATCAAGACTATTTGAATCAGGTGAGGAGAGCTGACAGATAACTAATCTGAATATTTTTCACACCTCATCAACCAATCTTTGCTTCAGTCCTAGGGAAAATCCAAGTACCTAAGAACATACCAACCATTTTTTCCCCCTCTGGATATTAAGTTACTTGTAAGCGTTTCATATGTAGCCAGACACAAACTGATGAGACCGGAGCACGCTGCCCGCATTCCCTTACTCAGAACCTGCTGAACGCCAGGGACAGGTAACCAAGAAACTCAGCTCTGCCATGAGCTGCTGCTTGTGGACACCGAAGGCACAAACTAGAGTTACTTCACTTCCTTATATTCAGCTGAATTTAGATTGGCTGAACAGGAAAAGAATACAGCTGTACATACTAAACTAAACAATATTTTTCCCAGGCAAAAAGCAACCCAAAACACAAAGCCAGATCAGCAAAGCCCCACAATTTGGAAATGTGCCTGCCAGGAGGTGACTGACGTTATATTCAGGCTGAAGCTGCAGGTGTCTTTGAGAACTGATACATCTATTTAATACAAATTAAAAATACACTCACTGGAGTAAGAGGATCTGGATGTACCTAGCCCAACTATAATCTCTCCATTTCTAAAATATGTGCCATGAATTAATAATGGAGTCGTGATTTATTTAAAATTAGGCATTATTATTACAAAGGGTACCTATATTTTCTATGTGAAATGCATGCTCAGGGGAAGAAGGTGGCTTTCTTTTTACTAGGGAAGAAACATCTCTCCATCTTCTTCCACTCTCTGTCTGATGTTAGTCTGCCACAACCAAACAGAAGCTTTAATTCGGGTATAGCTACTACAAGGTTTTCTGCATGCCATTTTTTACAGACATAACACAGTGGCAATCCTTCTTAAGGATCTTCTTTCCCCGCTTCAAAAAGCCTGCTGTAATTGCACACACTGCACTCCATTACTGGCCGTAAGAATGCCCAACCCCAAGAGCAGCTGACATATCCAAGATGACCTTAGGAGAGTCAGTCTTTGCAGTATCAGCTCCAGGTTTGCATTATGCTCAGAATACACAAGCTATGCAAAAGCTGTTACATAGCTTATCTATTGTGGGGATTGCAAGAGGAGCAAATACCACATTCCTTACTTGCTTCTCAGTTCTTGGAAAATAGTTTTGCTGCTCACCTATTAAGGCAAAGGCATTGCCAGCCACACCAAAGCAGGGCAGGAGTGGAGGCACGTGTGGAGTAGAGTAGGAAGCTATTACGCTACTACTCCATCATTACACACACATGTTGGCAGCAGCAGCACCTTCATCAATTACACTGCTAATCACGGGGCAAAGTCCTCTCTGTCATGGTTTGGTCCTTCTGCTCTAGTTACAGGTAATTCATTCACCTGGAAATTTTTTTCTGCTGTTACTAGTTAGTGTAAGTATACATACCATTCTGCAATTGCACAACTACCTACTGACTTGCAGTAACTTTCTAAAAGCTTTCTTTAGAAGCCCAGTGTTTCAGGTAGTACTGTTTTAAACTATTTAATATAAACTTATTTTGAATATGGAAACCAATTTGCACTAACAAGTAATGCTCTCCAGAGAAATAGGCGAGTTTCAGTTAAGCTTTGGTAATTGCAATTAAGTTATCAAAGAAGTAACTGCCATCTGTCAGAACATCTGCTTTGGTGTTTTCCACTCCAAACTCCAAGATGTGAAAATGCCACCAGAAGCTGCAAATCTTGCTTTACCGTAAACAACATAGTCCGGTTTTCTGCAATGTCAGTTGGCTGCACAACACTGTGTCCATAGATGAGTTGACCTTTTAGGTTCCGTGAAATTGCATCTTCTTCAAAAGACCTGACAAAGCTGTTACTCCTAAGGCTTCCCTCTTGGAAATCCTTCTTAAAAGCAAAGGAACGAAGTCCAGGCTGAGAAAAAGATTTCCTAATTGGCCTTTTTTCCTCCTCTTCACTGACCAAGGGCTGGAATACAGACCGAAATTTGCTGCTGAAAGAGAAGCCTCCAAAGTTATTGGCAGTTTCATGTTGCTGGGATGATGAGTTGAAATCTGAATTTTTTGTACAACTTGCACGATTAAATTTCTCAATGCATTCATCTATGAGTGCTGGAGGTGCATTTTTATGTGCTACTGTTACCCGTCCACAGAACAGCACCTCAAACTTTTTGGCAAAAGGGTCTTCAACATCTGAGAGATTACTCTGAAACTCTTCTTGACGGGCAATTTTTCCAGCTTGTCGAATAGAGCTTATAATCTCAGGCACCTATAGGTGGGGAAAAAAATACACATTAGCATCCAGTGCTTTATGACAAACAAATTGCAAAATTAAGAGGCTCCCTGTTGTGATTTTCCTGGAATGGATACTTTGATTCAGTTTCAAAAATAAAAGACCAGTTGAAGTGATCTTATATTTATTCAAGAGACACATTACAGCAGTTAAATACTAAGAGGAATTTCTGATTTGTCTCCTTGCCAGGAGTTCACCATCATCAACACACTGTCAAAAGAGCTTTGTCCCTTGATACGCTCATCATCTTCAGTAAAACATTTGCCCCTGAAGCAACCAGTATAACATGACAAATTCCATCTCAAAATGAAAGACAGAAGTACTTCAGAAAGCATTTGAGAAGCCATGGACTAATTAACCGGTAAAGCTATTTTTTAATCTCTGTTATTTTTCACTCCCTTCTCTTACTCAAACACTCACATGATGTAGGTTAATGAGTCTCTTTCAAATTTGCTTTCCCCTTCATAATAGCATATTACATTGTTATGGCAGTTTGGTGTTTTTTTTAAAAAAATGTAAATAGCTGTATTTTTTAATAACTATATTCATTATTTTAAATGTTCATTTTTATTCTAAATGAGTGTCCTAAATGACACTCTTAAGTAATATTACCTCACATACAGTATGACTTGCAGGGCATCTCCATGAGACAGTAATCTGCTACAGGTCACAGATGTTGTAATTAGAACCCAAACTGCCATGTGACACAATTGTAGTGACAGTAAACGGTCTCAGTTGCTGATATGGTTAGAAGGTAGTGATATGCATATGCTGTCCACTAAGCTGCTGTGAGGCCAAGGCCTGGTTACATCACACTGCTTTGCTTGAGCCAGGAGATTAAGGTTCTCCTGCAGTCTGTGCTGCTCCTGCTGTAATGAAAAATGTGAGGCCACCATCTATGATTACAACTGCTAATTCTGCCAGCTGTTTTATTTACCCAGGTTACTTTGAGAAAAATCCATTCAAAGTTCGCTAATTCCCTGACAAAACAAATTTCCCCTGTCAAGCATCAACTGGAACTTTCTTTACTTAAAGGTATTTGGTTGTAGATAGTACAGGATGAAGTCCAGGAGCAGCAGACTAAAATAGCAGCCCAGATGAACCATCTCCCTGATAAGAAAAGGCATCCCTAAACCTAGACAATATTTTGGAGACCTGGACTCTGGTTTCTCTCAGACATTTTTATGGTTATCTATTGCTTAATCATAATGCAGTAATGTCATAAACCAACTGACAAAACAACAAAGGACTTCGAGGGAAAAAAAATTTGACCACTGAAAACTGAATTAATATTCTGGGTGCTCATAAAGACCTCAGTAGGATTCCTTTTATAGACAAGGAAACAAAGATAAAGATATGGATAGGTAGGTAGAGAAGTAGATAGATAGACAGACAGACAGACAGACAGACAGACAGATAGATAGATAGATAGATAGATAGATAGGCACACACATTAACTAGTGGATTTAAAGCAGTAAGTAACATATTACAAAACAAACAAGGAACTCAGGAAGCATTACTTCACCCTTCAGTGCAAGGCATGAGTCATCAGCTAATCATTCAGCAAAGACAATAGGGAAGAATGGGCAAGACAAGCAGGGTCAGGAATTCATAAGTCCATTCTCTGATATGTCACAAACCAGTTGGGAAGCCTTGGGCTCGGGCAGCTTTGTGCCTAACTTCTTAATCATATACAAGAAGAACATTAAGGATCTAACAAATCTTTAGTACCTCAAACAATATGCATTTGCTCTGCAGTGAGCTTAAGGTCTACCTCAGTTTTATTTACCCAATAATCCTTCAAAGAAACAATTTTTGGTGGCATAACATGTCAGAATGACAGTAAAACATAAAACTTCATTCTACCCATATTTGAAGCTGCAACTGCTTTAGCAATTTTTAATAAACATGTTTTACTCTTGTGAGAGTGTCTGGACTCACCAGCCACAGGCCATTTTACTACTGAGTTGCCCAGGATACACGCAGAGACCAGCAATCCCAACTCTGCTTTTGCTGAGGCTGCAGAGGCAACAGCAAAGGACTGAGACATTTTCTGAACTCTGCTTACTTTGGTAAAGCTAGGAACATCAGCTCTCACCCAGGCAAAGAGGGCCACTGTCTCAACACAGGTAAGCTCCCCCAGAAACATACATGTCAATGCCTATAAGGACAGTTTCCAGTAGTGCAGGTGCTGCAAGGGTTGCATCTGAGCTAAAGCCCTGACAAGGCATTAGGGATCCAGCACATACATGCAGTTACTGAATTTAACTTCTTCAATGTTTTTTGTTATCAAACACCTTGGACACTGACAAAATAGCTATTCAATAGTGGCTATACTTTATATACAGGCAGTGGTTAGGGAAAGACACTACATCACACAGAAGGACTCTGCAGTAGTTAATAAACTTGTGTCTGAGGAGACCCAGCAGGCCTGTTGATGAAGAATCAAGGGGAGTATTTATTTATTTATTTTCACACATGCTAGGGTTTGAATAATGTCATTGATAAGTAACAGCTGGCTTCCGTGCTACACTTACTGAAAAACACTGACTCTTCTGTTCTCACTTACAGACCTAAAAAAATTTGCAGCCTGCTAGTAAAATTTTATTACTTCTGATTAGGCAAATGATGCAGCAGCAGAAGCAGCAAATCACCACCTCACTTTCCTGTGATGCTTATGTATGTTAAACATTTATCTATTTTCATTAGTAAAGAGAAGATCCATGATGAATGATAAAAAAACCCCAAAATACTTATTTCCCTGGAACTGCTCTTTGCCTGATCAAGATGTGTGCTCTTTTTATCTACCTGTACCACTCCAGACTTTTTATGCAAGTATTGAAAATGAACAATCCACTTGCCCTCTGTATCCTCTGACACTGGCTCTCCAAGTAAACACACCTGGATGCTGAGTATATAAAAATAAAGTAAACAGTAGTTATAAATAAATATATTATAATTACTTCAGGTTATTAGAATTAAGATGCAGCCAGAAGTTTACTAACCACAGCTGGAACATTTCCAGATTAAGCAGCATGCCACTGGGTGATCAGTAACCACATCTCTTGCACACTCCCCAAAATTAATTAAGATGTAAACAGAATCAGGTTTTATAGCTCTTCAATTTGTATCAAAAAGCAGCAAGGATGAAGTTGCTCCTGAATTAAGTTAATGTTGCTTGGAGTCTTTTAAAGGTTGTGGGCTCTTTCTGAACATAAGAAAGAAATCTTTTTTTTATTACAAAGGTGGCCACAAGCTGGCATGGATTGCCCAGAGAGGTTGCAGAGTCTCCATCCTTGTAGATATGAAACTCTGACTGGACATGGGCTGAACAGCCTGCTCTAGGTGATCCTGCTTTGAGCAGTGGGCTGAACAAGACGACCTCCTGAGGTGCCACCCTATGTCACCTTGGTGATATAGGTGCCAACTGCTTTTATACACACCTATTGGTAATTGTGCCTACTGATCTGAACTTGCTAATACAGTGGGGGAAGACTGTTGCACACAGGTATGATTTCTTCCTGCCATGCAAATTCTCTTTTCTAGCATACTTCTATTCTTAAGTGTTTTCTGACTTGTTTCTTAATATAAATATGTAATTAGCAGATAAAGATTGTTTCTGTAATCAGAAAAACCACTGCTGCTGACCTAAAATTATTTCCCTAAACCCACAAAACTAAGTATAGAAAATCAGTGTAAGCAACAATGAAACTTTACCAAACACAGAGCATTACCTTCTTATTACTTGAAGCCAAACAAGCCTGCTGAACAGAAGACACAACTGAAATGTACTAGGGAAAAGGTTTGTGTTTGGAGTGTCTGAATTAGATACAGAAAAAGATCATGTATCTATAACCATTAAAAATAACACTGGACTTTTGGGTTTTTTTGAAGCATACCACATTATTTCTGCTATCGTGAGAATGTTTACTTTGCAGAGACAAAGCAGGGAACTGAAATGCTGAGTACTCTTGTGGCTTGACTCATGGGTATTCAAGCAAAATACAAACCAACACCTAGGACCTCCTAGTTCATGTTACTCACTTACAAGACAAATAGCTACAGCTTCTATGCCATGCACCAAATCATGACAAAAGGCAGTAATTTTTAAGCATGCATGGGTTTGCTGCATCTGAAGGGCAAAGAACAGCTCTTTCCCCTCACATAAATTGCAGTTGCATTTTTACCCCTTGAAACTAGCAGTCACCCTGTAAGTTTACATACAAGCATGTAAGAGGTCAAGGTCTTTATCCTGTCAGTAGATTTAAGAAAGAGTTAGAAACTATTTTAACGAAAAGAGCCCAGTAACAGCTGAATGCCACAGCTGACTTTTGGTAAGTAAGACCAGACTAAAAAAATATTCCTCTTTTCTTTTATACATAGTAGATAAGAAAGCAAAATGTGCCACAGAAAAAGAACTGCTAGCACATCAGCTGGGAGGACTAGGTGAAAAAAGTGGAATAATTTATTATTCTAGATGTTATGCAGTGTTTATACCTGCAGTATAAATCTACCAGTTTACACCTACCGGTCTCTGCACTAAGGCTTCAGGTCAGTGAAGGGCTCAAGCACTGGCTTAACGATTTCAAGGACATAGGTGGTTTTGTTTAACCCAAGACAGACCTGCGCTGACAGGAATTGGTCTTATGCAACAGAGTCCAGAAATTCCTGGAGACTGAAAAACATTAGGGTCAGATTCTTAGGCTGAACCTCAGAAGGCCTCACACCACCCCAGCTAGAACAAAGCCTCAAAAATCTTTCACAAAGCTCTTGAAATAAGTAGATGTTTTGATTGAATTTTGCTAGCTTACTCAAGTGTGAGAGGACATTTGAATTATTTTTAAGTGCTTTTACTTGCTTTTTTTTCTGATCAATAGAGCAAGCTCAATAAAATATGTCAAGAAGTCTAATACTGTTTGCTGTTAATATCTTTCCTTCTTTATTTTAGTAGAGAGTACTGCTACAGAAAAGATAGGGTACACAGCTTTATAATCATGGGAGAAGCTATACAGTTGTATCAGGACAGATAGCAATATTTTTGTCACCCATAAGGTATTACAATCATTGAATATTTTGTAAGAGTGTTAGAATGAAGACATTAAAATAATTTTTTAAACATACACAACACTTATGAAATACAGCACAGTATTTACTTGCATTTTTAAAAAAGACTGCATAAAAGTTTTTAGTTCAGTAGTTTGATATGTAATAAAAAGCAGTTGGTCTGTTTCCAGCACACTGGTAGCAAAATAGCTGTGCAGAAATCAATGCAGATCAGCATTTCCTGTCCTTACCACTCCTTAACCCACAGTAGTGGTCAACTGACTTCTTGAACACTTTTTTCCACCCATAGGATTTAAAGTTTGGCATTTTTAAACCTAAAGCATTTTAATTAATATCTTTCACAGGTACTCTTTTTTCTTTTAAATTGCGGTACTGCACAATTTCTCCTTTCAAAATCACAGAATAATTTAATTTGGAAGTGACCTCTGACAGTGCAGTCTCCCACATAAAGCAAGGCAAACTTCCAAGTTAGATACAACTTCAAACTTTGATGAGATGCTGGGGGTCACATCCAGCTAAGTTCCAAGTAGGAATACCAAGACAGAATTTCCTTACTTTCTGGCATTAGCAGAAATTCAAGGTAGACAAGAGTTACACACTTCTGCAGTTAATTTCTATTTCAGTGAAAGGCCTTTTGTATTCAGGTCTTATATCAAGTGTCTTCATAGGGCTTTTTTTCTTCTGTTGTCTTGCTTAGAGACTGGTCTGCAGTCTCTTACACCTCCCTGACTTTTTCCAGTCATTAACTTCAATTCTTGTTTTAAAACCTTTTACCCATTGACCCTTAATAAACAGTTCTATGGAATACTTTAATTATTACCTTTCTTCATTTGCTATTTGTTGATTTTTATTCCTCCCACAAAGCCACTTTCAAAACCAGATTTAATTCAGAGAACAACAAAGTTTACAGCTCTTTCAGTCCTGTCAGTTTTTCTGTGCATAGCGAATGCACCAGGGGTAGAACCAAAGGGGCATTCTTACCAACAGCTCCCTAAGTACAGTCTGGCAGGTGCACAGAGAGACAATTCACTTTTACTCCATGACTTCACTCCTCAATGTGTATGATCCAAAATTTTCCTGCTGTATCCTCACTGCTCATAAAACAACTATAAACTGTGCCACTCTCAGCAGCTTCCCTAGCCACACATGCTGGTCTAGCACTTCTCTCTATAGCACATAAGATGCACTGGGTGTCTCACTTAACCAGAGAGCTCGTGAATGTCTTTTGAAAAGGAGAACAAGTTGGAGCACAACCAGAGGGCTGGGAGAGGTAGCCAGGGTAGCAGCCAGCAGGACTAACCACAGTGCAGGTGTGCTGCTTAGGAAGGGCTGTGAAACCTGCAAAAGCAAGACAGAGGTGCTGTTTCAGCCTTAATATGGGAGAGTTCAACAGCTGAATATCACCATGGGCCCATGAAAGGAAGAACAATCATACACATGCCTACTTGTGGGCATGGTTTGCTCAGTAAGGTTTGAATTGGCATTATAAAGAGAAAGCAGTAAGTGAGGGTGATAAGGCTAAGACTCAAATTTTGAAGGCACGCATGTAAGAAGCTGATGAATCTGCACTAAAATTCAAAGGATATTATGCGTGGGGCAGAAGAGAGTCATCAGTTTAAATCTAGTTCTGTTTCACCTGGATGAGTGGACGAATGCCACTAGCATCATCTGAGATGACTCTGACACAGCACCAAGAGTGGAGCTCCATGTAGCCAATACATACTCTTACAGTTTTTACATTATCATAGAAAGCTGTAAAGGGGACTAGACTTCCCACACACATCAAGTGCTACCTCCAGAAGATTGTTGAAGTACTGCAGACTGATGTCATGAGTACTGTATGCCACTTTCCCAGTATCACATTCCTTTTAATATTACAGACAAATCTCAGCTCGAGAACATTCCCCATGATTCCTCAGCCAGACAGAAAAGAGTACACTTGCAAAATCATGCGAGTTTGAGAGCACTTAATGTAATTTAAAGAGGCACAAAAAGGTTTCCTTTCCTTTCGGAAAAAAAAACCCCAAACCAATATTTGCAGAATCTGTTCATAGAGTACTGTAATCAAGCTCAGAAGTAGAATTTAATTGTACTCAGTGTTCTAGTGAATTTGGGCTGTTCTGTTTTGTGGTGGTGCTTCCTCCCCAAGAGAGATGCATCATGTTGCTGACACACTTTAAGGATTTTTCTTACACGTGTTCAAGAAAAACCTTATTTGAAGCCTGAAATACAACAAAAGCTGGCTACTCTCCATAAATAAACTGCCATGTCCTAGATTGCTTCTTACTTTTGGACCCTTCCCCATGAAAATGCATGACCCAAAAGCAAACTGCAGTTGGGAAAGTCTCCATGTGCTTTTAGACTATCTCAAAATACAACAGCATCTGACTGGCTCTGAAGGGGGCATTCCTACAAAATCTGCTTCTGGAAGAATAGAAGTATACTCTGCCATATACCTGGTGGGCTTAGTACATGGTGTTCACTAATTCATATTTGCCCAGCCCTTTCTGTCCTTAAAACCACTTCTTTTCATTCTGTACTGCTTTATCAGCTCTGCCATTCAGTACCATAAACTTGTATGGAACAACTGTGGAATAAGTCAAAAGATATTTCAAATAAGGCATTAACATCTTCACAGGGTTATCTTCTCCATATTTTGTTTCAAATGTTTCTTTTCACACAACTTCATAAAAGAAAACAGCATTTTAAGACATAAAAGTAGTTGCTGGTCATACCTACAGGGTTCCTGGCTCACATTTTACAAGGTGAGTACTGAACAACAAGGCAATACCTGTTGTAAGCAGTAACTAGAAATATCTGTGCTCGTTCATTATCAACAGAGATTAAATCCTTTTTTTTGGGAGAGGTGCAAGATGGAATTGCAAGCAGCTTCTTTCACAGGGTTGAGACAGGCCTGGGACTTTACTGGAGGCTATGGGGTGGGAAACAGAAGGAAGCCTATTCTTAGATAGCTATAAATGGAAAAAGAGAGCAATGGCATTTTAAAGCTTTCAGGACAAGAGTTCCTTTCTGTTTTGAATTTTTTTGAGGCAAGGGAGAGAATTTGTCTTTTATAACTGAAAGGCAATAACACGATTAAACAGGAAATGAGGTACTAAATTTTTTTTGGAAAAATTATTAATCAGATTAAATTTCATTTGTACAATAGGATACAGGCTCTCTCCCGGTCTCCTTTGCTCTTGGGCTTCTGGCAGTTATCAAAATGGTACAACTGGCAAAATAGGGGTTAACAAAACAGACAGAAGTGAATACAATTTCTTTGCAATTAAAAAAAAGCCTGAAATTCTTCTGTCCTTTTTATCAATATCCAACTCCAAACAAGAAGGGAGGAAAACTCCATTGCTGATGTGTCTCCATATTACAACTACAGTTATTTCTGATATAACCTTCTTGATAGCTGACCCAAATGCATGTCAAAATCCCCCTCCCCTCAAAATTTATTTTGAGAGTCTCATGGAGGAGGGCAGAGCGGGGAAGTCAGCCTATGGATGCTTTTGACTGAGTGATGTGCAAGTTTTATCTGCAGCAGAGTGAAGCACCATCCCTCTTACTCTGACAACAGAGCTGACAGACTTCCTGAGGAAACAGACAGCCACACAGACCTTCCTCCTAGGGCTGCTGGTGGGAGGCACAGGGACAGATGGTATTTTTAATCAGAAGAATCTTACTTGAACATTAAACTTACAAAGGCCCCAAGGGAACCAGAGTGAAGAAGCTGATCAGCTTTTTCCACCATTCTGCCCGACTGGTACAAAATCCTGGTGAACTAACTTGCTTGTGGATGAGCACACTTGCTGTTTTTTCATAGTAACAGATTTCATCTGCCTCAGGTCAACTCACAGGAGAACAGGATGGGAAAGTAATGATTAAACATCCCATGAAAACTACTCTGACTTTCACTTAAAAGAGCAGTTAGTTCACCAGTTTTTGTCTTTCTCTGCTGTAAAACAGAAGAAAAAATGCTGACTGAATTACAACAACCTACAATAAATAATTTTTATATGACTCCATGCTTCATAAACAAAACCACATCAGCTGCATGAACTTTGTCCATATATAAAAAATATGCTTTAGTCTAAAAAAAAAATCAGCCTTCAATGACTGTACGTTAAGCAGAAATGTTGCTCTCACAGAATGATAAATTCTGTAGGTTATATTCCAACGGGACATACCCAAATCTGAAATTCCAGCACATATTACTGGTTCAGGTTCAGGGTAAGTAGCACCAGTTTTAAAGAGAGGCCCCTTCTACATACATAATTGTCTAACACTCCAAAGCACTTCTACAAATTTCCTTTTCCATTACTTGCATCTGAGGACATTGGAAGCTATAAAAAGTACCACAGAAACAAAACCAGCATGAAACATTTAGTGCCAACCATCCAAATTTCCATGACAACAGCTTCAGTGAGCTCACCTCATTGGTGCTACAGCAGCAGACCAATAGTTCAGTAAATGTAGAGAGGCAACCGTTAAGATGGGGTAAAAGTAAGATATTTGGCTACAGAGCTCCTTGAAATAATCACATAAACCCCCCAAAATGTTTGATTGAAAAAGAAAGGAGCTGCTTAGTTAGCTCAGCTTTGCATTTTCAGAAGCAGGGAGTGCGCCTGTGCAACTATGCATAAGCAGCCTCTTTTCCCCAAACCTGCAATTTCACAGAATATCTGTACCTGAAAATCTTGTTTGGTAGCCGCATATCAAAGGTTTCCCCTGGAAAAAAACCCCCATGCTTTTGATTATAGTGATGGTGCTACAAGGATATAAAGGGAAACATTCACATGTCCAAAGCTAGCAACTTTTGAGTTGGGAAGAAACTTCCAGATACTCCAGCCATGAATTATTTTTGGTTTGGTTTGGTTTTGAAATGTGATCATCGACACTTGTGCTTACACACACAGTGTCCTGAGAATGGAAGACAACAAACACTTTTACGCTCTCTTCACATTGCTTCAGTTAATAAGACAGAAGTCTAAGGCACAATTCCAGATAACCTCTTCAGCCCTGAAATTTTCACCCATTTAAACAGAACTAAACCTCATTTTGTGATAAATTTGTGCATGTGACTTCCAGTCAGAAGTGTTTGGATAACACACATGATGTGACTCTTGGGGTATCTTGTGCAGGGCTGGGACTTGGACTTCATGCTTGTAGGTCCCTTCCAATACAGCTTATTCTGTGATTCTGTGAAAACTCTACTATTAAAATTCTATATTTATGCATTAATACATCTCATGATTAATTATTGTAACTTGGTTAAAAAGCAAGAATAACTGAAAACAATTCAGATACAATTCAGTACAGTTAACTCAGTGATAAAACCAATACACAGTAGCTAAAGTCATTCCCTTGCCTCACCTTCTGCTCTCTGAGTTCTGGCTGCTCTTCCCAGCTCTAGGGCCTCACCTCCCCATAGAAATTAGTAAGCATCTCTTGACATATTTTGTGTATCTTAACTGATACATAAAATACTACCAAAACAGAGGCTGAGAATTTTTTTCCTCTCAGTCATTGGCATCCATAAGTATTTCAGCTTGAACAGTTGATCTGTAAAGGCTTCTAATGGAAAAAAAAAAAACCAAACACCAACGAAGATGTAATTCCTTTAATTGAATAATAATTGTATAATTCCACTGAGGATTTACTTGTTAAGTCATTAGTCAACCTTTGTACACCACACACAACCTCAGCTCCTTCAAATTCAAAATAAAATGGTTCAAAAGACTTCTTAAAGTACTTAAAGCTTTTATTTGATGGTACAGTAAAAAAGTTCCAACAACCCATTAAAGCAGAGGTTTTCTCAGAAATGCTGCCACTTCTACATTCAGGATGATGGGAAATTACAGACTGTAAAGAGGTTCTTTACCTGACTTTTCTCTAAGGATATTTCTATTTATGGGACCCAGAGTGGAACTGCTGCTTTGGTGTTCTCAGAAACACCTCTAGTAATGACTGCTTCATTACAGTAGCCTTTCAAAAAAGTCTATGACATGAAACAGTGTTTTAAATCATGAAATGTAAGGCAAATAAAGTTAAACTGCAGTGCTGCAGACATACATATATGTGGCAAAAAATCCAAACAAACCCTTAGTTGTATCATGCATCTTTGATAGGACCTGGGGTTTTCCCTGATCCTGCAGAATTTACTAGCAGTTTTGCTAGCGGTTGGCTCAGAACATGTTAACCACATGAAGATAGCAAGCACCAACTTCCAGAGTACTTTTCAGCAAAGAAAAGAAACAGCATTTGACTAGAGGCTAAAAGTTCTGTTTTGAATTGCAGAGGACAGAACTTGTACAAAAGAGCAAGCTCAGCTACCTTGTCGGGCTTGGCTTGTTAAATCTGAAGGTCAACATGAACCTGAAAGAAGAAACTCATGAGAAATTAATTCAGAAAGGCATAAATGATTCAAGAGAAAAACCTTGCTAAACTGCAATCTACATGGCCAGGAATTTCTCTGTGGAGAGCTCTACTCCTTACTAAGCACCCCTAATGTACCTGACAAATGCAGAGGACACTGCCCTACTACACCTGCGCAGCCACATAAAAGCCATGTGAGTGACTATATTCCAGCCCTCTCCCACCAAACAGGGAACATCTAAGCAGAGCAGGTGCAATTCGAGCCTGGCATGCAGAAAAAGAAATGGAAGGATGAAGAATAAAAGAAAACCTTTCCAAAGGGAACTTAACTGCTGAGTAACTGAGGGGTTTCACCACAGGACTGACTTCATTTCAAATGCTGAGTGCATACTCCTCAGTCATCACCCAGGCCCCTGCAGGGAAAGGCGAGGAGTGACTGGCATACAGAAAACAGTGCATTTTAACTGCATGGTATTTTGTGATAATCTGCATTTATCTGAAAGCTGTCAATTGGTAACAACATTTTACCCCAACATAAACTGACCTGGAGAATCACACTGAGCAGAAACAGTGTTCTCTGACAAGGGCATTGTGCAAACTTGGGCACCAAAACACAGCTCTGGCAGAAATCTGCACTTTCTCTTTGCTACGTTGCTGGCATCCAGCCTGGGAGACAAGTGAGGGTCTGTCCTTTCAGCCCTACCCACAGCATCAATGGCTTCAAGGAGATTCTTCCACAAGGAAAACTATGGCTTTTGAGCCTTCCCTCCTCAGTGATTCCCAATTCTTGCCTGGCACTAGTTCTCTATTAACTACTTGATTCTTGATACAGTATGCAAGCATTTAAATTCATTTACCAAAAGGGTTATGAGGGGTAAATGCACTAGCACAAACAAGAGTTGCACTCCATAGAATACCACGACCACTTACTCACCTACCCAAATAAATTATCCTAAGTAAGATGGGCTTAAAAGTAAGACGGGTTTAACAAACGTTTACGTTTTTTTGCTTTAGACAGTGTTAAAATGCCTGGTTATGATGGCTCCTGAAGAGACCAAAACTTGATTTGTTTGGCTAAAATGTAAGTCATTCACTGAGGGATTAAAGATGCCCAAAGGTGCTCAACTTTGCTGGAAGCTGTTGGGAATAAAAGAAAGAGGCATGTCAGTTACACTGGAGCAAAACAACCTCATAAATGAGTGCGATATACCCTAGAACAGACCAGCAAAAAAGCCAAGATCATCCTTTCAGAACACTCTCAAAAAGGAAAAAAAAAAAGCAGGAGGGGATTTCTTGGCCATCCTGATTTTCAGTCTCTCATTCCTCTTAATTCCTTTGCAGAAGGCAAATTAATTTCATTTGTAGCTTCTGATCTAAACTAAGGAGTATATTTTTATTCCCATGCATGTTCCTCCAGAGGTCTACTAGGCACTCTGTTATATAGAAAATAGTAGGAATGATGGCAAAACACCAGCAAGATCAATTCTAACACAGCATATAAAGCTAAATTAGGATTACAAGAAATATAAGTGGCATTTCCAATATTATTATGATTACTTCTTCAGTAATGTTTCATGGCACAAGCCAAGTAGCCATGGCTTGCTGCACTGAATAGGATAGAAACTTTGCTGATGGCTTGAGAGCTTCCCAAACTGAAGAAAGCTCATAGGCCATTCTGACTCAGAAATCCTTGAAGAAAACCCAAACCAAACTAAAACTTACTTCTTGTTTTGTTATTGGGAATTTCAGAGCATCTACTGTAAATACACCCTAAAATCTGATTTTCACAGGAGAAGGAGTCCAAACAATCAGCTGCTCAACTCAAGGTCCAAGATTAGCCAACCCAGCTCGGGACAGCTACACTGTAACCCCACCCTTTTCTGCCAGGGCTGGCGGCACGGTGTTGGAGGTTCCTCAGGCTTCAGCAACACACTCTCTTGCTCTCAGTTCCCCTTAGGAGGGAACTGGGAACAAGCCCTTTCCCTAGCTGAGAATGTGAGGACACATTTGCTCAAAATTCTCTATTTATACAATTTCTTGCATTAAGAACTGTTTCTATTTCTTCAGCAATCAGTTCTCTAATTCTGGTTGCTGTCAACCTGCTTCGGAATAGAAACTTGCATTATAAAATTAAGCAATTTTTAAGGAACTAAGACTAATTTTTTTTTTTTTTTTAACTAAAGCTGTATTAAATATAGGAACAGAAATAAAATCACTTTTAACACTTATCACTGTATTAGTATCTCCTACTAATTAATTAATAATGTGCAAGTTTACCACTAAAAATCTGCATGTCTTTTTTTTGAAACTGAAAGCTTTGACATTTTTCAACCCCACAATGATTACTTTTAGTACCAGTTACTTCAGTGATCTAAACTGAATATGAACAGTCTTTGTGTATCTACAAAAGCAACTGCATTTTCTACTCAGAACAGTGCAAACAGTTTACACTTTCAAGAGACTATGCTTTTAGGTGCTTAGTCAAAGGTTTCCCTTAAGTCAGTTGTCTAACTTTGTATCAAACCATGCAGGAAAAACAGGTATAACTATTCTTTTTTATTTAAATAATTTTAGGAGACCAAAACAAGTCAGTACTTTAGAATTCATTATCCACAGAGACATCATTCAGGGGTTTAGCCAGCATCCATATGGCCAATGGGGGCAAAGTCAATCTACGTAAGACTCAAGTAGAGCTTTATCCTCCAGCCCAGAATGGGCCCCATGGCTGAGCCTGGCAGCACTGCAAAACTCAGCCCTGAAGAGCCTGTGTGTAGGTAAGAGACAAGCTGGGTAAAGCTGCATGTAAAAATGTGTAAAGAAGATATATTAAAAGGTAATGTTTATACAAACACCAAGAAAACCGATTTCATAGCACATGGGAGTAAACTGCTTCACATGTGGCTTCATCTGCAGGCCTGGGGACTTGCATGGTGAGTTTAAACACGTTGCTCAAGTGGGGGGTCACTCATTTTTAAGTAATAGATGCAAGGGGACAGCTTTGCTTCGAGGAGGGCAGTTTCCTCCTCGCCCCCCTGCACCCCCCCCATCCCACAGTCTTTCCCTGTTCTGGAATGGGCCACCATCTTATAAAAACTGGAAAGGCTTGCATTTGTGTTGAAATCCCACAGCAACAGCTCCTACATTTTTACTGATCAGATTTTGGCAGGCAGGAAAGCTTTCTCTATTCACAAGCCTCATTTGATATTTCTAAGTACACTGCTTTGCTTTCCCTCCCAAATTAGTGCTGACAATTAATGGCCATCAAAAGAATAAAACTAAGTAGTAGTGAGGAACCAGCATTGAAATAATTAGTTTTGAAAGCCCAGAAAGCACTCCTAAAAGCAGTTAGAAGTGTGTTTGTGCAAGAGCTTGTTTCTCTAAAAACACAGTGAGCTCCGTGTGCTACAAGTTCTGACCTCTTCCAAGACAAACTCCTCTCCGACCAGCTGCCTTGCCCAGCTGACAAGTGAACAACGAGGGAAGGAAATGGGGCATCCCTTGGGGGCATCCTTGAAGTATGGACTCAGTGGCACCGCTCATCTTTAACAGCAGCCACCTGTATAGGAGACCGGCACGTTTACAGGAGTCGGCACGGACATCAGCCGGTATCATTCCCTCACATAACACGGCAAACCGGGCCTTATGTTATGCATGAGACAGAGCCTGAGGCATGACAGCAGAGGCAACTACACGTGCTCCACCTAACAGGTCTTCACCCAGAGAAAAAAACGCAAGTGGAAAGAGAGAAGGATAAATTTCGATTTTTCAGGGTGTGTCTAAAATTCAGCAGTCTCCTTTCAAGACAGAATAGAGCAAATCCTTCTATCCCTATCAAATCCCTGAGAATTTGAACAAAGGCAACAGTCACATATCAAGCAATTCCCTCTTACCATCTTCCCAGGGTTGGTATTTCACCTGTTAAATATTCAGGAACAGGGAAACAGAAGTAATTAAGCAACTGACCATTTACACCTGACAACACAGAAGAGAGAACCAGGTTTTATGTGGTCTGCCTAGAAGCCTACGCTGTCTGTTAAATTTCAAGATAGTCTTTTTCCCCAGCTAATTCATTCAAGGAACCTACAATTCTTGCCTGTCATACAGCTGTTTCACACACTTGTCCTCTTCTACACGTTAAACTGTGCCTCCAGACAGAATATCATTTGCAGCTCATTTTAAATTCAGAATGACTGTTCAATTGGAATTTTTTTTAAACAGCAGCTCAAAAATATATTCTAAAGATCTCTAACCATCTTTACTGCTTTGCATCCACACGTAATTTCAGTTACAGTGGAAAATCCTACTGAAGCCCTAGATACATAGAGGAAGAAGCCAGCACAACACATGCTTTACCATAGTGAAACATGTAAGTGTCCCATTAAAATCCAACTTATTGTTCTTCATAAATTAAGAGCATGACAAAAAACAGGGAAAAAACGAGTCCAAAACAAACAGTGGGAGCGCTGTTACACATTCCTCAGAGTACACAAGTAGCGTTAGACTCCAACAGGCACTAAGATCAGGCCTTCTGAGCAGTTTTAATTACAGCTCTCCCCTTTTGCAGATCCGCAGCAACGCTGAACAAGTCAGCCAGACCTCCAGCTTCGCTTTTAGCCCGTAAACCCAAGCCACGTCTGACAGCAGGTTACCTTTACTGGTCACTTGGAGTGCTCCTCCTTTTCCCTGGCTGAACAATACAGCAGGGCTCTGCTCCCTTCCCAGAGATGACTGACTTGCCTTGAAATTACACGCGAATATCTGCAAGCCCTACGGCTGGACTTTGCTGCCCGAGCGTGGAGGGCGGCGGGCGCCGCGCCGCCTACCTTGGCCACCCAGCTGAACAATGGTGACATCCTAGGGGCTCCGGCGCGGCGATCCCTGGCTCCGGTCGCTCCTCTCCGCCTCTCCCGCCCGGCGCTGCCACCGCCTCATGGGCCGGGAGGGGACCGGCCCGCCCGGACTCCCGAGCTGTCCCGGCCGCCGAGCTGTGCCGGCCGGCGGCACCGCGAGCTCTCCGCGCGGGGACACTGCCCGTGGCGGCGCCGGCTGCAGCCGCGGGCTGCGGGGCGGGAAGGGAAGCGAAAGGAAGGGCCGCGGCCGCGTCCCGCCCCCGCCGCGCTCCGCCTCCGGCGGGGCTCCCCGCGCCCGGGCTGCGGGCCGCGTTCCCGGCGGGCGGGAAGGGAGCGGGCTCGGGAAGGGAGGGGGCTCGCCCTCCGGCAGCGCGCCCGGCAACGCAGACAACCGCCGGCGGCCGCCAAGCGCTGCCCGGCCACGTAATTCAGCGCTGACGACGGGATTCGTAACTAAAACTTTCTGCGAACATCCCGGCAACGAAGTCATTCCTCACATTAAAGGATCGAGGGAAAATCATCTGTTTGAAACCACTGTGAAATGTTACACTTCCAGTCTGTCTTGCCATTCGTGTTAGCTAATGCCATTTGACATCACACGCCAGCAGCTCAACTAACAGAAATAAGACTGTCGTAGAAGACCAGACAGTAGTGTACATGTTTCCGGCAGGTCCTGGGATGTTACTTGCCACTCAACCAGGAATGCTGCTCATTCCTGTCGTTGCTCTGGCTGAGCCGGCTGTGAACATCCCCCTCCTCAGTGGCCGTAGGGCTGCCCGAAACAACGAAGTTGCCTGAGTTTGGAGGAAGGACACAGAACTAGGAAAGGAAAAAAGGCTTGGAGTTCACAGGGAATAATCCACTGGGCCCTAAACAAAAAGCCCTTTATTTTCCACCACCTCACAGAAACAACATGAAGAACTAGATTTGCACGCTCGTAACAGGAAAGCATAGGGGTCTGTTCTGCACTTCTCAATAAAATTCAACTGGTCAAAGTTAGATGATGAAGTGCCAAATTCAGCTCTTCATTTTGCCCAAAGACACTCTGACCAAGACAGTCTACTGCACTGGGAGAATGCCTTTCATGTGCTTGCACTTGCACACTTACGGCCAATGGAATATCTCTGGGTTAGAGCTGACACTGCTCCAGTTGTTTCAGTTATTAAATGAAAACAGGAGGGAAAGAGTGGCATCCACGCACATGGGCTGGGAAGAAGCAAAGCCAATCTCACAGGTCACCAAGGCAGAAAAGAGGTTGTTTTGGCCCTTGCCCTAGACTGCATGATACTGCAGCCCTGGGTTTGGTTCATGCAAAGCAAGCAAGGCAGCGAGCTGCCAGAGAGCTCTATCACCTCCTAATGCTGTGCTGGTGAGTGCTCTACCACTGATTTATGTCTGTAATGGGCCACAGAGGGATGAGGGGGCAACACAAAAGCAGCTCTTCACAGGCTGTACCTAAGCTACAGTTTCTGAAATTAAAACCTTAACAAATACATTTCAGATCTTCATAAAAGGACAATAGAGTTCACTTTTCTAATAGTTCTACGGATAGAGACAAGTCACAAGGACGGCCAATGGCTCTCTGTCATGATAGCGGCCGTGGACATTTTGATTGTACAGATGTTCTTAGCCATAAGCCCAATAAGTGACTAAATTTGACACCCATTCTGGTAGCAGTCTCTAAAGGCTTTACTGGTATGATAGAGAAATTTTCACTGCTGCTACTGTTTATGATGTACAGAGCACATAGATGAAAAAATTACATCTGTTCTCAGGGCTTTAAACTCAGAACCTGACAAGTACTACCATCTGAAGTACAGAACCAGGTCTGCTTTTATTTCATAAAGCAACTGAGGGCAAGAGCAAGGCAGAATGCTCCTCATTATGTGCTGCTCATAGTTGTACAGTATAACCACTATAACTGATGGTAGCCTAAGAGTCTCAAGAGTCTTATTTCTCTAACGCTGAGTGTGAACAATATTACTTCTAAATAATTATTTCTTCCCCTTTCTCTGAGGAGCTACTGCCAGCTTGGGAGTTTTTCCAGCTCCCCCTTCCTGACTGGCATCTTTACACAATTTTAAACTAACAATACACACATCTCCCCCCGAGTCCACATTAAACACTGATGTCAGTCAAGGTATCTGGCTTCTCGCCCTGTCTGCAACTGGCTCAAACAGCCTTCTCCAGTGTGTAACCTCACACTACTTAACTTCCTACTGTTACATGTAGGTGTTACAGTGACATTTATATGATTTCAAATGCACTCTGAAAACTTCTATGTGCTTCTATAGGATTGGGAAGAAGCGTGGTCTTGTGGTGAAGACTGAATTAGGAGAGTAACAATGAATGAATTCTAGCTTCTGCTGTTAACACGACTTTCAGGTATGCTACATAACTGCCCTCTCTGCTTTAGTTCATCTGTTAAACAAAGATGACAGATCCCAGCCTTGAAGGAAGGAGGAGTGGGCACACTTTGGCATTTGGGAAACAGCTGGTAGTGAGGCTTAAGTGTTCAGCTATAAAAACAGTTAGGAATGCATGAAATTCTTCAGGGTAAATGAAAAGGTCACTGTGTTGCTTACCTTCCAAAAAAAGATGCATTTAGTAATGTAGTGGGAACAATAACTGCATTCATTTTTCAGGATGTTCAAATTTCTAAAAACAAAACCTCTGTATTTCAGTATTTGAAGTTTGGCTTGTGTAGATAACTGTATCTCCAAAAATACTACATACCCATTTTGGGGAAATGGAAAAATTCAGGGCCAGGGAATAATATCTGTATTGCATAAACAGTAAGTAGCACTTGACACCATCTTATCCAAGTGTATGATCTCTTAAAATCAAAATAAACCTCTCAGTCCTATAAGCTGTTCCATGTTATCATGGAAAGAATTAGCAAAATATTTGTGGCTGTTTTTAATATAGCAACAATTACACTACGTCAAAGCCACAACTTAAAGCTTACATCATCAGAAAGGTAATCTTTCTGTTTTACAGATTTATGTTTCCTACATAAATTTACACATACACAAATACCCCCATCATTTTTTCTCCAACAAAGTTTTCTCCATTAAAAGAAGCCATTTGGAGAATGAAAGAGAGATGAAAAGAAAAAGGAGACATAAGGAAATATTAGGAAGAAAGGAGGGTGCAGTTGACCTTTTAACTCAAAAGAGGAGTGTTTCTGACTCATTGTCCTCTGATTTCAGCTTTCTCTAGGATTAATTAATGTAATAAATATTTTTGTGACTCTTCACAGTGTGTCATCACTGAATGATGTCTCACAAGAACTTGCATTAAGGGTATAGCCACAACTGTGGTACCTGAGAACTGGCCTCTCCTGTTGCTTTTGTGTTAACACTAGCGGTGGTTTTAAAGCAGACCCCATTCCCATTTAAAGCTTTTTCTTCTGAATTGTACTTAAACATGTTTTGGCAGTTATTCTTCTCATGAATTATCCCCTCTGTCCACATTCACTTACAAGTTTCACTTGTCTCCTTCCTCCCTGTACACAAGAAGGTCTTGATAAATTCAGGTGAAAAAAATGCAAGAAAAAATATGCCTGCCATTTAATTATCACTTTCCAATATTTGGTCTTTGTTTAAAAACACCCACAATTTTTATCCTTTATCACTTATTTCTCACCATTTTTAGGATTTCCCTCAGTATTGTCTCATCCTTTCTCATTCCAGGTGTGATGGTTTCTACTTTATCAGAGAAAAAAGAGAGGAAGAAAGTAACTACTGTGAGAGAATTGTTTGTAATGCGAATTCAAAATGTAATAATGTTTTGGTTCTTAGATGCATCTGTAATAAAACACACCAAAACAAAGATGTCTAAGTAAGCACCAGACTTTCATGGCACCTTCGTATGATGCAAGATGCAAAAAATTATTCAAGTGAATCCAGCAAAGGAAAAGAATAATGAATCCTCTGCATTTCATCCTATCCAAAGACTCAACCAAGCCTAACTCAGTGGCTTCTGAATAGATACTGTGGTGAAGAAAAGAATAAGCTTTGTTACTTCTTTTGTCTAAATTATAAGCAAACATTTTTCTCAATACAAAATAAAATATTAATCATAAAACCAAATTACTTCACCAAACCAGATCTGTGCCAGCCCCCTGATGAAAGACAACAGCAAGATCTGACACCTAACCACAGACTGGCAGTGGCTGTTCCTTTAATTCAAAGTGCATAGGAGCCATGCTAAAGATGAAATCCAGCTTTCACCAAAGCACCTGGGATGTCTTTCTTAGTGGTTTCTAGTCCCTCGGTGGAAACAGAAATGACAATGATTTGTATAATCCTCTTAGTACTGTGAGTGAAATGTTCTGGAAAAATGCTGACATTGGGCCAGTGCCCAGAGATAACTTGCAATTCACTCCCTGTGTGGCAGACAGAAGAGAACAGCTCCTCACCCGTGTTGGGCACTGATTCAGCAGCAGAGTCCTTTCCAACCTCTCCTGTAGGTTTAGCTTACTTATAATTGTCTTTTCTACCACAAAATTTGTAATTGCTAAAATGCTTTGATTTAAGTGATATTAGGATTTCTCGCTCAGGAATGAAAAGTTGTGTTGGTGATGGGCTATCTGTCCTCTTCCCTACCACCACTATCCTTTCTCTATCCAACAGTGTCAGAGCATAAAAGGGTTAACATGTGCTGAGGCTCATTTGGGATCCTGTACCTCAGCAGGAGGACTGAGGGAAAGCAAGATGTGAAGGGAAAGGTGATTCTACACCTGTAGGAGAGAAGCGTAAGAGCACATGGACCAAGTTGCTCACTCAGCAGAGACAGTGGAATTGAAGTCCTCCTTGGACAATTAATATCCTAGAGGCAGGGTTAGATCAACTGGAGAGAGGTCATGAGAGTATTAGATGATAAAATACCATGTAAGGTTGACGTAGCTTTCCTGGTTGGCTACCATTATCTCCAGATTCTTCCCCGTGGGTCTGTTTTGGACAAAGAAGTACTTAGGTGTTCTTTTCATTTGAAAAGTTGTATCTAGAGAAAATGGTTTTGCTTTTCTTATGCCCTGTTAGAAGGCAGTTGTGGGTGATAGCAGATGCTGGGATGATCAGTGAGTTATCTTGAATGGAATGGATAATTTCTTACTTGCTCCAGAAAGTTCAGAGTGGTAGGTTTTGGTGAAATCCTTAGTCAAACAAGGGACTGGAGAAAATACTACTCACAGCATGTGGAACCCACCATCCTGTAAAGGTAACCAAGGCTATACAAAATCAGCATAACAGTAACACAATCTAGCTTTAGGGTCCATTAGTGTCCATTCATAAACATTAGGGTCATCTGATGCAAAATGCTTGTCTGGACTGAAATCATAGTGCCACTTCAAACACTTCAAAAAACATTGATGAGCAAACTTTGGATTGGCAAGCTTTATGCTGGATTGAGTATTTTTTGTCTTCCCACAGACAGAAAATAAAGCTTAAAGCTGCCAGGAACTTTGCCATGGGTTCTGACTAATTCCACTCAAGCATAATCATATGTCTGCATTTGACCAAGATGAAATGTGCACTGCTGAGCGATCTAATTGTAATCAAATGATCAGATCTCTATAAATGAGTGAAAAAACACAGCCTGAATCTACAGATAAGTCCAAGTAAGACTTATGAAGATTTCTTGTGAAGAGATCACTTTGCTCTGAATAGTTGGATGCAAAAAACCCACAAGGATGATGTGGCAAATGTGCAACTGGGAAAACTCAGAGCACAGCAGGGAATTGCCACAAAGAGACATCAGAGGTTCCATGCATTTATTCTGTTTAGTAATGAGGGTTTTGTGGAAGCTGTGAAACTAGCAGGAAAAGCTGAAAACAGGCAGAGCAAACTAGGAAACTGCAGAAGCAAATCACAGAGCTCAAAGTAAATGGGGATGCTCCCAGTGTGCAATGACAAACACACAGGTCAAGCCCTTGAGATCATCAGCTAAGTCTTGACTGTAGCTAAAACAGCTGGAAATCTCCTGGTTTTCCTCCTTGTAGGTCAGTAACTTTTGGTCTTCTCAGTGTCACCAAACTGAGGGATAACTTAGCTGAGCTCTCCAGAATGCTGAGGTGGCTCTGGGGAGAGAGCAGCAAATGCCACAGGGATGACACACACCTGCACGCACACCCAGACACAACTGGATAAACTATAAAATACTAATTATGCAAGAGTGCTTATTTTAAAAATCACGCAGCACTGGGATGCAAAAGATGTGAAAATCAAATTGCCATTAATGTCCCTTGGCACTAGATACATGGCCCTGAAAGGACTTTGCACCCTTTTCTATCAGCTTCCTGCTGCTTCCTTGTGACAAGCACTCACAGGTCTCAGGAAAAAAAACCCAACAAACTCTTAAAGTTTTAAAAACATTTTCAAAATGCAATTAATTAAAAGTTATACTTAAAGTGTTTGTTGATCTTAAAGCTTATATGATTAACTCAAGTCAGATGGGAAAAAAACCCAATTCATTTGAAGGTACGTCTCATTTCCTTTGCAAAGAAGCACTACCTCACAGTGGGAAAAAAACCCCAAACGACTAAGCACTTCTACTTCCAATAATAGATAAGTTATAGAGTAAAAAATGCCTAGAAAGTATTGAGGAAAACCTATGAACAGAACATGACACCTCTCATTTGACTGGTTAAAACCCAAACATTATTTTAATTTTATCAATTCCCCATAATGTGGGAGACATGTATATTATGAATGCCTATTTCCATTACATGGGACTTCATGTTAGTTTAGTTAGTCCACATTTACTGTAGCTTACTAGAACACTCTAGTGATGAGTAATATAAAATAAGCAATCGTATGCATTGTTTTACAGAGTTATAGCCTAGCTCTTTGTTCACATAATTAACTATAGATTCATAATTAACTATAGACAAAAAAATAGTCCCATTGCCCTAGGCATATTATTTTGTGAACTTCAGTTGCAACAGTAGGAGATGAGGGAAGTATATTGAGTTCCACAGTATGGAGAGCCATGAAAAATAGCCAGTCTTCTCAGTTCTTCACAATTTATTTAATAACTTAATGAAATCCATTTCTAACAGCATTGATTTCTCATCATTCAATTCAGCCACAATCCCCATAGACAGTGCACAGATTCTAATGGGCTTATACTGTAGTTCACATACTTTAAAACAACCCCCATTTCAGTGAACTGAAAAAACTCCAACAGTTAAAATAAAATTTTAAGTGTTAACTATTCTACCCCCAAACCAAAATATTTTTGGTTTTCCTACGAATTGCTTAACAATAAGAGCTATCAGTTCAGGCTTATCTCTCAGTTGGTGTAGGGTCCAGAACTTACCTCCAGTCAATGGAACTATATTGCAGTTCACATATGATGAGAATCTGAGTGTAAAAGCTATTCATTTGAGAATTGCCCCCACTAAAATCACAGACCAAGTTGTTACTATATCCTTATGGATCTCAAGCATAGATAACAAAAAGAGGAAAAAAATACCATATTGTCCTGTTCTTTTCCAGAATCAAGCTGAAGAAATTTTAATTTCTGTAATGTTGCCCTCATATCATAAGCCTCCCTGCTCTGGTGCTCTTGGACAAAACCCTGGTGGGAGAACTGCAGCAGCCAGATGAGAACTACAGCAGCCCCTTGCAGTTGATTAAGAAGTGCACTCAGCTGCCTGCCCAACCCTTGCTCTGCATCACTTCTCATCACCAGCCTTCCATTTGATTGCAAGCTGCAGCACAGTCCTTCCCTAGATATTTCCAGTGTAGTGTGAAGTTGAGAATACCACTGGAACCTACAAGCATAATAATTTGCATGTACAGTAATTTTGTATGGAGCATATAAATGTACCTTTTTGTTAAATTATCTGTGATTTTTATTTTGCTATGTTGTACTGTTGATTATATTCCTTCTCAGCTGTCTTGCAAGTGGAAAACTTTATCAGCAGTGTTCCCTTGCACACATTTTTAACTTACTGTTTCTAATCTCTCCCCTTCCTACCCTCTTCTGCAGGCTTATTAACCCATTGACTGTACCTTTGCCAGTGATGTGGACTCCTTGCCTTTGTATTTTTGGCTAAGTCATACTGTCTTTCAATTACAGTGAAAGCCACAAAATGGCAATAAACCATCTTTAAAACCAAGATTCAAACACTGTCTTTACCAATCTGAAAAACCACTTTCCCCATGATTCAGCTGGCTTTCCATTCAGAAATTTGCAGTTCCAGGTTTCATTACAAACAACATTGCACATTTAGTTATTTTAAGACAATTCTGTTTTAACTCCTAAAAACACACTGGAAAACATTTGTGAAATACAACACACAATAGAGAGGCTTTTAAAATACAGCAACAGGATTTATCCTTATGGCTCTTTTGTTGTTTTGATAAAGCTGCATCGCTTCAAAGGGCTCAGGATATACTACTGTAAGTCACCACTGCACATTTCAGCCACATGTGCTGACTGCGCTTCCGCTCCTCTGCCACAACAATGGAAGACTTTGCGTGCTGAGTCAGCCATCCACAAACACGGATCCACACAGACCAAACGCAGTCCCTCACCACAGGTTGTGTTAACCATGTCTTATCACCAAGAAGGTGAGATAATGGCATCATTTCATATAAGACTCACGGAGTTGATAAAATTTGGAAATGTGTACATATTTTCAGAAATAAAGTCTAAAATATTATTTGACATGCAGTACACTACTGAAATACATAAATAATCACAGGTCAGTTCTGCCATTTCCTCCTTTCTGGGCATTCTTAGGACCAATAGGGAAACTCTGGCATTCCAGGAGAAACCTGCACAAGGCTGGATGGATGGGCTGGACAGCTGAATTCTTCACTGAAGCGATCTGGCAAGTTCAGATACCACTGCAACTTGCAAGTCTGAGCTCACGTATTTGAATAATTTGCAAGTCTTAACTCACATATTTGAATGTGTCCACAGGTGTAAAGAATGAATAAGTGAACCTCAGAAGTCATCTGAGCAGGTCTTTTAGAATCATAGAATCAATTTAGGTTGGAAAAGCCCTGTAAGATCATCAAGTCCAACCACTAACACAGCACTGCCATATTCACCACTAAACCATGTCCCCAAGTGTCACATGCACACATTTTTTGAATACTTCCAGGGATGGTGATTTTACCACTTCCCTGAGCAGCCTAGTCCAATACCTGACAACTCCATTACTGAGGATTTTTTTCCTAATATCCTATTTAAACCTTCCCTGGTGCAACTGAAGCCCTCTGCTCTCCTCCTGTCACTTGCTATGTGGGAAAAATGGCCAATCCCTGCCTCACTACAACCTCCTTTCAGGTAGTTGCAAAGAGCGATAAGGTCTCCCCTAAGACTTCTCCAGGCCAAACACCCCCAGCTCCCTCAGCTGCTCCTCATAAGCCTTGTGCTCCAGACCCTTCACCAGCTCTGTTGCCCTTCTCCAGCCCAGCCCCTCAATGTCTTTCCTGTTCGGAGGGGCCCAGAACTGGACACAGGATTTGAGGTGTGGCCTCACCAGTGCCGGGTACAGGGGGACAGTCACTGCCCTGGTCCTGCTGGCCACACTATTGCTGACACAGGCCAGGATGCTTTTGGATTTCTTGGCCACCTGGGCACAGCTGGCTCATGTTCAGCAGCTGTTCACCAGCACCCCCAGGTCCTTTTCTACTGGGCCACATTCCAGCCACTCTGCCCCAGTCTGTAGCACTGCCTGGGCTTGTTGTGACCCACGTGCAGGATCCAGTACTTTGCCATACAGTTGTCCTTGGTCCATCAGTCTGTCCTGTCCAGATCCCTCTGCAGAGCCTTCCTGCCCTCCAGCAAATCAACATTCCCACTCAATTTCGTGTCACCTGTGAATTTACTGAGGGTGCACTCAATCCCCTTCTCCAGATCATTGATAAAGATATTAAACAGGACATTTCATCCAGGGTATATTAAATTCTCAAGTGTCCCATTGCTTGCAATTATAATTTATGAATAGAATGTAGGCCAGCTTTAGTCAATTTTCCCAGGTTTTTCTCTTAGCATGCAAAAAGCTGTAATATACAGTCAAATAACAAGAACTTAGTAAGAATCAAGTATTACTTCTCTCATTGTAGATCCAGAATATCATCCCCATACAAATGCTTTGATTTCACTCACAACTCCAGTTAAGACAAAAACCTGGAAGTCTAAGTTAACTGATGTTTCAAGCTGGCATCAGGACTTCCAGAACAGGCTGACATGCCTTGTGCAAATGTGCACTTAAAGTCTGGTCACTGAGGGTTATCTGGCTAAGGAAAATTTGTCATGTATCTAGGTTTTATATGGCTTGTTGGAAGTACATTGTCTCATCATGTGCAAAGGGATTTATCCTGAGACCTTGACAGTTTCTGTTCTGTAACTCTAACAAGAAATGTAATCAGAAATCTGTGTTTTGTTTGTTTGAGGCTCCTGGGAACTCTTCTGCCTTTTACAAACCTAGCATGCATATGGATGGTCTATTAAACACAAAAACTGAAACAGAAGGAAAAAAAAGACAACTCTGTTCAAAAGAAAAACTTGAAGCATGCCTTCTGCAGTACACGAACTCCCTGCAGAAAGCCCACTGAAAACCTAGTAAAGAGGAAGCCTGCATACACACAATACATGTACTCTGAGACGTAAAAGCTATTCATCTGAGAATTGCCCCCACTAAAATCACAGGCCAAGCTGGTACTATATCCTTATGCATCTTATGGATGTATCTAGTTCACTGCGCACTTAATAACGTACATGTAAAGAATATTGAGAAGTCCTACAAGTTTCTAGAAGATAAACTTCTGTCCTTACACACATAAAGATGTATTATAGCAAGCTCCTAACATGACTGAGAGATGATGTTTTCATATCTATCAGTTATTCTGCTGAGGGGAGCTGAAACATCCCAGAACAGTGGCTGATGTCAAACACTAACCAGCGTTAAGTACATCTTGTTTTGTGAAATTAAACTCCAGAAACAGCAGTATTTCTGTTCTACAGATTTTACACACTACTGTTTCTTGTTGCATAGTAAAGCAAACTCATTCCAATACTTTTAGAGGCATTGCAAAAATATTGAAAAAAAATCCAACAAAAAACCAAAACAAAAACCCCACCAAAAACCTACTAGGAGAACTTCAGTAGGATAATTCGGGAAAAAAAGTAAAATGGAAATGCCAGTACTGAAACTTTTTTACTGAAAGTCCACCAGCATCTTTCAATTGCTTTCAACCCGTTTTACATTAAGCCTTCGGTATCTCCACGGTAAGGTGAGCAATTCTCCTGCTGGTGGAAAGCAGCAGCAGCAGAGGTGAAAACTGTCACAGCAATCGTAGTATCTTACATTTGCTCCAGACAGCCACTAAGTGGCACTTGAACACCTCATCTTGGACCCTGATGAATCTGCGAACGTGTGAAGGGACTGGGGGGACAAAAGGAGTGATGCACTCTGGGGACTAATCCCTTTTAAGAACAATGAAGCCCTCTTCCTGCAGTTAGAAAAGCTTCCTAACGGCCTGGCCACGAACGCTGCTGTCAGGAATGCTGTACAGTGCAGAGAGCTCCGCAGAAGCAACTGCTTTCTCTCCTAAATCCCACTCCTGATTCGGGAATGAGAGTGCCTTGTTCCAGTGTGTCAGTACCCACTTTTGTATCACTTTGAAATATGCACTTAAATTGGGAAAATTGAAGTGCTTCATTGCTGCTGGACAACTGTTCCAACAAAGGCAATCTTAACATGGTAACAGCTTCTAGAAATGCCTCTGAATTCAGCTTCAGTGAGAGACCTCTGAAGGTACCAGTGCTGTTTGTACTTGGAGATGCACATTAGAACACAGTTTTCATAGTCCTCAGAGAATTAAAAGTGATGAATGGGGCTTTGCTATTATTAAGACTTAAGTACATTATTGCTTCACAGACATATGGCATACTTCTATTTGCATTTTTAAACAAGGAAAGAAACCTAATTTTTGTAATAGTGGTGTTGAATCAACCATGTTAATCATCCTGAATATATTATTGTATTTGAATTATAATTTTTCTTGTTGTCTGGTTTTAAAAGTGCTTCTGTTTCATTAAAAATCTTTCTAAATGAATTAATTACAGGTATTGGAAACCATTTTTTCCTACATGAATAACATAAATGTCATTCAAAAAATCTAAGGATAAAACCAAGCAGAATAATATATTAGGTATTATAGGTGCTAACCAAGCATCTACAAGCATGTTTAAAGTCATTATTGCAAATATGTCTGTTGTCTTCAAAGGAACCAGCCTGAACTTAAAGTGCAGACAGATTTTCAGCATCAAAGACTCAGAAATAAGATTTATGTATAATTTGCTTTCTGACTCTCAAAAAACACCTCCATTTCAGTTAGCCATAGGTTTAGATGGAAATACACCAACAGATATTCACTGCAAGCTGTATTTTACACCTTTGTGCTGAACATGGCCTCCAAAAAGCTCAAATTAGGAGTTACAAAATTTAGCTTTTATTCCCTCTTCCTGTGCAAGTTCTTTACATTGTAAGTAGAAGCACAGCATATAAGCAAAAAAGCAACTCAACAAACCACATCATGATTACTAAAAATACAATTTTGAAGCACATTCTGCCTGTGTGAAGCCAGTTTTGTGGGATTCTTTTAAAGGCTGAAACAAGAAGCTTGCAAATGTAAAGTGTTCCATTGGTTATGCTGGACTAAACCCAATGCAAGAGGAATCATCATCAGTGAAGCTGTTTGTATGACTAGCAATAGATCTCAATTACTGTCACTCTGGGAAAAGTGGGGGGAGGGTGGGAAAGAAAGGAGAAGTCCACATCAACCAGCAGTTTCATACAAAGGACAAACCAAGTATAAACTGGCATTATCCACTCAATCCTTGTATCAGATCCTCGATGCTCAACATTTAGGGCAGACACACATATCCATTTAAGCCTGTATTTGTCCAGTCACACAAATCATTCTTTAGGAGAATATTTCCCACAGCCCTTCCCATAACTTGACATCCACAGAGAGGGTAAAAAAAACAGAAATACCAAACAACTGTGTCTACAGCAGGCAAAGGAAAGCACTGATTTTATGACAAGGATTTTCTACCATTATTCACTTTGACATATAACAGGATGGGAGATTGTGCTGCTAAAGTAAATACAGCAGTTATATATGCCTCCTCTGCTTTGGTTTTCTGCTCCACTACAGCCAAAGAGCCCCCATCTGATGACCTTGGGGGCACAGCATAAATGTCAGCCCAGGAAAGGCAAAACTCTAAATGAATAGCCAACTGCATGGAAACATAAGGAGCTATTTCAGGAAGGTGATTACTCAGTACCATAATTTATGAATTGTCATCTTCATATTTTAATGAGGATGGCTTGCATTTGTCTTTTAGGGCCATTTTAAAATCTGAAAAGAAGAAAATACAGCTGCCTGAATGTGAACATCCATGTCTAAGTAGCTCCAAGTGAGCTAAAGCCCAAGCTTAGTGAAACTTGGAAAGCACAGAAAACATAGGTTTTGGTTTTACTAGTCTTGAGGAAAGATGACTGATGTCAATCAGACATGAGCCAGAACCACTCCTGAGTCTGTCTGTAGAGATTGTACTAACCTACATGACAGATAAGGGCCTTTGTTTATTCATGTATGTGACAAAGACTATCTTCTCACATTTGCTAACTAAATCACACTGTCCTCAATATGCTATTGCACTGTGTGCCACAAAAACTAACACTGTTTTAGGTAAGACTGATTTTTTAATAAAAACTGTTCTTTTCAAAGCAGGCTTCCCCCCCCCCCCCCCAATAGACACTTTCTGGCTTTAAATTGCGTACAACTATCATTGTACCAAATATCCACAAAATTAATTTTAAAACTTCACAACTGTGCATACATTGTGTTACTTAAGAGTGTTAAGTAATTAAACAAAAATTAAAACCATCTATTGAATCTAGATTAGACTTTCTAACTTGAGTTTGGAGATCAGTAAGGCAGCATTCAAACTTCAAAACTTCCTCTAGACTTAAATCAACTTCAGCAGGCCACAGCAGAGGATAACTGCATAAAATACATTGGAGTTCCTTCATCATTAAGTATTTCTTTGTATAGTAGTGAGCATGAAGCTTATATTCAATGTTGCTATAAATCAAATAGTATTTTCTGAACTCTGTACACACAAGTTATATTTTCACACTCACTCTATTTCTCACTCAGAACTTTTCCATGGGCACAAGTCTTTCAGTTTGGTTTGGTTTTTTTATTTGCCCACCCTTGTCTGTTGGCTGTGTGTGTGTTTGAAGCTGTAGGACTGATGAGGCTGCAAGGTGATGAGGACACCCATTCACTTAGTTTTTGTCTTGCATCCAACACCTTTGCAGAAATCAGACTTTACTACAAGACAGTAAAGTGAGCTGGATAACTTTGTTGCTATGTATTTTGTTATTGTTACAAGTTATGAAGCTGGGGAATTTAATATGATTAGTGCTCTGGTAACGTGGATAAACAGTCTCTCAATTGAAGACCCACACTGCACTTTGAAAACTGTGTGGATTCTCCAAATTCTCAAATTTTGAACTCATCTTTCACACTAAGTTATTTTCAAGCTTTTAAATCAAATTTGAAGAATACAGCAGCATCAAACTCCTCCAAAGTTTAAGTTGGTCACAGAGGGTTAATCTACTTTTGGTGAGGGTATTTGCTGGGGTTCATACCCCAGGGCTTAGGTGGTCTGCATCATATTTTACATTAGCTTGGCATACAGGCCAAATAAGGGGGTGTGGGGAAGACAGGATGAAGAGGGTACTCAGAGCAGAAAGAAGTTATTCCAGCTAAAAAAAGTAAAATAAATAAAGCACAGGATTTAGTGCCAGAGTGAGGTTGAAGACATAAAAATTAAGAAATTGTCATGTGACAATGTTTCATAACGCATTCAACCCCTCAGGGGCAGGTTCACCAGTATTTTAAAGACAATTAGGTGCAAATCATGGAAATGTACTAAAAACCTTCCAATCCCATCACTGTGACAGCAGCAGACACAAGACTGTAAGAGGATATTTACCAGCCCACAGGTTGTTTCCATGAGGTTTATGCCTTTTTAGAGTAAGGCTACTTTGGACTCACTGGGCATGTATGTAGTGATTTCTTCTCACAGATTACTAGCAGAAAAGATTTTAAAGTTGGTGACACTTTCTGAGTTGGGAGGGACCCAGAAGGATCACCAAGTCCAACTTTTCAGTGAATGGCCCATATGGGGATTGAATCCACAACATTGGTGTTATGAGCACCACGCTCCACACAAGGTGGCTCTGTACAGAGGTCAAGGAAGCCTGCAAGTCTCCCTGTGCACCTCCATCCTTATAGTCCTACTTTTAAGATCTATGTCATCCTACAGAGAAAGAACAACAGGTTTCCTGCTGCACAGCCCATCCCTTTGGAGTACTCCTGGTGTGGCACTCTATTTCCCTCACCTGCTTATGAAAGCACCAGGAAAAATTTGTCCCAAATTACTTTATGTTCACTTTAGTTTCCAAATTTATGTCAACTTGAAATTTGACAAAAAACATCTACGGTGCTCTAGCAAGGCGCACCAACTTGGTTTTGCAGCAGAATGAAATTGGTTTCTTTTACCTTAGCCCCTAAAGCAGCTCAACACAGAGCTGGACAAACCTTGCCACCAGCACAAGGGAAAACACCAAGAAAGGACATCAAGGGATGAATCAGAAGAGAAAACAATAACAGAACTGCCTCTTTTGACAGAGGACAGCTATAAAATCTCCTCAGTGTACCATCATAGATTACACTTGAACTAAAACCCCACAGCAGTTTAAGACTGAATGAATTGGGGATCTGAGGCCCGGCTTCCTCTCTGCTCTAGGTGGTGTTGCCCTGACTCTCACAAAGGTGCACATTAAACTGTTCCGTGATCATGTTAAGATGCTGATTTCATTGAAACTTTATCACTTTTCCTTTGAAATATTCAAATTGCTCTGAAACACCTCAGTGAGTGATACCACAGTGTAAAGAGCAGGGGGAAAGGTAGGAAAGTGCAAATCAGCAAACAAGGGAATAAAAGACCACTGAAAGCTGACTCAAACCAGGTTGAGATGTTAAGAGTGAGCTTCTCTTTGGAGACATGTAAAGGAGCTCTTCTGTGTGTCAACAGGAGCTTTTTGAAGAAAACTCTACTATAGCTCTGGAGGATGCTTTAATATTCATGGTTCCAACTACCTGTGCTGGACATCATAGGCCACAAGTATCAGACCTTGTAAGACAAAAGGAATGGTTAGTAATCAGATGAGAAGCCATCACAAATCCACTAATTATGTGTTAGCCTCAGTTCTACTGTTTTGTATTTCTGCTACAATCCCCAACAGAAAAAGTGAAGGAACAATAAATAGCCTTCAACAATAAATAGCCTTGGCATGATCCCTGACCCTAAAATAAAGTGCATGTAACATCACAAGTAACACACAGCTACTTTCAGTATTATTTAAGTTGAAAAATACATGAAAAATATAATCTGATACAGTTTACTATACAGTTAACTATTACAGTAAGATAAGAAATCACAAGAACATACAATTTTTATATTGTTGCTGCTGCTGTAAGAGTGGGAATAGGTAACTCTTTCAACCCTGTGATTAATTTAATCCTCCTTGGTCAGACATTATCTCTGTAAGTCAGAAAACAGCACTGGTATTACACAAACTACTTCCTCCATGTGGCAATCACACAAGGTTTAGGGAAGTCCCATAATATTTTTTATAAAATGAGAGTGAACACACAAGCACTTAGCTGATGCAGGATGCCACAAAGTTACTCTAGGGTTTGACAAGAGCCCCATAAAGGCTTGGACTAATACTACGAGGGACAGGGTCACTGGCCACTAAAGTTCCCTGACAGAAGAGCTCACATACATGAATTGTTTGAACAGATCCCAGGATAGAATGGGTGTCATCACACTCAAGAAGCCCATAAAGCTTGATTAATTGTGAGAGTATTGAAAGCACAGCTGGTTGTTTACATTATACAGGATACTCTGTTAGGATTTACACAGCTAAACTTTGACCTACTTTATATACTGGACTGTGTATGCGCACAGCACAAATGTGTATTTGATTTTTCATTTGTTCTGTTGCATTTCTTTTTCTTCTTTATTTTACATTCATTTCTTCAGTTAGTATTTGGGAGACAGGAGAGATGTCCTAAACCAAAAAGCAATGCTAGCAGTTTGCAATTACACAGATTCAATAAAAAAAACCCCAAAGGTGCATAAGGAGGCAGAAAAAAAGCCAAGTTAAGTTCTTACTTGCACTGACATTAGTCCAGTTACCTAATTTTGTTTCAGTGTTTTATGACTTTTGCAAAAGAAGAACCATGTTTTTCTCCCATTAGGCAGTAAAATACAGAAGAAAAAGGTCACTTCTATCTTTAAAATTATCTTCCCTGAATTCTTTTAAGAAAGGGAAATGGTGCTATTAAAAATTAGATACTTATGAGGCCATATCTTAGAGTCTAAAGTAAAAACAAGTTGTGTAAGAATCTACAGTCATGAAGCCAAGCCTCACAACAACTTCTTTGGAGTTCGCTGGGCCTCTGCCATTCCTTTTATAGATGAATAATGTGAAGTTCACTCACAAGATCAGCTCTGTGCAGCCTCACAGCAAGCTAAGTGTTGATTATCTGAAACCAGCTTCTTCAGCACATAATCAGATCATAAACAACATGTAACAGAGTGCTGCATTCCAGGTAAGACAGTGTGATCTACTTAAGTGCATAAGCTATTTTAACTCATGAAAGTAGGTGAAGGTTGTTTAAAAGCATAGTAACTGTTAAAGCAATTGGTGGACAAAAAAACCTCAAGGCCTCTGACAACAGAAGACACCACAGTTGTAACCAGAAAGCTGAAGAACAGGGTAAGTGCTACATTTCAAGAAGTGCCTCAGTGTAAGGAAATGGGTCTTATCTGTGTCTGCTATGGGCCAGATTTGGCACAGGTGAAGTCAATCAGCAGGCTCAGGTTTCGAGCTCAGGTCCTAGTCTGCTGCAACCATACAGACACTGCAACTCTCCTGGTAACACTCCTGCAGTTGCCTGGACCAAAAGCTGTTCCTGATTGATGACACTACAGAGAGAAGATTCAGAACCACCACACAGACTTGTGCATATCTTGTGCAGCTGTGATCCTGTTTAAATCACAGGCAATATTTTTCTATTAAGCAGAAAAGAACAGTTCTACCCAGAGTTTTGCCATTAACTGCTCTGGTAAACACAAGCATATATTACAGACTGTTATGACAGCTTGTGTCCAGAGTCGTGGGGACAAAAAAAAACCCCAAAACAACCCAAACAAAAATGTAACCCTTTAAAAATGTGAGCCGAGGTTTTTACATTTCTTCATACTCTAGTTCTGCATTGGTAATGTCACAGAAATATTTTCCTTGCAAGACATCAGGCTCAAGTTTCTAGGCTTTCCCTGAAATTCTCTAACCTCCAGTTCATATCACAGAATAAAAAAGGAGAAACTTTCAAGCATTCTGAGCATCTCCTTCACGAAAAAAAAAATTTACAATGACAGTGCTGTCTGCCAACCTCTACTGTGCATACAGGAATTTATTTTACCCTGTGATCAGGAAGAACAGGTGGATGATGCACTGTACAGACAGCTCAGAGTAGCCTCACATTAGCAAACCCTGGTCCTGATGAGGGACTTCAACCACTCAGATACCTGCTGTAGGAAAAACACAGCAGAGCATAGTCAACCCAGCAAGCTTCCAGAGCGCCTCGATAAGAACTTGCCAATCCAAGACAGAGACATGATTAAGAAAGCCAAAGTCCACCTGGAACTGAATGTAGCAAGGGTTGTCAAAGGCAACAAAAAAGTCTTTATAGCTACCTAGGTGACAGAAGATAGACTTGGGAAAATGTGAGCCTGCTGCTGAATGGAGCACAGGACATGGAAAAGGCTGAGGTACTAAATGTCCTTTTTGACGCAGACCTCTGTGAAACCATTACGTTTAGAACTGTTATTCTTCATTTACAATAAATATAAAAGTATAATAAAGGACAGCACAACCTTAACATGCCTTCAATCTAAAGTAGCTCAGGGCATGAGTCAGATAAACTAGTGACCTGTGTTCCATTTGCCATCCCAAACATCCATCAAGTAAGATTAAACATACCTAAGTAAAACAAATCATTCAATACACCAAAGAAGGATCAACATAATGACATCTGGAATTACTTTTCCAAACCAAAATAAGAACAGAAATTACTCTTCCTCTGTAATGTTTTGGCTACTTTGCATCTGCTGAAGGGGGACACCCTGCTGCAGTATGCCATTAGCCTCATCTTATTTATCTCTTTCATTTCTTGAAATGAATGATGTGCTAAAGCAAGGCATGGTACAGAAGAAAAGCTGTTTGGGGAGAATGAGCTCAGGAAGGAAACAGCACACCTCACCTGCAGTTCCAGTTTAGAACTACCACATCTCAAATGTAGGACTAAAATGACAATAATTTTTAAAGTATATAGTTTTCAACATCAATAGGACCACAATTCTGTAGTACGTAAGCAAATGTCAGACCAGAGGCCACTGGGGAGGTAGGGAGGCTGGAGCATGTATGTTTTCATTTCCATTGCACTCCTAACAGCATCCAAGCACTCTCACCAAGGTGTTCAGCAAGGCTGAAGTTCTTATGCAACAGATTTCATGGAGACTTAATTTTTCCCCAGCTTCCCCCACCATTACTTACCACATATAGTACATATTAGACCCATCTATGGCCTATAAGTAGCTTTGTAAGCTCGCTGTGGGCAATATAATTGAATCCAGCTCCATTCTTGAGCACCTACAAAGAATATGCATTAATGCTTCAGCCCTACCCTCAGGCAGAAATTACTCAATCATGAGGCCACATCAGAAACTCTGCAGATGAGGGTGTAGGGATAAGAAACTCCACTATCTGTAACAAGTGGAAACTTACTGAGGTTATACATGAAGGAAGGAATGCTCCAGATCCCATGTCTGCTTGGAAAGAAGACTCTAATCCGTAAGAGAAGCTCTCTCTAGGCAGTGTAAACCCATCCTTTAAGCACGAAGAAGAGTGGAATGATCTCCATATTCACATGCTAGTTTTCAAGTAATGTCATCTCACCCTTCCCTACTTACTGCTATCCAGAAGGGAAAGTGAGTCGCACATTGCCATGATGGTACAATGGAAATAATTATAGAAGATCCTACAGGGGAAAGACAAAGATCACAATGGGGCATGGTCTTTTCTTTCACTGCTAAAGTGCAGCATAGTAAAGAATTCCTTGCAAAGAATCCTGACATTACTTAGTATTAATTATCTGTCTAAGGATTTCTTCTCTAAGGTGGATATGTTAGTAATGCAGCAACAATGAACCCAAAAGCCTCGTACTCATATGCAGGGAAAACATTGCATGCATTCCCACACCTCCATCAACTCTAGAGCTGAGCTAACTATTACCCAGCAAAAAATCATCTCCCATTAACAAAACTCTCATATTAAACAATAAAATAATCCCTCACTAATCAGATGTATGTTCTTGCTCAATTTGTATATATAAAGGAGTACAACTACAGTTAATGGACTGAAGTCTATCTGCAATGCTGATGCTAAAAGCCTCACCATTCCTGATTTCTGTACTTTCTACCATCTCCAGTGGTATGCCTCTGTCTGCATGTCTTTCAAGTTTCTTGTCCACCTCTTAAAGGCCTTAATTGTTTAGTCTTCTACTCACCTGCCTCTGTCTTAACATCCTAATCTTCCTACTGTACTTCTCCCACAGACATACTTCTGCCTCCTTTTATTCTACTCATCTTAAGGTGAGGATATGCCCAGAACTTACTTGCAAAGCCACAAAGTACCTTCTACTTCAAATCCTCAGTCAGACCTGACTTAATCCAAGAACTCTTTGTCAAATACAACCCTACTACAGATTTATATATGTAGACACAAAGAATTGTGGCTCTTGCAGTTTACAATATCATTGTAATTAGTAATTATCACTAAGAAGTCTGGATGTCCAGGATTGCTGGGTAAAGATTGTTATGAATATGCAAATTCTGAGACTAAACATATCTGGACTGCTGCGATTCTTTTACAGACCTGAAGCAAATAGGAAAAAAAAAGTCCTCACAAACAAGAGTGCCAGCACAGGAGTCTGCTGAGTCACACAGACTGCAAAAGTCCCATTTCTAAAATTTGTTTCTTCTGAAATTGAACATAAACTGTGCTAAATTCTTCATCCCAACTCACTGCCTTTTAACAAACAGCTCCTTAGTCTGTAACAAAGGTATATGTGCACTCTCTATCCTTTCAAGTTGGGCATCTGCAAAACAGGTAACAGTTCACTCCTGCTGATAAATACACAAACATCACTGAAAAAGGCATTATATGACAATATTCAGGGAAAAGTAACAACACCCTATAAAGCACAAGGAACTTACTTAATATGTGGAAATTGCACAAAATTTAAGTAAAAGAGTGTAGTGGTTTGGTAAACCACGACAAAGAGGCAGGGCCTCACTTCATATGGGAAGAACACTGGTACTTCCATTACCCTTTTGTTAAAACATAGGTCCAACAAATGCTGATTAGATGTCTACCTAGACTGCAAAGAAGTCAAGAGAAACAACTCATGCATTCATGGCAAGTTAAGAGACCAGGTAGAAGGTAGTTTTTGAAAGGATAGATATCTGTGTGAATCTATAGCTAAGTAGTTAAAACGGGCATCCAAAAATTTTGGGTGTTGTCTCCAAAGACATATAAGCACAGCTGCAAATTTAACTAGAGACTTACTTTGTTCTTGATCATTTCAAACATGTCCATGAATTTGATCAAACATGAAGAAAAAGTATCTGAATCTTTTGCTGGAAAAGAAAATGCCTCAGAAAATGTACTGGGGGTGATCAGTGCTGTGTTCTCACCATAATCCTGGAAAATCACAAGCGCAAGTAAACGCATAAGCAAACTGAAAAATGCATTCACCAGCTGCTATCCAATGCCAAGTTTTGAAACGTCTATTCCTTATTTCTGCTCTTACATACATAAACTTGGTATTCTGCACTTAACTTGACAGGATTTCTCACTTGAATGCTTATGATTTACAACGTATTTTCCTTTTAATTTACTGGAACTGCCGTTTTATCTGGGGGGATTTAACCAAAGCTGTTTCCAAAAGTTTTGAGCTGAAAGCTTGAGACCACAGATTTGGAACTGTACAATGTTTTGCTCTTGGGCAGGTTGGCATAACTCCCATGCGTGGTGTATATTCACATAATACCTTCAGGGTTCTTCAGCAGGACATCTCCTATGAGTCAAGTGAGCATGCTGTTTTCCAACATTATAACTAGAGTCAACACTCAAGAGGTGAAGGATACATCACCAGCTTGTCCCCAGTAGCTCACAATAACTTTGTGTTAAATCCTACTCATTTCACTCATTCATGAGAGTTAGTGTCTCACACTACTCTCAAACAGAAGAGGTCGACAATTTTAATGCTTCCACTTTTTCAGCAAAGACGCAAATGGTTAGGAAATACAAACTAAGCCAAATCTCACCCACTGCCAGACATGCACACCCAATTCCCATCTCACACCATGCAGAAGCAAGCCTCCATGTCACAGAGGTGCAGAGACTGTACTTTTCTCCCAGTCTCCAACCCTGCCTGCCAGGCTCTGTGAATTACAGAGCTAGGAAAAGGTTTCCACAGGTCATATGATACATATGGAGGTTCCACACTACCCTCGCCTCTTTCTGAGAAAGGAGGTATCCCTGTTCCCCAGTCACATAGGTCTCAACTCAGGAAAACAGAAATTTGAGAGGTCTGAGTGCAGGATTAGATAAAGTTCACAGTGACTCGAGAGTGAAATCCTAGCCCTAGTGACATCAACAGAAAAGCTCTCACTGACTTGAGGGCCAAGATTTCAGCCCATATCCCAAACTGAAGTGTTTTTTAAGCTGATGAAATTCAGGCCCTGATCCTGTAGGAGATGTATACACCTTTCATTTCACATACTGAGCAGTTCAAATTCAACTGAACAATTAACATCAAATAAAGTCAGTCAGTAAGTTTTAGTGAGATCTAATCTCTAATTGTAAGTACAACATTAAGGTCTTACAGTGTAGTGAAAGGATTCAAACAGCACAAAAGCAACTCCAGGGATGCTTGCTTTGGTTCTTTTCTTTTTACTTACTTTTGTCTGATCATCAGCTTTAAATACATAGCAGATACTTTGCTGATTTGCTGCTTCATCCTTTATCAGACAAGCAAAGTAGCTCGGATCGTGGCTGTTGTGAATCAGTTTGTGGACCTGCTGTGGCTTGTATTCAAACAAACTTGAACAAATTAGAGGGTCCCACTGCTGGGTTTTCCCTGTGTCTGGTTCACATCTCAAACTGGCTGGTGAAACACAAAGTCGGATTTGGCTGATGCTGGGTTCTTCTTTGGAAGACTTTGCACTGAGCAACCGGATCTCGGCCACAATCCAAGGCAGCATTGCCGTAGTGGTTAGGGAATGCACTGGGAGAGAACCCACGAGCTGGAGACTGAAACTTGCTGAGAAATCACTAGGTGTTTGATACTTTTTAACTTTGAATGTTATTGGCTCCATTTTACAGTCTTTTGGAAACCTGGACTAATTCACCAATATTTCGGTTCCATGGAATGACATTATCTAGATGGCTCCTTTGATTAGGGAACAGAAGAGTTCTGAAAGGAAAGGAAACAGTTATGTAGGTGCTGGAACTCTATTAAAAACCAACTCTCAATTACACAAATAATTAACAACTTAACATCAGAAGAGATCTACCATGGCCTAACTAGCAAATTCGACCTCTCTGCATTGGCCCTTACTACTTCAGGTCCAACAGACATAACTGTAATAAATCATTGCTCAGAAGAGAGTCAGTCGTGATTTAAAAGTTGCTTTATGACCTTAGCTCAACTACCTAATGAGTAACTAAATTACAGTGCACATTCTTTCTAGCCTGTGTCTGATTCATGGGCAGGTACCTGTAGATCACACTGGCCTATTTCAATCCTATTATCACAGGAAGAACCCAGCTGAGCTATTCTGACCTTCATGACAGTTGAGGTCACTGCTTGCTAAGACACCTTTACATACAGAAAAAAAAAAAGTCAACTTGACAGCTTTCTTGTCCATAGGTGGATGACTTTGAATTTAGCTACTAACATGGAGCTGTTTCCTTAGATATAGCTTGCTAAGTGATTATTGGTTGTAACCAAACAGATTTTTTCAATAAATAACACCCTAGAAATCACTGTCATCTACAAATGCTAGCAGCAGTCAACTGAGAGATCTCTGAAAAATCTGTCAGATAGCAGTCATGAGCAACAGTCCTTACAGCATTCTGGGAAGAACCAGATGACAATCACCATTCATGGTTGCATTTTAACGCTGGTCAGCCAGATGGGAATACTTAAATGTTAGCCAGACTGACACTGTATCCTTTTTCTTCCTTAAAATACCAAATGGAATACACCAAGTGACACACAACCCTGTTGTAATCCTGTTATACCCAGCGTCTACTTCCACTACTATTATTATGTATTGGTACTTTTAGTAATGAAATCCAATAATTGCATTTATTTACAAATTCCATTTCGCAAAATGCAGTCCATGAAAACACATAGATTGGCATTTGATATACTACCCTGTTTTAACTCCTCTTTAATTGACCTAGTTTCAGCTGTTACATTATATTGTGTGAGACTGACACGAGGCTGACAGGCCTGTAATTGCCCGTGTTTGAATACCAGGACGCGAGTTTACCATCAGTCTTACGAGAGTTTCCCATGGCAAGACCTATTAAAACCAACATAAATAGTACCAAGATATCCTTACAGAACATTTTAATTACATTTGAACAAGTACTGAATAAGTGGCATCTGTTTACTGTGGCAACAGTATTTATCTTTGTTCACCTACAAATATGATCAAAACCAGCACTATTTTTCTCATGAGTTTCCATTAAACTTTGTCCTTTATTTGCTCTTGCAATAATATTTTCAGACTGAGTTTTTAGCAGTCTTTCACCTTGTTGAAAATGAAAGGAAATTTTAGGATTAAAAAAAACCCCAGAACTTCTTTTAAAATTTCAAGATGGAAATTAATTTTGAGCTGTTTAAAATGCAACCAATCTATAAATGTCCCAGGGGGAAAAAAAGTTTCTGCAGTAACTGGAAAACTGTAAAAACAAGAGAACTGCATAAATCATCTTTGGGTATATTTACTTTTTTTGAAGCTTTTTCATCTTTGACAAATGAGCACTGTGGCAACATTACCAGTTCCAAGGATAGCAAATTTAGCAAGAGCACAAATTTTCAAGATACTATTCAATGAATTAATAATAAACAGCATTCTTGATGTGTAGAACACTTTTTAAAAATTCTTTTCATAAACCTCTCTCTGGGTGTTTATCTGCGCATGCGAGGTGTGGGAATAAGGGCCATGAAAATCCAGAATTTGTACATCTCATTTCAAGTATACTACAGTTGGTTTTTTTTTTTTATTTCACAAACGAGCAAGAAAATAAGCATCTTTAATATAAATGCATTACATCAGAAATGAAATGGCACCAATATGTAGTAGGGGAGGTTCAGGTTGGACATCAGGAAGAATTTCTTTACTGAAAGGGTGGTAAAGATTGGAACAGGCTGCCGAGGGATGTGGTGGAGTCACTGTCCCTGGAAGTGTTCAAGAAACAACAGGATGTGGTACTTGGTGCTGTGATCTAGTTCACATGGTGGCATTCAGTCAAATATTGGACATGGTGACCTTGGAGGTCTTTTCCCACATCAATGATTCCGTGATTCTAAATGAGATAGCAGCTTCATGAAGCATTTTTACACCTTATCAACACAGACTGCTAAACACAATTACCATGATAGTTTTCCATCTGACAGGAATCAAAACAGTCTCTTCTTTGACAAACTATTACAATTTTTTCTCCTTAACAGCCACAATGAAAAATAGTTTAGCAACTGCAGGGAAGATTGGATTAATTCATAACTACCATGGTGTGTAGTCTAAACTACATAAAAATTGAGGTTTTAGCTTTTAGCGCTCTTGTCACCTAGTGGCATAGATAATAATCTTGGGATAAGAAAGCCTAAGAAAACTTCATTCTTAGTTGAAAACAGGAGAACTGAGCTGCCACACAGATGATGACATATCAGCCACATACTATTTGAAGCAAATTTCTTATTTGTGTTTTCTGAGAACCCTTCTCCAAAAAATACTATTAAAGGCATGTAAAAATACAACAAAGTCACCCTCATTTCAATCAACTTTTCAAAAAAGAGAAGTTTCTTTTTGATTACCACCATTTACCACGCTCTTTTACCCCAGATCTATGAGGCAATGCAGCCTCAAATAGAAATGAATATCACAATATAATACATTATTTTGCATGCCAGCTCTAAGGACTGAACAGTATATTAAAAAACCCAAGGCTGATACTTTGTCATACTTAAACAAATATTGTACTGCTAGAATGTATTTAATATAAATGTGAAGCTTCTTGGCATTCATCTGTTTTTTAAAAAAATAAACACCTTGCAAAGTCAACAGCATAAATAGTGTCTGCATTTGTTATTTCCAAAGAAAAACACTACTAAATCAAACCAAGTAAGTAGAAGTCAAAATGCTAGGGTTTTTTCCTTATGTTAGGAGGGGCTGAAAGTGCAGTTTCTCAGACCACAAATTTAGCAGCATCAGAAAGTCTCCTTATCCAACCTGTATCGTTCTGTATGTTACTGTTCTGCATGTTCCATCTCCCCCAGCCATTCTTTCTTTGTTTCCTCCTCCTGTCACTTACCGTAAGCAAATCCCACCAGAAATTATGCCAATTTCATGCTGCTGGTGTTAACGTCCCTCAGGTTTACACCAAGGACTAGGTTGTCCTTCAAGACTAGGTTTTACTTCAAGACCATGAAGTGTTTATGTACGTGCTTAATTTAAACCTAAAAATAGTTTTGTTCTTCTCAACAGGCCTATTCCCAGCCATAAAATTAAGCACACATTACGGACAAAGAGTAGCCATGGTCTCAGCCCATCCATGTCTGCCCTGACTCCGCTGCTTGGAATTTTAGTGCCCTTACCCATCTCTGGTTGCCACCACTCAGTTCATCCCTTCTGAAATTTGGCCCTTCAGGTGCCATAGGAGTTTATGATACATACTAGTACAGCAGGATCAAACAAGTTTCCTCTTCCTCCCAAGTGTCTGATCAACTCTTGCTTTTTAAATGCTTATTTCACCTCTAATCCAAGAGAGACTAGGAAAGATATAAAAATAAAGCTGTTCACTAGTTTCCTTCCACCTCAACTTTGATGTTCCTTTGGCAGCTCTAAATGCCATTCAGCTTCATTACTCTGGGCTTTGCTTAGCACACTGGAGGTCTCCAGTTGTTCTCCCAGTGCTCACAGACATAACTGGGACAGTTCCTCTTTCTCCCCTCCACCAGCATCTTTTGAAGGATCTTGGTTGCCCTTGCACTCAAAACTGAGAACAGCTTGAGTGGCACTCCTCAGTTGAAGCTTTGCTGCTGAGAAAGATATAGTTTAGAGAATATGAACCTTAATGTTGCTACTGTTTAGCCTGCTTTGATTCAGCTGTATTTGCTCCATCAGCATAAAACCAGCCAGTCAAACTGTAACACATAAGATATTTACACAAACCACATTAATACATCAAACCCTGCCTTCTATACTGGGGGACACCAGACTGACTCATTAATGTGGAAGATACACATGGGAACATATGTGTGCCCTTTGTTCTCAACTTCTCTTTTGCTCTGATCAACCCAGCCACTTCTCACAAGTGGGGAGCAGGCTTAGAAATCATGCAACACTACACGGATGGTCCTGTTGTAGCAAAATCTAATACTCTGCTTTTTAAAACCTAACCTAATTAAAAAAATATATATATTAGACTATTGCTCTCCAAAATCAAGTTGCATTCTCACCGTGTTGTGGCACAACATGGTGAGAGATACCTTCAGAGAGAAGTCAGGGTGATGGCAAGACAGCATGAAAGGCACAGCTACACAAATTATTACTTCTGCCATTCTGGACCCCAAGTTTTCCCCATGTGAAGGTACATGTCTAAGCAGCATTGCATCATGCAGGACAGCATTCCTCAAAATTCACCTTCTCTCAAGAGAGCAAAGACTATATCACAAGGAGAAGGTATTGGCTCCAGGTGCCAGTTGGTTAGATGGGGTCAGGTAAGCTTTAAAGTTAGGAAGGAGAATCATGTGAGGTTATTGTGTTAGTAACCTAGGAAGGTGAAGCACTGAAAATCAAGTTTGTGCAACTGGGGGAACACCAGGCAGATTTGGGATAAACTCAAACTAATATAGAAAAAAGGCAAAGAGAGGAGACAGAATGTTCTAAACCAAAAGAACACACACACACACAAAAAAGCAGAACCTTTGACAGTGGTGAAATGTTATCATTCTTTTTTGTCCTTTCCTCTCAACCAGACTAAATTCAATACAGACATGCAGCCAAAAGTTTTAAACTATTGTTCAGAACATTGGTAACTACAGACCTAAGCAACCCTTCACTCTCCTCCAGCTCCTTCCCTGCTTTGGTAGCAGCTGGAGTGTTGGGACTCACAGCAGAACTGATGAGTTTAGAAGAAGTGTCAAGCTTTCACACAGCAGTGAATAAATGAGGAGTTTGATCTGGGAGGTGAACAGAAAGATGCCATCTTCCTCAATCTTTGCAGTTCTTCTGAGAGACAACTGTGCAGTTACTCCACATCAGGCTTGGGACACGGCAGCAGCTTTAGTTTATGTAAGTTTCTCTAAGTCAGTTTTTCTCCTCAAGAAGTTAAGCAAAAATTCCAACCATTCTGCAAGGTCTTATGAAAAACAGCTGGTCTTAAAGAGCACAAATTTGTTCAGCTCTTCTCTGCACGGCATTAACACTGAACCCTGTTGACAAATGGAGCCAGAGGCACTGGTACTGACTGCACTTCACCACTGATTATTTTAGCAGAAATATCATACTACTTAAGGATTATGAGGAGCCCTGGCCTGCAGCCAGAACTCTGGTACACTAACCAGAACTGAATACCACTTGTCTCCCTCTCTTTCTGATCTCTAACTGAAATTTACATTGTCTTTGCTCAAGCTGACAGATTTCTCTATCCAGCTGGCAGGATATATAGACAAACAAGAATATATATTAAGTATGTCATGACACGGTCACTGCTAAGAACAGTTTTCAAATAGTTTTTATTTAATTCAAACTGACACTTGGAACCATGACACACCCTCCTTGTTGCAAGGATGTTCTTTTTATCTCATAGCTACTTACTATCTGCTGTTTCCTTCTGAAGTTATGGTCTGCTGTGGGCAACAGCATGTGCAAGTCCAGAAACCATTCTGCCTCAGAAATTAGTTTTCATCTCCATTATTTTTTCATTAAATGCTGACTTTTAAAAGACTTAATGCTTAAATACTGTTAGCACCTCCAGACTGGGTGCTGAATAACATTCAACCATACACTCTGGTACTGGTTCCAGTAATAAACACACCTAAAATATTTACCAGTACAGCCAGCATTTTTATCACTCCTCAAATAAGTTTAAAAAATAGACTGTTAATTTAAAATTTGCAACAAAATGGTAGTATGATCTTGATTACAAACATACACATTTATAATCAACTATCTAGTGAAGAAAATAGCTGACTGCTCCTGCCCTTAACACCTGTTGCTATTTCCTTAATCAAGTCCATGGAAATTAATATGCTGATGATTGAAGTCTTCTGACTCAGCCTCATACAGACCTGAACAAAATACTGAACTGTTCTACGACTTTAATGCACTAAAAGAAAACCCCAACCTTTGTAAAAGAAAGCTTGCTAGGTAAATTACATTAGGAATACTATTCCTTTTTATTCAATTGCATATCCACAGCCAAAATGCCTGCATTCAACTTTGCAGTTAACCAAATTACGCTGAAAAAAGTGTCAAGTCATCCACATATCACTGAATATGTTTCACATTCCTTCCATCCTGTCGTTTTTCTCACCTGCACGCATTTCTACTTGTGTATTACCTATGATTTTCAGTATTCCTATATAACAACCCGTGACAAATTTCTATTTCAGCACTTAAAAGTGTTAGAAGTATAGACATACGCATCAGCTCAGAGTTATTCGCTATTCAGAAAACGTATAATTTATTAATTTTGACCCACGATGTTCCACTCAATCTCTGGGCTTAACGCAGGCACAAATCCCACCATCTGCACTACTAAAGGTTCCTACAGCAGATCTGCCATGTTAGCCTCTCTCCCAAATAAAACACAAAGGCCTCAATCTTTTCAAACTGCGCTATAAATAACCACATTCGTTTCATACCTCTCGTGAACGCAGTTTCAAGAGATCGTTCCCCTGTTGACTTAGTTCGTGAATTTAAAGGGCCATAAGAACGCCGCGCCGCTGTGGGGCGATTGAAAGTTACATTCGGCTGTGCTGCGGTAGGTTCTTCCCCAGGGAAGAGCCGCTTTGGTGCTCTGAGACGGAGCGGGGTCTGGGAGGAGTTATACCCACCGATTTTGCATAGATGGGCGAGGAAACAGCAGACAAGAGAGAAGAAGAACTAAAGGTACCTCAGGTCACTGACAGATTAAATTCAAGCAGATCTTTTGGTTATTGTGACGAGGAGCCAGCTCTCCCAGAACCCCGCCAGCCGAGAACAGCGGCACCGGCGCCCCCGTCCCCGCTGCGCTCCCGCCCGGCCGCCCCGTCCCACAGCACCGCTGCTCCCACGGCCAGAGCGGCGGCTTCGCCGGGAGCCCCGTTAGGACCGACGGCGCGACCCTGCCGCGGGCGCCGGGAGGGCGCAGCCCGCCCCTCCCCGCCGCGGGCACGGAGCGGGGCCCGGCCGGACCGCCCGGCGCCGGAGGCTGGTCGCCCCTCGGAGCGCGGGTGCAGGCACGGGCCGCCCCGCGGTGGGTGCCGCACTCCTCGCCACAGCTCTTCACTTCCTCCGCGCCGAGAGCTGCTCTTCCTCCTTCCCCCCACCCTCCCAAAACGCTGCTCGGCCCCGCCAGCGCCGCTCCCCCGGGCCGGCCCGCAGCGGGGGCACGGCGTTCCCCACGGCCGCCCCCTGCCAGGCCTGCGGCTGGGGCTGCCCGGGCGCCGCTTACCGCCGCAGGATGTGCTTCCCGCAGGGAAGTGCCCTCGGCGGGCAGCGGCCGCGGGCTGCCAGGCGCGTTCGGGCACCGCCCGCGCGGGGAGGCGGGCGGGGCCGGTACCGGGCGCCGGGCCGGGCGAGGGGCTCCCGCTGCCTCCCGCTGCCTCCCGCTGCCTCCCGCCGCCTCCCGCCGCTGCCCTCCTCGCCCCGCCCCTACCTGCCGGCCGGCCGGGACGAGGAGGGACCCGCGCCGCACACCCGGCCGGGCCGCTCGCCGCCTCTCTGCCCGCGCCGCGCCAGCGCAGGCGAAAATAGCAACAGGCGGCGGGTCTCGGCCCGGGGGGCGGACGGCACGGGCGCTCGGCAGAGACGGCGGGCAGCCGGCGACAGGGGGGCGCCCATGTCGCGACAGCGGGCAGCTGAAGCCCCCTCCCCATGCCCGTTAAGTTCCTCTCGAAGAGCATTTCGGTAACCCTGCCCCGTGTGTCTGGCACAGCCTTTGATCTCCCGCGGAAAACATGTCGTTGTCGCCTTGCGGTAGTGAGCCCAGGCGGACGGCAGGGTCAGCTGAAGTGGCGAGCGAAGTTTGCTCCCAAAACTGGAACTAGCCCAGCTCGTGAGCTCTGAAGCGGCCAAGTCCCACTCGGGTGTGGGCCCAGCCCTGGCCGCAGGGCAGCCTTTTACGAGCTCACCTGAGTCACCTTGACGGCTTCCTCAAAGAAACCACTCTTGCATATGTATAAGATCATCGTAAGAGTTCGTATTAGTTGGTCTTCCAGTTGCCAGAAAGCATAAGGCATGAATGGATCCGGAGACTTAATTATACTGCTCTGCAAGTGGAGATTAAAGCACCCTACATCCCCGTTGTGCAAACCACTTTTGCACTCAATTAATTTCAAGCCTTCTTGGCCGTAAGACCACTGATTTACTTACTTTTAAGCCTGTGCACATTTGTAGACTAAAGGAAATCTGCTCGTTGCTATGAGGGAAAACAGTCAAGCTGTTAAATGCAAGCACAATGTTGCCCCAGATTATGAAAAACAAGTCAAATTTCGATATCCAAGCACATCCCCTACTTCCAAAGTGTAGATACACATGAAGATACAAACTGCATTATGTGTTCATGGCCTTTGGCATCTAGGTGTACTTCCACAGGATCGCTGGTAAGTGAATTGAGCTGTGCAAGTAGCAGTTCACTCAGAGAGCATGTCCCCAGTCTGTGCTCAGGTCATGATTTGCTGCTTCTACTTCGGACATGGGAATAGGTACGAGTGCTTCTTGTTTTTCAGTGACATCTCTACAGTCCTTGGAAAGAGGAATGCCATCTTCTTGCAAACAGTGCCTGTCTTAGTTTTTAAACCATCCCACCTAAGGACATAGCTCTTACTCCAGTATCAGTACCTGAGTCAAGTTTACGTCCTTTTGCTCATTTTAAGCCTGACTGAGCATTGCATGCCTCTGGTAACCATGCTCTAGCAGAAGGTGAACTGCAATTCCCACCCAGACAGCTCTGGCACTTCAGCCGAGGCTCATGCATTCCCAAATTACCAACTGATCATCTCAGGAAGACTTTTTTTTTACTGCTCCACTGTTGCCTTTCAGAAAAATGCAATGAAACAGATAAGGATCCTCCTACAAGACTATGTCTTGCTCCTTGGAAAATCCTTGAACAACAACAGAAGTCAGTACTAGAGCATCACATTTAGAAATACTTTCTTCTCCTCTTTGATACTGGGAAAGAAATCAGCCTCAGAATGTTCAGCCTGCCTGCAATGAAAGTTACTTAATAATCAGCTTTCAGGCTACATTAGACAGCATTCATTCTTTGCCCCCTGATGAAACTGTTACTTAAGTAGGGGCAAAAAAAAGAGAACCACAATGAGGGTTTTATGTTTCAGTCCCTAAAAATTAAATGCTTTTATGTGTTCCAAAGACTGGGATCCCAGTATTCATGTAAAAGCCATGAGCACCAGACTTCCTAATAATTTTCTATTTTCTGAAAGAGTAGATCTCTGTTCTTTTTTCCTTCACAGGTTAGATTTTCTTTACAGTAGCCTATTAACTAAAACATATACCATCACATTAACTTCCTAAGACTGAGGAGGAAAATGAAGCTGTGCTTTCCACATCCTGTGAACATGATGTAAAAATAACACCAGTTTAACCATTTTCTCTTTGTCCAGTCACGTTCTAAAAAAATGCAAGGAAAACCCCACCACTGCCTTTTGTACAGAACCAGAATATACAGGCTTGTATGAGGCACTCTGTGAGAACATGTGGGTTCTTTTGTAGGTTAAGGAGAAGTATCTACTCATGTGGTCCCAGTTGGGGTAAGATTGTAGATCAATATAAATTTAGGCTTAATGTGCCAGGCAATGAGTGAGGGCAGAACTTGCTGCTGTACCCTTTGAAGTACCATGAGGCAAACAGGAAGTTTCTACCCAAGATGCTTTCAGAGTTCAAGTTGCTCCATAGTTGGGCAGCAGCTGAGCAATAATGTTCTTGGATTGTGAATTTGAATGCAGGCACCTATATTGTGTTTCAGTTGCATTGTAAGCCTCTGTGCTTTCCCCTCTGTATTACACATAATTATGATTTTCTATTGTTATTATAGAAAATGGGTTTTTTTTTGTGACTTCTTTCATGTAAATTTGTTTTGTACATTATTAAGGGATGTTACAGTTTTGCAGTGCTTTGACTTAGTGAGCTCTGGCTGAAGCACTACATTCTTATCCAATGATATTGTATCTCCAGATGCTATTTATATATTGTCTCAATTCATAAACAACATTTGCATAACTGTTATTATAGCACATTTGCCTACTGCATATGCTGTAGGAATACATGCCCATGACATTAATTACTGATTATCTTTGTAGACAAGAGGCTTTCTATTATAACTGATGAGTAGTCAAGAAAGAGTTGAGCTACTGTTACAGATCCTGCCTGCTGCTGTCTCTGTATTTTTGAGCATTTCAGATGGCATGATTAATCCCCTCTCTCCTTCGTTCTATAAATACATTTGAAAACAACTTACCAGTGATTGTGAGTATTTTAAGATTTTCCTTTTGTTTGGAAGCTGCTGTTTCTATGCCATCATCTATACTACAGTTTATTTAGGTGGGTGTTAAGATATAATTGGAGAGTTTAATAGGCTCATACCATTATGCACAATGTTCTGATGGTGCATGACCTCATTTCAGTTACCTGGCAATTGCTATACAAAAGAGTGATGTTGGCTTCTACTTGGAAGTTGATCAGAAGTACTAACCTTGATAAACATGTATCTTACATAGCGCAAAAATGTACTGGGAAGGAAAGCAATTCAGCTTAATTACCTTTGATTAGTTTTGTACTTAGAGACAGAAAACAGTTTTACTGGTGATTATTTTTATTTATAATTAATTAGATTTACATATGGCATCCAGATGCCTTCAGCCTCAGAATCCTAAAAATCCCCAAACTCATGCTGGTGGTTAACGAATGTTAATTTAATATAATTTTAATGTTGCTATTCACAGTGACTGTTAATCAAGGATGTAAGATTTGCTTGGTGGTGGTGCATGAAAATAAAACCCATGACCACTGGAATTTTTTTAAGGATTCACAAGGAGAAAAACTTTATTTACAGAAACTGTGTAGGTGAATCAGTTACATATTTAAGCACAATACATATTTAAGTACATTATGAAAATTGCTTATATATTAAATCTTCTTTTAGAGTGAACTCCAGTTATCCTTGTATGATTTGTTGTATATAGCAAAATTATAAAATAAATCCTTCTGCAACTCAAGTACAATACTTGAGTATCATAACAATACTTTTACATAATATGCTGGAGATTAAGTTCATAGCCTATAAGGAAGATGAAATGTATTTACTTCCTTCCAGACAAACTGTTTCAATCCATTCCTGAATTTTAATTTATTCAGTAAATTTTATGAAACTGGGACTTGTAAAAAAACGAATAACCTTCAAGTGGAGTCCATCAGTCTACTCTTAAAGCATTACTGTTTTGGGGTTTTATTTTGGCAGAGTTTTGAGTACTATGCTAATTCTTCTCAGTCTTTCCCTCTAGCTCTGTAGGCCTGACCCACTATAGGATCAATGTTTACAACTGTCACTGGAATTGTGTTTTCATCTGTTATAAAAAACAGGCTCATTTTACATGTTTTTGGAAACATAGGGATGTGTCTTTCTCTAGATATAGCCAGGGATTCCCTTACACCTGAGTTCAGTCCGGGCTGCAAGCATTCATTCACATTCTGCCATTCCAGTCACGGCAATTCCCATTTCTGGATAAAATACTAGTGGCCCTGCTCCCAGTTCAAGGCTGCTTTTTCACTAATTACGTTTGTTTGTTTTTTTAATATCTAACTTGGGACTAATAATGTCTAAGTAGGATTCATTATCTTACACAACAGTGGAAGAACTAGACCAGCTCTGAAGAAACTGTAGCTTAACACCCATTCTAACTTGCAATACTGACTTCTCTCTTTGCTATACTCTTGCTGCCTTCGTTTCAATTCTTTTTTTCGGTTCTAGATCCTCTTTCTCTGATGCAAGACAAGGTTAGTAAGGACTCTAGCAATAACAAGTTTTATCTTGTAATTCTGAGTTTGTTGTACTTGCTCAAGCAGCTTGATAAACCGCTGTGGGTTTGGCTATTTTTTTTTGTCACCTCTTGCCCTGCCCTGAAGTTGTGAACTTCTATCTGGAACAGAGAAAGAAATGGAGCACATAAATTCCTTGACCTTAGGAAGACAGAACAATAAAGACTGGATCTGTACTGTTTCTGAGGATGCTCTAAAGCCATCCTCAGGATATCTCAGTATACATGAGTGCATTGCAGGTCTCACTTCCAGACTTCTAATATTAGCAAAATCCAAATCCAGGTTTGGCATGTAAAGGTACATGTAAAATATGCCTCTCTAGCCTGTGGAGATGTTAAGATAAATACATTAAAAAATTCAGGACCTGTAATCCTCTGTCTTCAGGCCTTCCCCATGAATTCAGTAAAGTATCCTTTATCATATTCTGTACCAAAAGAAATGCAAACCCTCCCAATAAAAATGAAAGTAAAAGGAATGATGGAATGGTTTTGGTCTGAAGGTCCATTTTAAACATCACTGAGTTCAACTTCCCTACATGAAGCAGGAACACCTTCCACTAGATCAGATTGCTCAAAGTCACATCCAACCTGGCCTTGAACACTTTCAGGCATCCAACAGCTTTGCTAGGTAACTAGTTCCAGTGTCTCACCACCCTCAGTATAAAAAAAAAAAAAATTCCTTGTATCCAATCTAAATCTATCCTCCTTCACTTTAAAACTGTTACCCCCTTGTCCTGTCACTACAGTCCCTGGTAAAAAGTATGTTTCTTATAAGCCTCCTTTATATATTAGAAGATCTCATAACCTCTTCTACAGGCTGAGCAACCCCAGTGCTCTCAGGCTTTTTTCCCAGCACAGGTATTCCAACCCTCTGGCTGTTTTCATGGCCTTCCTCTGGACCTACTCTAACTGGATCACGTAGTTCTTATGCTGGGATGCAGTACTCCAAGGGGGGATTTCACAAGAGTGGAGTGGAGGGAGAGAATCACTTCTCCTGTCGAAGCCCAAGGCTGCAGACAAAGCCTCTCCAGCCCTGGGTATAGCTCATCAATGCCCAAAGTGAAGGAACTGCCCCAGCCTGCCTCCTGAAGAACCATTCCCCTGTCTATGCCCTCAAGCAAGGGCCAGTATCCCTTCAAGCCACTAAGAGGCAGATCCTGCGAGGCAGGGTAGTACTTTTTATCATGTTCCCCCTTGCACAACTGGCTCAGGCATGAAAACTCCCCTCAGAAAAGTGGACATTCACATGTAGGCTTGAAGGTATTCATCCCTTCTGATGGGGCATAATTCACTCAACTCGGCTGACTTGACAAGCAGCTGTCATGCAATTAAAAGGTGTCAAAAACCACCAGCCAGAAGCACCCCCAGAATCATTTCTCTCACCACAGGACTGCAGTGGTACATCAGATTGTGTAAAACTTCCTTTCCTTCCATTCCCCCCAGGGCTGCCTCCCTGTACCCAGCTGCACAACTTCTGCAACATCCAAGTTGTACCAAAAATAACAGCGATAGAGGACTTGAATTCTGGAAGGAATTAATATATAATAAAGCTTAGAAGTTTTGCATTTATAAAAAGTATGTAGCTATGGCTGCGAATATTACTGCTACACTGATACCCAAAACAAGTACTGAAAATGCAGAAAACCCCTATATTAGAGTCAACTGGTAACCTCCAAATAACCCTCTCAGGCTCTGCAAGCACAGAAGAGAACATGCAATAAAATCTAAACTTCTACTCTAAATCAGACATGCAGAGTTATGCACCAAGTCATGGCAGCAAACAGTGTGACAGGCTCCAAAACCAGGCTATGCATTGAACTAATAAAGCTTACTTCAGTGAGGCACCAAAAAGGTGCTGTATGTAGAAATACTATCTTAATGTGTTTGTGGTATTAAAAGGCAGTTTAGTACACTTTGTATCTCTAGCCTGGAATAAAATATATAGTCCCACAGCAAATAGATATTCAATGAATTTGCTGTGAGTTTCTTGTTTATGTGGGCCAAAATCCCTAAGAAAGTTCACTACTTCTGAATAATCTGCCCCAAGTTTGTCAAAGTCTCACCACAGGCTTTAAGTACTGCCTGTTAACCGAAGAACTTGCTTTGCAAATCTAAACCTAGACAAAGTTGCATAGTGTTACCAGATTACATACACACACAAAAGAAAGAAGTCACCACAAAACAGGCTGTTTCAGATATCAGAATATTACTTATATTTAATTAAAACAAGTTTTGATTGAAATACATTTACAGTCAACTTTTAGTTCATAAAGCTTTTAGTTCAACTGTCTGTTGTTTTTTGGTCCATTAAGGGTAAAGGTACTTTCCTTCCAAAATAAGATACTAGATCCAAGAGTACCCAAAATAACTCTTAAAAGTGGATATCCTTATAGTCAAGAGTTCTCAGATGTTTGGTCCTAAAAATCCTTAACTTCTTAGATAATGCATTTCTAATGCTGCAAAAGCCAATCAAGGTCATAATTTTCCTACTTTACTCAGTCTTTCGTTGAAGTTTGTTTTTTTCTGGTTGAAAGAAGTGTTTTTCAAGAGCATTGACCAATTCATCTAGTTCCTTCTTCAGCTGTTCAACATCACTGGGAAATGAAATTCACACAAACACAGGAAACAGTGAAACAATGGAAAAGCTAAAAAGAACATTTTCAGTGCAAGGAATTTTTAAATCTGTTGCACTGCTTTAGACAAGCATTTTCTATTAGTGCTAAAAGTGTATATATTTGATTTCTTATGGTAATGCACTGATGTTCACTTTCAACTGATATGCATGAAGACTATGAAGAAACGTAACGCCACAATAAAATCTAAAGTAGAATGGCTTATTTGAGTTCAGAAGATCTTCTATTACTAAATGTAAGTGATTAGAAGTGTAACTTTTATATTGTAACAGTATTCTTAGATGACTTTTCATCTGTGAAAAAGCATTAATATCATTGCATAATTTAATAATTACTTATCTTTAAGACTGTATGATTTCCAAGGCTAACAGTCAAGGATATAATTACTAAACATAAAAGGGTTTGAAATATATTAGAACACTTTATATTTGATTAAATAATTTAAAAGCAACTATGTATATAAAAAGGGGGTGAAAATATTTACATTTATTGAAGGCAGAATACTTTCCCTGATATTGTTTTCACTGAATGCAAAACTGAGTTCAAAGGAATTTCAGTGACAACAAGAATGTGTCAACAAATTTTGCAGAGTTGAAGCTTTATACAAATACATTTACTAAAATGACTTTAGTAATATTATTTGATCACAGAGAGCCCTTATCTCACTTAATACCAAAAAGCCACACAACCTCTATTACACCAAATGTACTGTTGTGACAATACCTGTTTCCAGGGGGTGCACAAAGTTCAGAATAGTATTTGATCTTTGGTTCTGTCCCACTGGTTCTCATGGTGGCCACTCCTCCATTAGCAAAAGTGAATGTTATCATTTGGCTGCTTTTACTAGTAGGAAGTATCTAGGAATATTAAGAATATTTTTTTTAAAGCTTGGAAAGAGACCATATATAAACCCATGACTTGATGTCAGATAACATGACAAAAGCATCAGCTAAAATGAAAGTTTAGTTCTGTTGTCTTCAACGCTGTGGTCTTGAGACAAGGACAGCCTTTCCCTCAGCCTGGAATCTGGTAGAACAGCGTCACTGCTAGGTAGCTCATTTCAAATCTAGTCAACTCGTACTCTTTAATAGAAGTTGGGCTGTCATGGCATTTCCCAGGAGGAAAGGAAATAGAGATTGTGGAAAAATATAGAATCCAAAGCCACATCTTAGTAGACAGTTTAAGTTGCACTCACAAGAAAATAATGCATATTGCTGTAGCAAGGCAGCAAGATCCTCATACCACCCTTTACAAACTGGAGAGAAAAATACACCATGAAATCTAACAAGAAACCCAACACCCCCCCGCCAGCTTCACTTCCTCTTACCAGGGCAAAACAATTGTCACCAGTCTAACTTATTATATGACTCAGTATGTAAATATGTTTAGTGTTTCTCCAGACGTAGTTTTATGTATGTGTATATACATCACATATGATTTACACATAATTTAAAAAGATACTTACAGCCTTTTGATCTGGCTGGCTGCTGTCATATCCAGTAGTTAGATCCCTTATTCCAGAAACTTTAAATCTACCGCAGGATTTTGGGTATGTGTTTTTTCCATCAAAATTTCTAAGGTTGTCAAAAAGCTGTTGAATAACTTCAGGATCATGGCAGATGAAATATGAAGCTTTGGTAATATGGAAGCCATATCTGTGAAGACACAATATTACTGAATCCAAGAAGCAATGTTCTAAGAGTTGTACACCAGACACATTATACAACCCTTCCATAAAACATTTTGTACTCATGCTCACCCAACTGAAGCATCAGTTCATGCCCTTACAATTTTTAGAAGGTCTAAACAGCTTAATTATCCTATTTTACATACTTTAAAGAAATTTCTGTGCAGATGTCTTTTATTTTCCATGATTAAAACAGAGAAAGTTTACAGCAAAATCAGAAGAAAAAAGAAAAAAAGCCTTGAAGAGCTCTAAATACCATAGGAAAGGAAGAGATTACATCTAATAGCTTCCTTGAGTGGATTCCAGATGACCTTTTCTAAGTAAAACAAATTCTAGACTGCTTTTTTTCAATCACACTTTAATGAAGTGTTTCTACTCTCCTATTAAAGTGCTTCTACTAAACCAAACTGTTCTGAATGTTGTCTCTCTACCTCACCTGTTTGCTGCCAGGTAATGTGATGCATCAAAGACAAACAACCTGGTAACACTGACTTTTCAAAATAGCATGTTGTTGAAAAACATACAAGCCTCGACTGGTTGTTGAAGTGAGCTCTTGCTACAGATCAAGACTTGACAGATATCCTTGACAGCAGTGACAATCTGAGGGGCAGAATTGCCATTAGTACTAGCATGTTCATGCTAGAAATCTGAAAGGCTTCTTAAATAGGGTCATGTTTACACCTCAATGGACATCTTGAAGGTTAATACTAGTTAATTTTAGTCTTAAGAATTCAGTAAGGGAATTAACAAAACCTATCTTGTAACTGAAAGAAGTGATAAACTGTAGGTACAAAAATGCTGTTAGCGAGGATTTTCTTGCTATTTTCTAAGTTTGTGAGAGATTTTTCTCTCTCACAGAAGAGGTGGCAGGGAATGTAAACAACCAAGCCACCTGCAACCTTGAAAAGTCTTGTTTATGGTATAGTAGAAAAATATTTTGACAATGGATGTTTTAGGATTTTAGCCAATCACCCCCAAGGGGTGGCTGGTCCTTTGTCCAATTAGACTATGAAGAAAAAAGTCTATAAAAGAGTTTGTAAAATAATTAAATAAATCAATCTTGCTGCACAATTCCTGCCTGCTGGATCTTCTCTCCTCCTCCTCCCTATGGCTGTGGGACACGGTGATATACCGTAGGAACCAGGCCTGCGGTAATAATAGGCCTACCAGGACTGTGTCCTTTTCCTGATCTGCATTTATTTCGTTGAGACAGATTCCCCTTCTACATTCCCAAAACACAAAATAGTTTCTTCTGCTTCAACTGTAACTCACAAAGCAAATCTGACAGAAAAGTATAGTAGTGAGTAGAAAACTGCAGTTCTATACTAGCCAGAAACAAAAATCAAATACATACAAAACAACCCCCCAAAACAAGAACCCTCCTTCCAGTTCATTATCAAACATCAGTTTAACAAAGCAGATTTGTATCTTTCTCTGTATCTGTAGCTTTGCCACAAAAAGTGACTATGTGCAGTGACACCTTGCAGACTGCTTTTATGCTGAAGCAGCTCTGAGTCCTCTTCAGTGGCTATGTACACAGCAGCACTGTGGCACAGCTCAATTCCACTCAGTTAAATACTCCGAAGACAACCTGAAGCAGGTGTTTACTGAATTAGAATTTAAAAGTAATAATAAAAAACTCTCAACCCAGAGGTCAAATATTCAATTCTTGAATATACACTTGCAGCTAGTAGCATTTAAGGGAATTCTCACATCAGATGCTGTATTTGCTGCTCTAGGTATGAATTCCTCTTTCATGCTTTTGTATTACACAATTTATCTATGAAGTGTAAGCAAGTCTTTGCCACTGGATTCCTTCCTAAAGAGATGATGAAACAAGCATGGCTAGTGCTGGACATAAATGAGAACTCAGAATTGGCAAAACAAGCAGCACAAAGGCTGGAGTTTTCCATGAGTCTCTCTGTAGGTTCCATACTCCCCTGTTAGTGTCTATGACACATGAAGAGCTGGAGAGTACCAAACAGCCTGTGCTGCTCTCTCTGTTGAAAAAACAACCCAAAACCTCCACAAAAACCACTCCCTGTCCCATGAAATCCAATAGTCATCTTTGCTATTGATTTCTTTGAACCCATCAAAAAAGAACAGAAGAAAAAGTAGTGCCTCATATTAAAAGCTCTCAGAGGGATACCCGGCTGTATATAGCCAAGAGTAATGGCCAGTCACAGCACTTCTGCATAATCAGCTCAAATCTCATTAATCAGGAGCAGAAAGAGCAAAGGACAACCAAAACTCAACAACAATCATCCATCAAAAAAAAAAAAAAAAAGACAGAATAATATAATAAAAAGCCTAACTTTAGAGCCAACTAATTAATTTAATCACAAGTAGCCCTGCAAGGACAGAAGCAAGCTGGCTTCTATGTATAGCGTAAGTAAGCCAGAGCCACTTAGATCCATTCTGCCATCAACATTTTTATGTGTCTGGCTCATTTAAGCAGCAAGAAGCACTATGACCTCTATAGCTCAGCAATACAGCTGGCCAAAAACCTGCCCAATCTTCTGTAAAAGGATCTCAGTGCAGAACTTCCCAAAACGGAAAAAACATTCAGACAAGCAAACAAAAACACCACAAAGATGCCATTAACTAATAGAGAATTGGTAAGGCAGTTATTATATTTAAAATACCTTAAAACAACACAAAACAAAGTCATAAATATATTCATGTCTACAAGGCAGGAACACTTTCTGGAAGATTACTAATAGCACAGAATTGTCTTAATGGTACAATAACCCACAGTTTATTTCTTTATAAACTATAGGTTGCTACTGAGTCCCTATTAATCCCCATATGTGAAACCGAGACAATCCAAAAAATAAAAAATTAAAATTGAACTCACTCATCATAGACAGCTTTCAGCTGCTGAGACAAAGACAAATTCCTGGTTGCCAAAAAGCTGGCCATCTCTGCAGTTATAACAGCAGCACTGACACCATCTTTGTCCAGAACAGCAGGACAGCACATATACCCTAAACAAAGAACATTAGATATAATTTGACACATTTTTAACAGGAAGTAGGATGGGGAGGGAAGGTGAGGCAACATATTTTAAAGGAGAAATGCACATTACCATAGTACAGACATCTTAGAGTCAAACCAAAAGTAGAAAAATTTTATCTTCTAATCAGTGTCAACTTTATTAAGCAAAGTATTTAATGGAATTTGAAGACAGAGACTTGCATTATATCAGTCCCACATGCTCCCAGGTCCTTATCGAGCTTTCTTGAAAGAGAAATACCACACTGCAGGAACAATTCAAGTATAGCATTGTCTCAGATGTGATTACCTTACACAGTAGTGTAAGGTAACACTGATAATTATCTGTGAAATTAGTCACATTACCTGGTTTTCAGGTACTGAGATACTTAAGAAATAGCATTATAGCTTTACAATTTCCTCCTCATGAATTCCTAACTTTTATTTGTGGCTTTCAACCATGGCTTTCCAGTTTACAAATGTAATTTGGGGTAGTTTTTACTTTATTTTATTCACATTTACACTTAGCTTAAATCTGTCAGGTAAAAAAACTCAACTTCAAGTCTGAAAAATGCATTTGTTTCTTTTTATAAACCAGCTTATGCAGAATTTGCAGTCCAAATCTACATGGCCATGCTATTGTAGATATAAATCCCTAGCTCACAAACTTTGTGCTAAGCAGAGATACAAACATTTTAACCAGTAATATCAACTAGCCAAAGAGAAAATTATCTGTCACTCACTGGAAAGACACCCACTGTATTGAGGACACATTTACATTGCCTTTTTTTTTTTTTTTTTTTTTTTTTTTTTACATTTTACTTCATTACTGAGACACTAACAGAGCACTGGCAAAGGCTGCCCAGAGAGGTAGTAGAATCTCCTTCTCTGAAGATATTAAAGAACCATCCGGGGCCAATCCTGAGTGCCCCAGGGTACCCTGCTTGAGCAGGAAGGTTGGGCCAAATGACCTCCAGCAGTCCCTTCCAACCTTACCCATTCTGTGATTCTCTGCAATTCTGTCATTTTTTGCAGTAGTTCTATTTTCACTATTTTGCAAGATATGAAAACACAACATTCTGTCTTTTACCTATAGCCTCTTCAAATGCAAAAAGAACAGCTTTTCCCTGGTCCATGAGCTGTTTGGCACGGTTGCCCATCCACTTGAAACCTGTCAGTGTTTCCTACAGCAGTGAGGAGAAATCAAAGGCATTAAAAAGAAAAGCAATGTTTTACAAACATATGACAGTAGGAAAGCTAATAAAAGAACATGGAATAATGTGTAGCATGTTGCTTACTTCAAAGTGAAAACCTTCCTTTAGTGCAATTGCTCTCAGGATTTTGGAAGAAACAGTACTGGATAGCATGTAGACATCTTTAATGGCACGAGTATCCCTACTGTTATTTTTCCAGCAAGTGAAGATCCACCAGCCTAAAAGAGCTCCTAGTTCATTTCCAGAAAACACTTTCCATTCACCACTAGAAGCAAAAAAATATTAGAAAGTACATGAACTCAAAAGATAATACAGGGGGGGGAAATCTACTGGTTCTTCTAGAAATGAATATTAACAAATAAACCACTGCCTTGGAATTCCAAGCAACAATAACAAGGTATCACATATTCATTATGAACAAAAAAATTCCTCCCCCAAAGCATTCTGAAACTGTTATCTTTCTTCTCCACCATACACATAAGATTTTGCATTTATCCAAAGATGAAACAGTGATATTTCCAACATATTTTAAGTAAAACAAAAATGTTCAGCAGACAAATTATAAACTTAGTGATTAAGACAAGCACAGAGACACAAAAATACAATTCTCAAGTGATCAGTATTTTTAGTTGACCTAGTGGTAAGTACTTCAAATTTAATCACAAATACATCAGTTGGTCATTGGGAAGATTGGGGAAAAAACCTCAAACGGGTAAAAAAGATTAATATTGATGTGTTGCTAGAACAGGAAAAAAAATGAAGAAGAAAAGAAAGACAAATGTCAAAATTGTCAAAAAAAATCCCAGTCACAAAAGGGGACAAAGACACTACCAAACTGACAAAACCAAGACCTACAGAAACAGTACCTGTTGTGAAAGAGAAGCAGACTCAGTCTCCTGCATTTATTGATGCCAACAGGCACAAAGCAATGCACAGCGGCAACTTAGTGTAAGAGTGCTGAGAGAGTGTGCTCTAGTAGGAGGTTCTGTCAAAGAAGAAGTACAGATACTGTAGAAGCCCATATTAATATTTGATTAGTGTATGAAAAGCTACAGCAGAACTCTGAGAGGACGCAGGACTGGAAGTTAGGAGACAACTAAGACTGGCTAAACAACGAGCACAGAGGTAGCAGAATGAGAGCACCACACTCTTAACTGGTAATGGATACAATAAACTAACATCCATCTTCAAGTTTCTGGTAGCTCTAAGTTTTCAGACAAAAAGCATGAATGATTTTGCATTCTTGTTTTAACCCATCCTGAGTAGCATAATCTGAAGCTTTTTATACCTTTTCCTCAATGCTGAATTGCCAACTGAGGCTGGCACAGACCAAAACCATTGAAATATGAACCTTCCAGCTAACACTGGCCAAGATACAGCAGAGTGCCCACAAAAGACCATTCTTCTTTTAAAGACAGAGTAACCTCCTTAGTTCATGCTGTGAGGCTAATGAGTTTAAAAGCACCCCAAAACCCCAAAGAAAACACTGCCACTTTTAAGCCTACTATTAGACCAAAAGAGGTTCTCTGTTGAGCAAAAAGGGTATTTGCACTGTCTCCTTTTACTGGACTTCTGAAATTTGTCTAACTGATACAGATTCAACTATTTAATTCATCTACAACCACTGAGGACATCTAGCAGATATCCGTATCATCCCTTGGGTGCCAAAGACTGTTGCCATAATTTTACATCCCTCTTCTGGCTCTCATGCACAGGGAATTCATATATGCTGCCCAGCAGATTTTTTTTCTTCTCCTCCCTGAGCTGAAAACCTTGAAGCTTAGTTTTATTAAGGATTTATAGTTTCTAACTGCTCAGATTAGTTTCTGCTTTATCAAGGTAGGTAAAGAAGAAACACCACTATTTGTAGATATGATACCAACTGCTTGAGCTTCAGCTTTCTTTTATTCATCAGATAAAACCGTAATACAGAAATGTAAACAATTGTAGAAATACAGGATATCAGGGCCTGAAATAAGGGGACAGCCATATTGAGTCAGAACAATAGGTAACATTTCACAAATATGAACAATTTATGATAAACCCCTGACTGAGCAAGTTTACCTTTTGAGATCCCCTTCTTTGACTGGGTATGCATATATAGCTGGTTCTTGAAAGGGAGAGTAGAAATGACTACACCAAGAAGTACCAAACAGTGAAAAACTTCAAGGTGAAATGCAAATATGTAACATTATGTAAAGAAGTGGAAAAGTGAGCAAAAGAAGCACTGTCTTGGGGTGACTTTATGATGTATCCCGTATCGTTGTTCTATGCCCAGAAATTAATTTTGTGCCTTTCTATGCCTTTAAACTGAGCCTGAGAGGGGGAAGAGAAAAAGAACTGAGCAGAACTTTCAAAGCAGTGTTTCAAGGACACACAGAGATAGAGACGGCTCTGCATTCTGTTGCAGCAGGAGCGGGAGGAAGCACCCGGCTTGTTTTTTCCCAGCCAGCTTTCGGCCAGTTTTTTTCAGCTCCTTTTCCTCCAAGAGTTGAACTTTGTTTTCCTGGGACTCTGATTTTTCCCTTCTTCTCTGCTGGACGGTTTCAACATCAGAATACATTGGGAGGACTTTCCACTGAGGCTTTGGCCCTGGAGGTGGACCCACCACCCCATCCCAGCTCCGAAGAGGGGGAAAGAGAGACTACGAAAAGACTCTGAAATTTTCCCAGGTTTCTCTCAGCAGAGTGAGAGGTTTTATTATTATTTAGCATTATTATCCTTTTCCTGTGTGCTTGTTAAATAAATAGTTTTATCTCTTTCACTTTCTCTAGAGGGAAAATTATTTTTTTCCCCGAACCTGGTGGGGGAGGGCTGGTTGTAACCTGCCTTCTCTCAGAGGACATATTTCCAAACTTGCCCAAACCGGCACAAGAAGCACAAATCATCTAATGATTAGTAAAATGTTTGGTTTAAAAGAATTTGAGAAAGGAGACACTCATACTAAAGAACAGAGATTATCAGGGAACTATACAGATTCTCCTGAACTCAAGTTATTGTTTAATAAACCTAGTATGAAAGAATGTTTGTCAGTATTCGTGGAAAAATTCTAACAGAAAACCTACCTTTGAAAAGGTATAGCACAGTAACAACGATTCACATGCTTCTGTTCATGCCTGAAGTTCAGCAAGTGTCAAGTATTTATTCAGGCTTCTGTACAGTGTCTAATATTGATCATTATTTCATATCCTGCCCCTACTGTGGTCTGCTTCTTACAGCCCTCTCACATTTCTGTGTGTTTTCAATCAAAAAAATTGCTCCTGTGACTATTCTTCCTCTGCAACACAGGTAGCAAGAATTCTCCAAATAAGCCTAGCCTTGGAGTAAAAAATGTCAACGGCTTGCATTACTTTATTACCATACCTCTCTTGTTTCTCTGCCACTGCCAGTCGATCAGCATCAGGATCATTTGCTAAAATGATTCTTGCCCCATCTTTTTCAGCCAAAGCAAAAGACAATGTCTGGAAAAGTGGCAAGCAGGACCAGATGAGTATTAATATTCCCAAATAATATTTTCACTTTTGAGGTTTTAAGTAATTTTCCCAGTTTATTTTATCTCAAACACCCAAAATCATTATGTCTCTCAAAAAACCCATGAACTTCTAGCCTGGCAGCAGTAGAACAGAGTCAGGACATTTAACTTTACCTACATCATTCCACTTCGGTAGCCCAACTTAAAAGCTACCTAGATTTAACAGGATCTTTCAGTAACAAAGTGTAACAGAAATAGTTGCAGAAACTCTAGCCACCTGTTGGGACCTCTCCTGCCCCCTCCTGGTGCTGTGTCAGAACAAAATAGTAGAAGCCTTCCAAAACCAACTGAGGATATTTTTATTATTATTTTATTTTTTTAAATTAACTATCACTTTGTTCTTTCTGCAGATCCTGCCCATTCTGTTACAGCACAGAACAAATTAATTGAAAGTTATAGCTAATTACTACCTGACTGGTTCAAAGAGGATTATGTCAATGAAAGGATACCAGCTAACTCTTCACTAAATGTAAAGGCTATGGAACAGATTCAAAATAGACCTTCCACCAATATCTACAGCTGTGACTTCTGGCAAAAAGGAAAACACTGAAAGACATCACAACTATTAAAAAAAAAAAAACAAACCAAAACTATTTACCAGAACACCTTTGCCTTCTTCAGGATTTGGATATTTCACTGTGGGAAAGTCTGGATCAGGATCTTTCTGCTCCGGAACAGCAAAAGGAGGGCTAAGGTCAAATGCCTTGAATGCCAACTGCACAAATTTATGTCCTACGCCATGCACAGAAGTATGAACAAATTTCAGGTTTGTTTCCTTGTTTATATTCCTGAAATAAAACAGGTTAACAGTAAACTTGGACATAGAAGACTGTTCTGCACAAAACTGACTGGAAACAGATTTAATTCAGTATTCTGTATCACTGTTAAAATTACAAATTCAAAGAGGTCACATTTTAAAAGTAATGGCTTGAAAATTGGCTTAGCCTAATTTTTCAACAATATGAGTCACTCTTGGCATCCAATATCCTGGTACGTGCAAATCACCGGAGTAAGAAAAGACAGTGCACTCTACACATCCCAAAGAAGGTGAGTGAAAAACAAATACAACTGACTAAAGAGACTCTTCATCCCCAATTCTAGCATTTAAACCACCCAAAAAGACTGTGAACACAGTGAGTCAACAGCAGCCTGCCCAATTTGAGCACACTCATTTTTAGGAAATACAGTACTGAAAGTGTTGGACATACCTAAAATCATGCAAACTCCTAAGGAGACATTTAATTCCAATTCTGAAAAAGCAGTGTAGTAGTCCCAGCCTTCTAGTAACTCTGACTGTTTTTAGCAAGAGTAAGAACCTGTTTACTGGTGGTTAAAATTTTGGCATAAAATAAGCAGATCTAAAAGGTTGATACTCATCTAATACATAAATCAATTCTAACTGTTAATCACCAAGAGGAACATCCACTTCATTTTGATGATAAAGATTTTACTGAGGAAGTGACAGGAATAGGCTGTTTTAAGGCACCCAAGGCTACCAGGAGCACAAGCAGGGCTGGAATGACAGAGCAAGACCTCCTTTGTCAAGAACTGGCTTAACAATCTGGTTCACTGTCTCTCAGAATCTTGTTTTAAGGCTGGTGGGCTGTCCATGTCAGCTCACCTCCAGCAGCATGAGATAGCCCCAGTCTTACTGTGGCACTTGGCTGATGCATGCCATGAAAATACAGGGAGATGATACCATCAGAAATTTGCTCACTTTGCGGGGTTAGACTTCTGCCAGGACAGCTTTATGAACTGGCTTACTACACTACTACACAGCTGCCAGTGCTACCACAAAAGATGTCAAAAAGGCACAGGCAAAACTGGGTCATGGCAGGATCATTTCCATCAATTTAAACTGCCCTGCTAACATACTCGATGGAATATCCTGTTTTCTTAAAGGAATTAACACCAGTCACCTGTAAAAGCACTGTTTCTGTATGTCTTTGAAATACTCCTTATTGACCATTGCATATGGATCATGAAGTAGTGGGCTGCTGTCAATCAGTTTGTCATCCCAAGCCTGAGGCCACGGTTCTTGGTTCTCCTCAATAGCCTGAGAAATTCCTTTGTCATGAGGGGAAATGATCTGAGCACCATTTTCCCAGTAAACCTAAATAAGAAATAGGGTAAGTGAGTATTTGATCATTAATCTTGTAAGATAGTTTTGTTATGTTTTTTGCTGGTGAAGGTGCAGTACATTCAGTAGAGTATTACAGTAAATTAGGCTTAGGTATACCCAAAGTATTCTGTTCATATTCTCAGTGTTTCTTCTCACATCCCATTTTTATTCTATTAAAAAAAAGCAGTTTAATTTTATCGAAATATATCAAGATCCATAATGAAACACAAAACAAGGCCCAGTCATTTACTGAGAAAACTTCCATTTTTGTATTTTGGAAACAGTCTGCATGCGACTAGCCCAGCTACTGAACGACTGGTGCACAGGCAATTCAGCTGTGATTTCTTCAGTAGCTAGCAGATTACAAAGGCATTACTTCCTGCTTTCTAGAGCAAAGATTTCAATTACATTATTAGTTTAACATGATACTAGCTTTAAATACATAGAAGAGATAAGCGAGATAGAGAGACTAGTAATTAATTTAGTCTATAGCATGACAGGAACTATATACAATTGCATTAGTTTCTCTACATGGAAAAAAAAAAAAGAGACAGAAAATAGATCATATTGGAATACCTTGTAACCATTGTCTTGTTTTGGATTATGGGAAGCAGTAACCATAATTCCAGCACAAAGCTTCAGATGAGTTACTGTGTATGGCTGTAAAAAGAGAAAGTTACCTGAAGCAGAATGTGCAACATATTACATATTATTTCTTCTCATGTATATATAATACTTCCATAGTGCTGAATGACAAGAAAGTCAGGATGTGATTCCTACAAAGGCTTCCTAAAGCAGAAGCTAAACAGTACTTGGTCCACTAGACTCCACGTGGCACAACTTTAGCCCTTGCTTTTTCTCGTGCATTTTTCCATTTATACGTTACTAATGTTGTTCCAGATGCTTTGTGAATCTCTATGGTAGTGCGTTTCTAGAAGGAAGGCAGATGCATGTCTTGCTTACTGTAGAATGACTTCAGGTACCTGAGGCCTTAGAGGGTGCCAAGTCTGTTGGGGTAATGACAGAAGTCTGCGTGGAGCAGAGAACTACAGCTCAAGCAGATTCATTCATACTGTCTTTTGGGAGCAGCCTGGGAAGCAACTACTCCACTGGGGCTCAGAAGAGTATTGTTTTGGAGAAAGTTTTTAAAAATTAGCTCAAAACAGATGGAGTGAACTAAAAATAAAGCATTATTCATGAACACAGGTCCAATTTTTGTTTACTCCTGCCTCTTTATTTAATAGTGAAATGCAATCAGCTGCAGTTCTTGCAACACCACTTTAAGCTGCACTATGAAGAATTTGACCCTAAATCTACAAAAAATTGAATCAGTATAAGAATGCTATGTAGAAAGTTTTTATACCACTATGTTTTGTTTGCAATGCTCACTGGAGAAACTGGTACAGGGGGAAATTACTGCTTTTAGTACAAGGGCCAAGTGCAGGTCTTTTCTGTATTGCTCTGGAGACACCTGGTGTTCTGATGGGGGCATCAGAACACAATCCAACATCCCTTCTGGCAAAACATCACTGCTCTCCAACAACTTGCTACTTTGGATTCAATACCTGCCCTTGCCCCTCCTCCCCTCAAAAAAAAAAAAAAAAAAAGGTAAAAATCCAGCCAAATCACAGAACTAAATGTGAGTGTATGTTTCCTGCAAGATGCCTGCCTGAAAACAGGAATAAAAAGAACTGCATCCCACTGTCCTGACATTCCACATTCTCCCTTCTTTTGCTATGGATGTTGTAAACCAAACATAGCTAAATAAGTATGAGACTAACTGCAGGAAGAGCTCAAAAAGTAGGAACTGGTTTGCATAGTTATTTTTAATTTAAGTAATGCAAGGTATCGGACAGAATTTGTGTATATATAAAGCAGATATAGTACATAAAAAGATACAATAGAAAAACCTACCACAAAAGGAGTTGGTACTATATCAGAGAATAGATAAACTGGAACTCCCTGACTGATGAAGGTATTGGCAGCAAGTCTTGCAAACCTAAATAGGAAGAAAAGATACCCAGGGAATATATTCATTTTCTTACCAATTAGTTTCCTAGAATTCACAGCTTCCCCTCCTACCCTAATGCAATTACAAAATCCCAACAACCAACACCTACACTTATCAATATATCTCAATTATTATACAGACACAATTTAAATGTGTTCCCTTACTATTCCCAATAGATAAAGCACAACTCTAAGAACTACTTTGGCATTACCAAAATGTAAAAATACTGTAAATCCACACATTATTCACTTTACAGAAAGAAAATACAGTTGAAGTAGATATAAAGCCATAATGTATTACCCAAGGCATCTACAAAATACTAAATACAAAACCTAAGAAGTACCTTTTGCTACTACCTCCACTGGAAAGATGAGCACGAGCATCAAATCCAATCACAACTCCTCTCTTTTTCAGGTCACTGAAATTCTTCTCAAGGTATCTGCAAAATCCCTGAAAACGACAACAAATCCACCTCATTAATCTGATCCTGATGTTTAATTTATCATAGCATTAAGATAATTGCTAAGATGCTGATGTCTTAGGAAGCTGAGCACACGTAGCATCTCACTGAACTGCTCTGGGATTCAGCTTGTCCAGGACCAATAAACACCACAAAATACCAGAAACCTTCAAATCAATAACTGCAAACCTGGACAGCACCTAAGTATTTTTTAAAATATCAGAACCAACTCCAAAAAGGAACAGGTAACACAATTAGTCCGAATTGCAGGTTTTGAGAAATGATTCAGCTGTCTTAGGTCTCACATGAGGAAGAGGACAGCTGGCCAGTGTTTCAGGTTTTCAATTGAATCTCACCCTTAATAATGACATCTCTTTAGCACATGATACATCAACACTCCAGGCTTCAGTAATTCAAGGTTCTGGGTTTTTTCCCAAGTAGATCTACTTTAGGATCTATGTATGTATACATACCCTCACTGCCTTTATGTAAATCCATGTTCAACACACACAAAGCTTAGTCAAATGTTGGCTACCTTTGGGGTTTTTTTGTAGTTGTTACAACAGCACTGTTACACTTGAGCTTAACTGCAGCTGTGTGCAAATCAAATTGCAAATCAAATACGGAAAGTAACTTCTTTTAATGGTTTAATAGCTCCTCTCTGCTTGTTTTCAGAGATCAGCACTCAGCTAATAATTGTAATTTAAATTACTTCTGAAAACTGGAAGAATAGGAGACAACTTACACTTCCACAGAATACTCATTTGCTTGCCATAAATGAGGCTCTTCCATTCATATACACAACCAGTTAAGTGAGATAAAGTGCTGAACACAATACCTGGGTTGTCTGGATAATAGTCAAGTCATTCATGTGGGAAATCCCTGCTCCCATGGCAGCTCTGAGCCCTGCTGTGCCAAACTCCATCCGTGAGCCAAAGTATTTCTGCAGTTCTCCGGCATTTCCTTCCGCAAGCAGTTGTTTCACGATTGCGTAAGTTTTTGGATTCTGTTGATACAAAATTCAGTTATTCTAAATGAGGTTTTGTTTTACAGAACTGATTTTTTGTCCCAGCCCCTGGGTTTCAGGGTCAAAACATGGCACACAACTTCAAGAACACCAGAACTCCTGCTGTGTTCTTAATTTTAAATCAGTACAATCTCAAGTATTACTTATTTTAGATTTATCCCCTGAAGTGAACATGCTACCTTGACAACCGTGTGTGTGTATATATGTATCTATCACAATTTGGGACATTAAAAGATTTCCAAGATGTCTATTTTAATGTTTTCTATTTTTAAAAACAAAACAAACAGAAAGCAGCACATTCACAGGTCGGAGAATTTTTCCTCATCACAACACAAGAATTACACTAAACATTTAAGAAAGTAAGTTAAGCTGGTAATTAAGAACTATTTGTTATTTCTATAACACTATATGTAGAGTTTAAAACAAATTAAATCATAACCTTGTCCCAAGACTGGCTAGCACCAGAGGCAGCAGCAAAACTAAGCAGACTGGGTAGAAGATAATTTCCAACATATTTACAGGTAATGCTTGTAAAAATAAGTATAACCCCAGCATGAAAGCCTAGAAACTACAGCTAAATTCTTAAATAAAATGACTGGAGAGTGGCAACAAAAGGGCCATGTCAGACTGCTTGAGAACAGCAAGGAGTTTCTAACTTTCACTGTTTTACTTGGTATATTGCTTCCACAGACTCTCTGTTGTTACTCACTCTTTATTTCCAGTCTTATGGAATTAGCAAAGTCCTGTATGCCTCAACTTCTCAATGTTAATAACATGAGACTTGTGAAGTTGAGTATCTGATTTCTTGAGAACTGATAGCCAAGAGGAGAGATGGCAGGTGGCAGACTCCTGACAACAGGATTATCTGGAGAGGCTGCATGTTACTCACTGCTCGAGTACACACACACTTTACTCTGGAGTACAAAGACTATTATTTCCAAAGGGACACAAACTTTGATTTCTAGGCAATCAAATGACCTCATAAAAGTCAAAGACTTTACTATTTCCTGGATGACCTAGGTATGCTTACAGCAAGGGAAAGCATATCATCTTAGACAAAAAGGAAAAAAAAAATTAAATGTAAACCCAGGTATCTTCTGCAGCTTCAGAAAATGCTGCAGAACACACAGAATAGTAGGCATGTGATTAAGTTTCCACACAAAGGTATAAGCATTCTGCACATCAAACTGAGACCAGAGTTGGGATGCCCTAACCACTGACCTGTGCACCCACCGCCGCAGGACAAACACCATAGTTTAAATAAATACTTAAAAAGCAAAAAGCCTTTGGTGCTAAATGAACAAACTGCAGAATGCAGAATAAACTAAAGAATTAAAAAAAAAAGAAATCTGACTTCTTGAGTGCAATAAACAATTAGGTACCCCAAAACTACTGATTTCCAGTGCACAAATTACCAATTTACCAGTCCAACAATATGGTAACTGACGTTTCCTTGTCAGTTGTAGGTGGCTTGACACAATTATCTATTATTATTGAGTAATTATATTCTACAAGAATAAATATAATTCTATGTTGTTATAGAATATATAGGGCAGCATAACTATTCTGAGTTTAGGCTGTTTACAAGTTGATGTCAGGTTTTTGCTCTAACATCAGGCCTCTGACTCATAGGTAAAGCCTGAATGACACTATTTGCACCCAGTTTTGTACAGCGCCTAGTCACCTTTTCATTCCCCGGCAGGAGCTTTGTGCATGAGTCATCTCTTAATACTGAAATGGGCATGTTTTCAGGTAGATACTACACACATTTCTACAGGTGTTTGACAGACTAGAAGCTGTAACGCCAATACAGAAGGACACCAGAAGCATCCTGCAGCTCTCACAGCCAAGGAGGTTTTTGTTTGTTGTTGTTAGGGGAATTTCCCAGGTTTGGGATCTACTGTGAAACTAGAGGATTCTCCAGTTTTTTAAGTCTGGTTAAATGTACATGTCCAGGTGGCTGCCCAAGTCTTAGCAGCTTCAGTCCATATAGTTTGCTAAAGAAAACTTGATTGCGTTAATTTAGTTGTTTGGGCTGTTCCCCACTGCCTGCCTCCACCCCACACCAAGCAATGCTAAAAACCAGGCCAAGTCTGTTCAATATGGCAAAAGGATTTTTCCAGAACTGCTTTTATAATTTTTTATGGCTATATTCTCCTAAGAATCTGCCTATTTATTTTTTTTTTTCGGTGGAGAATGTTACGATGCCATTGTATACAGCTAAGTAAAAAAATAATCTTGGTTTTGGTTTTTTTTCCTGCTTAAACAAACTCTTCACAGCATCTCTGCCAAAGAGGGATCAAATTGTATCTGAAGGATGAAGTGCTGGTTATTTCCTTTCTCACTGAATCTCTCAGGTTATGCTTTTTCTACTCTCAAATTAAACCAGATGTGAGTACCATTTTCTGTGAATACAGTGACAGGTGATTTTTAATACCAAGTTAATATCCACTAGAGCAATTAGCTTGAACATCACCTGGTAACGCTCGAGTTATTTACTTTAATCTACACTACAGGAAGGCCCAAAGAGGTATCAACAGTAGTGGAGTCTCCGCAAGGTTTTAGAGTAGAGGAAAAACTTCTGACTAAACAGATTTTATTTTTACTAAAACCAGAAACTACCTTCCCTTCACAATTCTATGACTGATAATAGAAAGAAAGAAAAATATGCTATTACTGTAATGAACAGAGTGATGCAAACAGCCTGGTAACAACCCCAGTAATTGTCATGTAGGTAGGAACTTCCGGTTAGGTCAGCAGGACCACCATCAGCCATAAGGGCTTGCTCTTGCAAACGATTATTTTGTAAGAAACATGGGGCTTATCATAATTAAATATTAACCTATCTCTGCATGTCAAAAAGGAACCTTTTTTTTTATATCAGAGTAAATGTACAAGGGTTATATCTGACTCTTCTATTGCCCAATACAAACATGTAACAGCTCCCTGAGAAATTAAAATACCTCATCGTTTTTGAGCAATCAGCAATGGGTATTGCACACCGGTCAATTATGACTGAGGCAAAGATGCAAGTGTTCACAGAGGGCTAAACTTTCAAAAGTAAAGATGCTATAAGGGATTCTGCTTTAGATTTTCAGAGGGTTTAACAAAATAATCAGAATAAGCAGTTGAAAAGTAAATTATTACACAGAAGACAGGAATATAACTAATTCTGTTCAGAGAAGTTATGCAAATAAGAGGCTCTTTAAAACCAAACTGTTTTCTCAAAACCAACTAAACTGGGGAAAAAAAAAAAAGACACAAAAACTTATTATCATTTGATGTGATGTATTATCATTTCTGAAAAGAGAACTACTTTGGCACTGCTCTATCATTAATAAAACCAGAGCTTGGGTAACTGGTCAGTTAAACAGGTGTATGACCTTTAATGAAGAATCCCAACAAGCTTGAGGTGCTTCTAATGATGCCCTTCAGAACCTGGAAAGAATACTAAAAAAAGAATTATTATAAGTTTCCACTGATATTTTTGAAATAAGCAGAAGAGGCCTTACCAAACAGGTATGTGTGCTGCACCAAACTCAGAGAGCACTGTAGAGTGCTGAGCCCAGGGGAGTCCCATTAGTGACTGAAGGTGGCAATGGCCAGTGTGTTCCAACAAACCCAAATGAAAAAATTATGTGAATAGGGACATAAAAAATGCAAACCAAATACGCCAATAGAGGCCTGCATCTCAGTGGGATTTGCAGCAGCAAGCAACTACATGAGCATTTCCAGCACACCACTATGGCAAGATGTTTCTTTAGATATGTGGAAAACAGAAACACACGGAAGATTTTACTTCTGCATATAGTGCTATCAAGACCAAAACTGAAGACAAAGTCTCAACAGGAAAGGAAATAATACATGCTAAATACTCCTAAGCAATAGCAGAAAAAGGGAGAAAAAATACAAACCCAGACAATACTGAAGATTCAGGAGCTATTTTACAAACAGTGAAGATCACAAAGCACTGGGCTGCACTGGAAAAAGCCAGGACTGACAGCTTCTGGATTTCCTAGTGTTTTTGAAGTGAGCCCACGTCTTTTGGAATCAACATTTCAGTAAACAAAAATTTGAAGGTACCAGGAGGTTTTTAACACTGAAAGACATGTAATACAGCAATGTACGCTGGTCTTTAAAAACTTAAGTCTATCAACTGCCCTGCGACTGAAGCAGTTCGGAACAATACAGGCCCTTTTGAAAAAGCCAGTACAGCTAAAAGCCAGACCGAGAGACCAGCCGAGGGGGCTTCTAAATGAAAGCGGCGGCTGCTGCGGCAGGTGACGGAGCCGCGGCACCCGGCGGCGGGCGGCAGCTGAAGCCGGCCCCGCAGCCCCACCTACGCCGGCCGCTCGGCGGGGCGGGAGGGGATGGATGGAGGGGTGGAGGGAGAGCACCCCTTTGTCAGAGAGATCTGAAAGCAGAGCCAAAGGAGCAAACAGGTGCTTTTACCGCACCCCAAACCGGCACAACGCAATAGCTGGGCGTCACCCCGTATCTCCTGACCCTTCTCCAGCCTGCGCCCCCACCACCCCCTACCGAGCCCCTGCCTGGCCGGAGCCGCTGCCCCTCACCTTATCCCAGAGCAGCCACTGTTCGGCCGCGCGGCGGAGCGCAGCATCTCCCGCGGAGCCCCGCGCTGCCATCGCGCTGCCACCCCGCTGCCACCCGAGCCTCCGCCGCTCCGCTCCTTCCCTCTTCCGGAGCGCGCCCGCTCCGCTCCGCCCGCCGGACCGTCCCACCTCCGCCCCGCCCGCCTGCCCGGGCCGGGGTCAGGGTCGGGGCTGGGGCCGCGGCCGGGTAGGGCGGCCCCGCCTCCGTCCTGCCCGCCCGCGGGGCCGCGGTCGGGGCCGTCGCTTAGAATGTTGTCATTCAGCGCCAGAGGTGCGGCGGGGGGCTGCTCCGCCGCCGGTGGCGGTGCCCGAGGCGAAGGCGAGTGCACAGCCCCCGGCGGGGCTGCGGCTGCCGGCCCGGGGCAGCCCCGGGGAGAGACCCGGGCGGCCCCTGGCCCCGGCCCCCGCACTGCGCCGGGCGGAGGAGGAGCATTCCCGAATAACAGCGGGAAAATGCGGTGAACTGCACAGCCGCCTTCTCCGCAGCATGGCTGGCGGAAGAAAGTAGCGCTGTTGTTAGACGTGTCACTTTCTACGGGCATTGGACAAAGGCGACTGAGATTCCTTTTTTTAAACTCAAGGTAAATGAAGGATGAGCTTGGGAGCACTTTGATTTGGGATAAAAATTATAACTAGATGATACTTAAGGTCCTTTCTAACCCAAAAAGTTTTATGATTCTCTGATAAATTTTCATAGAAATAATGACTTGTACAGATATTTGAAAACTTTTCAAAGTTCATTAGTACGTTACTAGAATGCATGTGAACAAGAGAAATGCTACACATCACTTGCAAGAATGTTAATACACATCCTGATACTCACTACTGATCAGTAAAATAATTGATAGGATACCCTTACGGAAAAACTCTAAGATGAAAGATCAGTGGAACCAAAGAATAAGAAAATCAGACAAAAATTATGTTGTGTGGCTGCTTTTGGAATCATCGGTTTTCCTATCATTTTGATAATGGTCATTTAACCCAGCTCCTCTGGCCTCTGCACCTCTACGGCTGAACACAAATCTGACCTCAAATGCAAAATTAAAAAAAAAAAAAAAGGTAACTGAATTTCACTCGGGAAAGTTGACTGTGTTCCTTCTGCCAGAATTAAAGAACAGGTTAATATGTCTTTGACTGAACAATTATTATAGCTTATAATAGTGTCTTTGAGAGAAGCCTGAGCAGCTAAGATGCTGCTCTGTCTAAATAGTTCCTATAACTTAGCTTGTGTTTTGACTGGAATCCCCTGAAGATGCCATGATAAGCCACTTCAACCAGGTTGATTTCTTACAACTTTTTGGGCAAACATATAGTCCAGAGAACACTGAACCCTCTTTCTTGCCTAACAAGATTTCTGGCATCAGCTTCCCAAAGTACTAATGGAAACAGCAGTCTGATTGCTCTGGAGCTTCAGGGATAAGGCATTCTGTACATTTTATCAGCCTCTGTCTGCAGCTAAGCTAGACCAAATAAGGCACATCTGCAGGGAGATCTATAAGGAATGACTGGGATTTCCCTATTTAACTCTGCAGTACAGGCTAAGGTAGGGGAAGATCCCTGAGAGTGGTACAGATGCAGAGCATGTGTTGCAGGTGTTCTGAGGCTGCTGAGAAATGCGAGGTCACTGTGAAAGTGCCATAGAGGAGGAGCAGAGTAATTTTCCAGTGGTGCCAAGTCCGTAATCTGAACTCTTGGACGGGATATACCTATCCAGGCACTTTCCAACAGTGCTTCAATGGGAGCAATTGGAGCATCCCATTTTTTCCCAAGTTTAGAGGATGAGGCAAATGAGGAAGGGGCTGGCCTTGTGGAAATGTAACTGAACTTCAACATACTGCTCAAAGGGAGGAGAGAAGTAACCACAGGAAAAAAGCAAGATTTGCTTATGTGAAGAATGTGAAGAATGATACAGGCCCTACAACACTGACTTTTTAAAGCACCATAATAAAGAATTGCCACTGGCTCAGCTGAAGGAGGTGACAGATTCATAGAACGCATCATCCTTCTACCAAATGCCTGATGCTGACTATAAATCAAGCATGTTTTCTTCAGGATGGACAAAAATGGTTATCAGGATCCATTACAGTGTAAGTTCAGCTGTCTCAAACCTTGCAAACTTCTTGCCTAGTACCTTCAGGAACTGATGTGAACAGAGTGGCCAGAACCATGAAACTTGCAAAGTGCCCCAGTCCTGAAAAATTCAGGATCTAAAGATATTACAGCTGGTGGTGGGGTCAGTGGCTCTGACCCAGGAAGAGGTGACCGGTCCGGGGAGATGGTCCCGAAAGGAATCGCCTTCCCGAGGCCCAGTGTCTTCCTCTCAGCTGCTGGCAGAGGGACCCTTGCAGAGGCTGTCAGCTCTTTAGTGATTCTCAGCTCGTGATTTCAGCTCAGCTCTGCAGGGCAGCCTCCAGGCCAAACCAGACCAGAGAGAGACGAGAAGGCCCTTGTGGCTGGTTCCACACGAAGGTAGCTTTATTGTTGGTCCCCTCCGGTGAAGGGGAAAGCCAGGGACGAGAGCTCTCTCCCCCACAGAGCCAGGGGGCTTCCTTTTATAGGGATACAGGGGATCAGTGGGGGACCAATGGGTTATAGAGGGTCTGGGACAGACCAATGGGTTACAGAAAGATCTGCATAGTGTCTCACAAAGGATTGTGGGTCCACCTTTTTTCACCATGACCCAAGAGGTGGTTGCCTTCCCAGGGAGTCCTGCTGGGCGATTGCAAAATCTCTTGTCTCAGCAGAGATCCCTCCAGGGCAAGGGCTGGGCATATCCCACATAAAGACACTACAAAAGGCTAAAAAGCAAAGAATACCCAATTGCTGCCATACCACAAAACCTAAAAATAATAATAGACGTGACCTAACCCTAACCCTAAAGCTAATCATAGCCCTAACCTAACCCTAGACCAAAAGCCTGATCTTAACACTAACCCCTAACCCTAACAATACCCTAACTGTAACACTTAACCATAACAAAACCCCTAACCCTAAACCAAAATCCTAGCCCTAAAACTTAACTGTAAATAAAACCCTAACAATACCCCTTAACTGTAAATAAAACCCTAACAATAACCCTTAACCGTAAATAAAACCCTAACCCTAAACCAAAGCCCTAACACAAACCCTAACCCTAACCCAAAACCTAACCCTAAATATAACATAACCCCTAACCATAAACCTAACCCTAATCCTAGAAAAAACCCTAACCTTAATGCTAAAAAACCCTAAACCTAAACCCAAACCTAACCCTAACCCAGGTGTAACCCTCACCCTAACAAAATCCTAACCCTAACCCAACCCTAAGCCTAAACCCAAACTTGACCCTAACCCCTAACCCACTAATACTTATACCCTAACCCTAACCCAACCCTTACCCAACCCTAACCCTAACCCTTCCTGCTGTCTGCACTTGCTGCTGTAATGAACAGTTTTTCATGAGCACAATACACTGTAAATGATTTTAAATTCCAACACAATTTAAAATTGGATCCTTCCTAATGATTCTTTCAAAAAGTGAATTTCCAAGAAAGAATTCTAAACCCAGCAGTATTTCACGAGAAGCCCTGGATACTGAGCTGGAGAAAAGTTGGTTGACTACATGTCAAAAATCAGATAAAATTGAGACATAAAGGATGAAGGGTTTTTCCTATTTTTTTTTCTCCAGCTGTTACCAAACCCAACTGAAATTGACAAAATAAAACTTAAAAAACCCAATGAATAAACCAAGGAATTTGCTGACTTTATACTCTTTTTTGGGAGCTTTAAATACTGTGCCTAAATTTAATTGAATCTTGTTCAAAACAGGTGGAATCATTACTAAATTCAAATTAATGCTAGCATTTCAGAGTGGTGTACTTTGTGGGGTACCTAAAGCACCTCTCTCGACCTACAGTTACTGCAGTGAAAAGTTTCAGATGAATATTGAATGGTAGAACTTGGGCTCAGTGTGGCTGCAACTGCACAGGCTTTTCACACCAAGTATGAACTAAATGGCATTTGTCTGTTAGCTGTGTTAGGCTTTAGCCATAACACCACAGCACCAAATTGCTTTATTTAACTTGCAGATGGGAAGAGCAATGAATGCATCAATGGTGCTCATCAATATCTTCAGTCAAGTTTTGACTTTTATGTTGTCTGCAATTATATGTTGTCTGCAATTATATGTTGTACAGAGGGATTTTACCAAAGTATATAAATACCTGAAGGGAGGATGCAAAGAGGATGGAGCCAGGATCTTTTCAGGGTGCTCACTGACAGGACAAGAGACACAAACTGAAACAGAGGAGGTTCCAGGTGAACATTAGGAAATACTTTTTCACTGTGACGGTGACTGAGCACTGACACAGGTTGCTTAAGGAGGGTTTGGAGTCTTCATCCTTGTAAATACGTAAAAGCCATCTGGACATGGTTTTGGGCAAGTGGGTCTTGAGCAGCAAAGTTTGATCAAATGACCTCCAGAGGTCTTCTCCAGCCTCAGCCACTGTGAATCTGAGATGTTGATACATTCTGTAATACAGATGATGTGTGTTCTGACAAGGAACCTAAATTTTTCATTGCTGAATTCTGCATTATTGTGAGATAGCTGCAGAGAGAATTTGTGAAATGCTAACAGAAAGTGAATATCACAACTGTGGGGTTTGCCCAGCCCCTGCCCTGAAGGGATGTCTGCTGAGATAAGGAGACTGCTTAATCGGCCAGCAGGACTCCCTGGAAAGACAACCACTTCTTTGGTCACGGCGAGAAAAGACAGACCCACAATCCTTTAGGAGACCCTATGCAGATCCCCTGTAACCCATTGGCCTTTACCCCCTGGCACCCACCCCCCTGTATCCCTATAAAAGCTAGCCCTCTGCCCCTGCGAGACGGAGATGGTAGGTGGCCCTCGCCGGAGTATGGATAATAAAGCTACCTCGTGCGGAACCAGCCACACGAGCCTCTCGTCTCTCTCTGGTCTGGCCTGGTCTGGCCTGGCCTGGCCTGGCCTGGCCTGGAGGCTGCCCTGCAGAGCTGAGCTGAAATCACGAGCTGACAATCACTAAAAGAGCTGACAGTCTCTGCAAGGGCCCCTCTGCCAGCAGCTGAGGGAAGAAACCGGGCCTCGGGAAGGCGATTCCTTTCGGGACCATCTCCCAGGACTGGTCACCTCTTCCTGGGTCAGAGCCACTGACCCCATCACCAGCTGTAATACATAACCAGTGATATTTTCTTGTTGTATGTACAGATACTACATTTAAACTTTTCTACCCAGCTCCCCCATTTTCAGCATGCTTTTAGTGCATGATCATTCTCCATTTGCAGCTAACTGGGACATAACAATTGCTATTTGTGGTACCTACAGAAATAAAAGGACTAAGGATTATAGGATATTACTGATAACAAGTTAAAGTTAGTTTTAGATTTTCAGAGCTTAAACTGCATACTTGTCTTAGCTCCACTACTTTAAGCAGTCTGAAAATTTAAAGGTATTTTATTAGTTTTCACTTTCATTACTAATTTGAAATACTATTAGGGAGCGGGACAGAAAAAAGCTTTGATTCTACAGCACAGATTGCCTGGGAAACAGTGGTGCACATAGCACATTTCAAAAAGCACATACAGGCTCAGAAAAGGATGTTGTCTTAAATAAAGCACTGTTCTTGTAATCTGATGAGAGGGGAGGGGAAGCGGGGGAAGAAAAGGAAGGATGTGGTGGATATTGTATTCCTGGCTTGAATTTTAGTATTTGTTCTCCACTTCTGTTGTCTACCAGCTAACCCAAGGATGTGTTGGATTATTTTACATTTCCTCTTGGAAATTATTTCTCCATTGTTTATTGTAAGCTTCTTGTTCACAACTGAAAGTCTTTTATAATTTCCACTGTTTGGCATAGATGCCTGATCTCTGGTAGGCAGGCAGATCTTGGATCCTGTGGCAGCAGAACTAGTAAAACATGCTTTTTCTGTCGAATTCTAGTCATCCAGTTTCTAGGTTCAAGGATGAATTAACTTCTGTTTGTTCAACAGATAGGACAAAGTCAGAGCTAATGCCAGTTCTTTTCAAGTATATTTTGGACCGCTGCCCTTCTCTTAGATGTTGCTTCACATTTAAAGACGAAAAAAGCAAGCTGAAGGGAAAAATAAAATTAGTCTGACTAATAAATACATGATCTTGAACTCATCCCTTGTGCAAATGATTCAAATTTTGCTCTGACAAAAAAGAAACATTTGATGTCATGGTTTCATGGAATTCAAGAGTAAAATGCATAGTTTATTTTGGCCCAATTCCTTTATGAAACAAGTAAGCGGGTACATTATTTTTATATATGTAATTCAATTTTGTTGTAATTAAACTTTTTTCTCTCCCTAGGTAATTTTCTGGATACCTAGGCAGACTTCCCAGGTCTACAACTTGATTTGAATAACACCGTGCTGCCTCTTACAGAAATGAGATCGAGAGGGATTGTGACAGCTCTCTCACCCTAAGTTAAGGAAAGCTTTCCTTAACCAGGATTAGTTTTACAGAGTAGAACTAAAAAAATCTAAACCGGTTGCAGCATAAATACACTGGATAGATATTTGCCTTAACAACAATAAGTTATGAAGACTATAGACAAGTTTCCCAAAAATGCTAAGCTTCTAAATCCAACTTTAGACTTCCAAGTAAGCTGTTTCTCAAAAGTGCTGAACCTGCAGCACTTCCCATTGAATGCTCAGGCTTGTAAATGCATGGCTGAGAGGCATGATAGCAATATCAAAGGGGAAAGGTGGTTGCTTAAAAAAAACTGGCACAGTATGCTTTTATAATATACAGCTACACTCCATAGTTTACACCACTGAAGTTGAAATAGGGGTTTCACTGACAGCAAAAGATTTATCTGATGTCCTATTGATGGAGGAGAGTATCTAAAACATGGAAAGTTAGTAGTGGCACATTTCTGTTAGCTGCTCTAAGAAGGTAACACTAAATGCCCTACCTTATTTTTCTTGAATAAATTTTAAAAATCTGCAATTAAGGAACCGACTTAAAAGATGTAGCATCTTATTAATGAAGATTATTTACTCTTGGTAGAGGAGATAAAGCATATCCTACTGAAACCATACAAGAACTAAATGAAAGGCTATACTGAGAAATTTGTACAGCAGGTTTTAAAATGACCTCAAACAACTTGGACATTGCACTACAGTACGCTTTTTAAACAGCTTCATTTTTAAACTTCACAAAGCTTTAATTAAAATGAAGCAGAATAATTTAAAAAACCCAAGTTCTTCCAAAGCTGAGTTCAGGTTTCATGCAATGATTTAATGGGCACAGGCTGCCCTCTCGCGGTCACAGCAGGAATAACCACCGAGGTCATCTGCTCTAAGCTGAGCCGGAGCTGCGTCCACGGGTCCCGCCTTACAAAAAATTCCCCACGTTTCTGCCAGATAACAATTGTTTGATAATGTAGTGTTAGTCTTCCCGTAATTTGGGGCAGGAGTTTCCTCTCCTTGTATTTTGATTTAGACTATTGAAAACGAATGTCAGTGAATAAAAACTATCTGCACTCTTTCTTATGCTGCTACAATATTCCTGTTTCCAGAGCGTTGCAGTATCAAGAAATGAAAAGAAATACTGAGAACATAACAGGAGTGCTATGCAATGAGAAAACTACCATCTTTCTCATATACAGTTTTGCATAAAACTTTAAGTTGCATTCAATTACATTTTACTTTCTGAAGTCCTATTGTTAATATATAGAAAACCTAAGTAAATCATCATAGTAATACATATTGGTAAAGACTGTGAAACTTCACTATGGTCCTAAGGGGTTTCTTTTTCTTTCTACATTCCCTGGCCAAATTGTTGAAAGGCATTAATGTTGCCACCTCTGAGAACAATTTGCTTCTGTAACCATTTCTGTATTAATAAATTTTTTCTGGTGTCATGTGCTTGCTTGGTAAATGCAAATATTACTCTAGGTATTTGGCTTGATGCCTTCACTGCTTTAGAAATTGAGATTTGCTTTCTGATTAGCATAATTATGTTCATTTTTATTCTTGGTTTACTTGCCAAATACTCAAAGTTACTTCCTGCTTGTTCATACTTTGTAGGTGATAGGTTAGTCATAGGATGCTTGTTTTTCATGGCAAGATGGCAATGATACATGATTAAAAGAAGTAGTAGTATAATGCCTTGCAATTTTACCCCATCTTCTAGAATAAAAATGCGCTGAAAAGGTTTGAACATGTTTGATTTAAAGTACAGTTTCTTTCTTACAATAATAACAGCTTCATAACACCACCAAGAGTAATTATCTCTTTGCAAACAAGCAATTAATAATGTTTTCCCCCTCTAGCACAATTTCCTGATAACTGTAACAGACATTTGACTTTGTCCAGGGATGTACGAGGATCATATAATTAGAGCTATATTAGGAATTAATAGTTCCTGGTGTAATGCTTTGGATCATATGGTAACCAAACCTTAAAAGAGATGAATTTAAAGAAAAAAAAAGTGTACAAAAGCTTTACTCTTGAGGAAGGAAAACACTCAATATACAGAAAGGTTCTTGCAGATGGAGATGGATATCAGGAAAAGAAGAAGCCTGAGTATAATTCTTGACAAGCCTGAAGTTCAAAACATCTTAGGAAAATTTGACATGGATAATGTGGTACAAAACCAGCACTGCAGAAACCCTTCTGTACAAGCTCTGCAAATGGAGCAGTATTATCCATTCTGAAGGACTATCTTTCCATTCCTAATTGTGTTTAAAACAGATTTTTCTTTAGAATATCTGTCTGGGTCTGAAGCCGTATTAACTTTCCACTAGAAGATGCATCATCATCAGAAAAAAGAGAAGTGTTTTTCAAGTGAGAAGGCTGTTAGTTAGGAAGAGACAGAATCACCACAGTAAGAAACATAAACCAAGCAGTTTTATATAGTTGATAGCTGTGGGCACAAATTTAATGCTTTCATTAATCTCAGCTGACCCAAGCCATCTCTCCTTGAGAAGGCATTTATTGCCACTTTGGTAGTCAGCCAAGAGGCCAGGATGGCTTGGTGGCACTACAGCCTGTTCACTCAGTAGCATGGAAGAGCCCAAATCTGGTGACTGTAGACAGACTACGACTGCCACTCAAACCCTCTTTGGTGAATGACCTCTAGGTATTGTGCACCAATGACAAGAGAGAGAGCAAAGTTTCTGTAAGTGCCAGCTAATGAAAGGACTATATTGAATGATAAAGCTGTAACACACATTCTGAATCTTGGTATTTCAGTACTCTAGCATTACTTTATTAGTGTATATACTGCCTGTGTATTGTAATACAATGTCATCGTAGAGGAAACTGTACAATTTCCTGTGTAGATGTAAATATTTGCTGGAACAAAGTCTTCCTGACAAAAACACCATTAAAGAATTCTCAAACAATTCAGTGTCAATAAGACAAGATTATACTTTTCTATAAAGAGTTGCTTTAAAGCAATAATCTATCTTATAAATTTAGAGATTAATAAGTATGAAGTTAACTGGAAGAATAAATCCCATATACAGCTAATACATATTGACTCATTGCCACTGTGGGGAAGCATGCTGTGCAGGCACAGACAATCATTTACATCTTTGTGTAAGATATTTCTGCACATCTTTTTCATACTACAGACACAGTAATGTGTGAGCTCAGTCATGTGCCAGATAAACTGTCAGCAAAACTTACTGAATGCACTAACTTAGTAGTTGAAATGATTAAACAGAGCATTCAGCTCAAGCTTTATAATCAAAGCACGTAAATACACACACAGACACAAGTCACTCAGTTTCCCATGCTACAAATTTTGAATCATGCAGTAGCTGAAGTTTTCATAGCATATTTCCAAATGTGTGGGACATAAATTTTGGGGGCACATATGCTTTTATTTACCTCCCTCCCCCTTATATCATATGAGGAATTTTTACTACTGTTAGTAGCATTTTATACAGCAAATAACAGCAGATTTATATGGCGCTAAAAGTCTTATGCACAGCAATCTAACAGTAAAAAAGGCTGTGTGTTTTGCTATCTTCTAAAATTAGGTTTGCGATCTTTTAAACAAGAAGCCTAAGGAACAGAAATTCAGCGAGTGCTGTGGAATATGTAAACATCACTTCTAGGCATGTGTGCAAGGGTGCAGATTGTTTGAGGCTGTTCAGAGAGTCAGTTGCCTTGTTCCATAGTCTGTTTGGTCTGGATGAACACCTATGGGCCTCAACGGTCAATCACCTCATAGACAGAAAGGTATTTAAGGGCAAACCTTGCTTATTCATACAGCAGCAAAGTTTCCTCCCCTCAAAATTAAGTAACATAATTAGACATTGGATAGCAGCAGCTGTTCTAACTACAGCATGACCAATGCATCACTTTTCTTCCCTCCCTAGAGATCTGCATTTTTTGATTTCTTTTTCTGCCTGTTATCTCTTAAAGTCAATATATTTAAAAATAGCACTTCAAAAGGGATCCTGATTCTGAGGTAAAGCTCTCCCTCATATTGCTCCCTTTCATCCAGGAACCTAAATATTAGCAGATGTACATATTTCTCTTCATTATGTCTGAGAATGCTTCTTGCTGAGACTTTCCTCTGTGCTACTCTGCCAGAAGCAGAAGTTTACACCTAAGCATTCTTTAGGGCACAGTTTTAGCAAAAACATGTTGTAATTACTAGTATTATCACTTCCTCACTTCTTTCCATTTTTTATGTTATGTTATTTTATTTTAAACAGCAAACTGCACTCTGCCTCTCCCCTTTCCCAAGAAAGACATTTTGGTACAATGGTAATATGAAGATGCTACCTTGTTACCAACAATAAAGATAACACACCATTAGGCTATCCACACTACTGAAGAGATAAAATATAATCACACTGGTCCATACAAAGGTGTAGTGATTTTTCTTAAAGTACTGTAGTACAGGACAAACAGTAAGCATAAAACAGCATAGTAAGTTTGCAGCACAGCTAAAATTTTTTTATAATATAGATAGACAGAATATAAAGAGTCATCAAAATGTGCAAGTTTCATCCAGTACTCCAGGTCCAGAGTTTTGACTTCCAGGACTTCTGAGCAATTTTAAATTTTAATATAATATTGCAAGTTATCATATTTCTCATTCTCTATGCTTTTATGTACTGAAGACGAGAATCAGGTAACATCCGGAATAAATGTAGAGATTTTTCTTGATTGGTCAAGATTTACATTGAAGACAAAGTTCAGTCTTAGATTAGCTGAGAGCCATCACACTTCTGAAGATACCTGAAATATCTTCATTTTGTTTCCTATTAATGACAGTAAAATTGCAATTGGAGCTCTAGACAAGCTAATTTAATGTGGCAGCTCTTGGCTTAGAAGCCTATTCTGATGTGAAGGTGATACAAACATGGAAGACAGCAAAGCACACGTATCTGAAGTCCTGTGAGAATTCCAGTTAAAACTAACTTTGCAAGGTAATGAATAAAAGAGAGGCCTCCAAACAAAAATGCCTTCTTTCCTCCCTGAGTCAGAAGTGACCTGAAATTAAATCTTGCCTTGTGTTCCTTATGCTTCCAGGAAATTAAAGTTTACTAGCTAGATTATAGTGAAGTAACTTATTTATCTGACAGAGGCTCCCTAGGGAAACAGTAAGCCATGTTTTGCATTTCACATTTACTGTAAGACTTTGGAGCTATTTAGGATCCTCCTGTGTTGATGTGATGGCTTAGAGGCTCTCAGTAGGTCAGCCAGCACTGAAGCACCAATGTCAACATGACTTAAACACATGGAGAACTGTTAACTGTCAAAGAAAAGAGAATATATTGACCATAAAACAAACTAGCAAACAGAGAAACCCTTCCGCATCATTATTTGGAATATTTCCAGGTATAGACATTTGACCAGACAGACTGGTATAAACCAACAAAAGTCAGATAAAGGAAAAAGAGGTTGGGAAAAAGTGAGGACTGAATGACACAAAATCCCAGATGTCAGTAGGGCAGTTCTCCAGAGAATGATTCACTATACACGGGCTTTCTGTTAATCACTCACTGGAAATATTACAGCCCTTGGAAGACAGAAACAACCAGCAACATAAGCTTTACTTATCTGTAAAACAGGGGAGGGATAACTCAACAATGCACAAAGAAGCAGAAGTAATCCCTCTTCCCACCATATCCACCATCCTAAATTAACCCGAAAATACTACTATCTCTTACTTGAAAAGACTTGTAAGCAGCTATCTGTGTGACAGGCAAGGATCATATGCCAATGTTTCCTCAGATGATTCAACCACAAGTTCTTGGTGTGACTATATTGGAGCTGGTAACCTTTGCAGCTGTTAAAATAGATCTGTGTTCCTATTTTAAGGTGTAGAGCTCCTTACCCTGCAATGCTCAGCTGAACTGATCTAGATGCCAAGCCTTATTTATGTGCTGCCTAACTCCAGAAGCAGCTGTGGACTTTGTGACTAGAAAGTAGATCAGTCAGATGTCCCCTGAAAGAGTCAAAGCTTTGGCTGACCCTTTCAAAAGTCACAAAGCTAAACCACTTAGGGATTCAATGAAGAGACAAGCATGCAGTCAGCATCTCTCCATCTTTGCTGAAGCGGAATATTTTGCTTCAAAAAAACCCCGATTTCACTCAATCACTCCCAAGTTTTGTTGTCATCTATTCTCATGGATCCTCTCAAACACACTGTAATGTTGTTTCCACACCAGCTTTAGCAATGATGACACTGACAGTGTGCCAATTAATCAGCTCTTGCTCCCCTTCCTACTGTTCTCATCACACCTCTGGTTTTTTTCCAGCCTTTTTTTTTTATCACTGGTCCCACATGAATAAGTAAAATTTATCAGTATAATTTGTCTCCTAAGAGCAAACTGTTATTCAAACTACGGCTTCGTCTTCAGCTAGACTTCAGCTGCTTTTCAATTATAAATTGCATGAAAGGCAGAGCAAAAAGCTGCACTGTGTTTAACCACAAATGTGAATCTGTGGCAAATGCCAATCCACTAACATCTCTCCATCTGATACAGCAGTTACTCTGAGCTGTCCAAGGGGCTGCTCCTCCTCCTGTTCCTTCTGACAACTGCTCTGGCAGAAAGGCAGAAGGAACAGCTGAGAGGGAAGCAGCATGAAGTACCCACACAAAATGTACACACTGTTAGTATGTGATGGTTTTTTTCTCTCAGTGGAACTTGCAACACTATTTGAGTTGGATTTCTGTTTTGAAAAAGGGTATTTCATTTTTTTTTTAAGGGGAGGAAGATCTTCTTGTCAGAGTTCCTTGCAGTAGAAGATTAAGTGAAGGATCTGACCTTATACAGCAGAACTGTTTCTATCTGGCTTGCACTGTTTAGTTAGAGTGGTGTAGGGACAAACACCATTGGAAAAAAAAGCTTGTGCATTCTTTTCAGTCAAAACATTTTGAACTCAAGGAATGTGAAAATATTCAGCAAGACCTTACCTTTATCAGAGGATCTCAATAGCTGAGACAAGGTTACATTTTATAAACATCAGGTTGAATTCCTGATTATGGCTACTATTTGTACTGTGCTAACACTAGAAGCAAATATTTGGAGATACAAAGTCTTTTGTTGACTTAACACTCTTGAGGGATGCTATGGAATAATTTAGGTGTTTACTTTAGGAGGCTGAATAAAGGTCAAATGAATCCTTAGGAAAAAATCTCTTGTACAGTATACTGCCTATATATTTCCTATGAAGAAAAATCTTTTTACCTAACACAGACTAATCTTTTTACCTAACATAATTCGAGGTGAAAATATCTCTCTATAATATATTACACATTATACATATGATAGAGATATATATCATACAGGTAATACAGAGAAATGTATTATCTCAGTCTAGGTTCTAATATAACTTTAGGCAATGACTCTCCTGAGCAAGTCTGGGTTACACACTGCTCCTGCAAAAATGATTATTAAGGTTATGATTACTGCAGGTTAGTGGTTGGTGTACATAGTGATTCATACAAAAAATATCCTTTATAAGTCTGTCCTCATCTTAATGTATTATTTGCGCTATTCTGAGATAATGCTTTGCAAACCTAGGCTGGTTATAACACAGTTCGCCTTGCACATTTTCATTCCTGCCCCCATTTCCATTAGAAAATACTTGGTCGGGAAGAAACTGATTTGTTTACATCCTATATATATATTGGGGTTTTTCCTGAAAATGTAAAGCAAAAACACTTTATAGGATACATTTAACTTAGCATAAAGTTAAATATTTCATTGAAACTATTAGGAAGGAAAAATTAATGATAAACTATGGAGGAGTTTTTTATCTTCTTTCCCAGTAGACCATCATTTGCTATGTTCTCCCAGAATACTGAAACTCTGTATTCTGGCAATGTGTTAAATCATCCAATTATGTAATGTTTTGAGACTTAGACACTGTGTGAAGTATTAAAGATTTTCAAATAATCATTGTGGTAGCAGCAAAAGAAGATGATTACTCTATATCCTTGTGATTAGGACAAAAGGTACTGCTGACTATAGTTTCTGCTGCTCTAAAGATTTGTCTGGTTGTACAAAGCAGAACAGCATCCACAGTTGAGAAACAGCAGAAAACCTCAGCTTTCACAACCCTTTGACTAAGACTCTGTTTAACAAAGCAGGACCTATGGATTTATGTCCTTTTAGTTCCAGAAGGAAATCAAACAACTTGTGAACATCTGAAAAGAAGGCTTACACTAGGCTTTTTGATTAAAACGTCTCTTCCCTCTGCAAACATGGGAGCCTGTTCTCACCTCCTGCAGAATGTTTTTTCTGTTATTATACTGCAACAAGGTTGAGTGCATATAATAAACAGTTTGAAAATATCTGAAATAATATATTTTAATCAAATTTATTATTCACCCTTGCCCTCCCCTCCCGCCACCCTAGGAAAGAAAACGTAACTTGCTAAGACGTGATATGCATGGGCACATCCTAACCAAAAAAATCTATTCATCTGCAAGATGACTTTTATATTAATTAAATTATCACACATACCTATTAAAATCCTGTAAAAGATATTTGTCTCAAATCCTACAGCAAGAGTAGGTGATACAGCAGGGTAACCAGGACAATTAACCAGACCATATGCTCCACACAAAACATGGAAGATCAGCAGCTCCTTTATCTCCTATTGTTTGAGAACACAACGTGCTTGTTTCTTTTTAAAGAAAGCACACTGCTGTCTGGTAACAAAATTATTGTTTAAGTGCAGTTTGTATTAATTACTGCAGTTTTTGGAAGTATGACACTAAAGATAGGTGAACTCTAAACTAGTATTAATTTAACCAGGGCAGGACCAGATTTGTGATGCTCAGTGAGAGGCGCCAGGATTTTTTCTTATTGCTGAAGATCCTCTTCAAAAAACACAGTGCTGGAGTCCATTTTGTTTGTGGAGCCTTATGCTTCTCCCCAAGTGACTCTGACCATTCCTGCTGGCCTTTGGGACTACTTGTTTCCTGATTATAGTTTTTTTCTATCCTCAGCGAAAACTCTAATAATTTAAAGTAAACAAAATAGATGATTAATCTATAGATAATACATTCCTTGGAGAACTGAGATTTCTCAGAATTATATCTTTTACCTTTTTAAAGCTGTCACAAACACTGTTAATGTTAATGAGCTGTTAAAGCAAAAAATATTCTGGTTTAATTATGGTTCAGATCTCAGCTTTGTCCTTAAATGAAAAAGAAAAATCTGTCCAAATCTTGTAAGTCCTCACTGTCAGGGAATATTATTTCCTGACCAGCTTTAAGAAGCTTCTCCTACCATTGACTTTTCCCTAGACTCTTGTCCACCTGCCTCTCCTGCCTCCATCTATTCTTTGATTCCCTCTCAGGCTTCGAAACAGAATCAACTCTTGAATCAACTGTGCTTCAGATCCACATTCTCAGGTAGTTTATCCAACAAAGTCTGGTCAGTATAATGAGTATAATGAAAACACTGTGCATGAGAAATCAGCTATGATTTCACTCAATTCTTGTCAATAAACTATTTTGTGTCTTCCAGAGAAAAAGAACTGCAAGATGCTACCTTGGTCTGAAGATTACTGCTCATTGGGCTCAGAGAAGGCAAGATAAGAAGCAGCAGAAATTTCCAATATTCACATTATTTTATGAAATCCCCAAATAGTACTTAGCATGTCAAATTTAATAAGCATCCATTCAGCCATGTCCACTTTATACCTTACTGAATTCAAGCTTTTATATTTTTCTACATTTATTTGTGTACAACTGCTTTATTCTCTGTCTCTAAAGAACCAGTGACCTACCACAGATTATACATATAAATAGAAACACTGTTGTGAAAACAGTAAACTGGAATTCAAATCAAATATTTTCCCTCTCCTACAGCACTTCAGTCTGTTTGTGGCTTCTTATCTAAAGAGTTTCATATCAAAAGCAGTGGAAATAAACAGGTCTAACAAGATTTGAGGTTTATCTCAACAGATCTGTTCATCACTGAGTTTTAAACCAAACTTGCATGCAAACTTGGTGAGTCATATTTGCATAAAGCAGAGTGTTCTTCTGAAATCTTGGAGGAAATAAAGGCTGTCCTTACTAAAGCTTTAAACTGTAATTTACTGATTATGTACTTGGCTCTGGGCTTTTACCTACATTATATATTCATGCTTAAGGAGATGAAATGTTGTAGCTAATAGTTTGGTCAACCACCATGAGAAGTTTAATCATATCAGGCTAAAAGATCACTTTCCTGACCTTCATCCTCTGTAAATGTATGAGGAACTGTTACTGCAGTAGTGTGGCTTTTATTTTACTGTGATAGTTTCAGCCTCAGTATTATTTTCAAGGAATGTGCTATTCCACCTGCACAGCCAGCATGCTCAAAATAAAGCAAGACTTGTTATGAGTACGTGAGCCTCCAGCATAATAACTGAAGCACTTAAATCCTCTACTTGAGATCTCTTGGAGGTCTACATCCTTTTTTTTGCCTAGTTCATAATTCCTAGAAGTAGATTCTAAATTTTCTGGAAAATACTACTTATGAGTGATGAAGAACTAGAAAGCAGCTTCTGAACTGAGGATTGAGAAAGTGTCTAGGCAGCGTAGAGCTAAGTGTAAATGCTGCTGACAGACTAGGACCATAAATCTTGAGATGGGAATGCCAAACAGATGTATTTATTCCATATCTCCTTGCTAGTTTACTGTCATTGCATTCTCCTAGCCTGGTTTTTGTTATGAATACAATCTTCAGCAGGTTATTTAATAAAGGTGGATGTGGCATAATCTGCACAAGTTACTGCTATTTGGCTACCTTTTTTTTACTCTTATGTCAGACCAATATGGAAAAAGAACCAAAATGCAATTGGTTTAACATTAGCTTTTCATACATTAAAAAAACACCAATGAGACAAACAGTTCCAAGAAATCATAAGGGAGCAAAAGCAGCACAAAGCTAATTTTTAAAGAGTCCATGGTAAGCATATTTGCCATGACTAATCACTTCTTATAGTGATTTAACTGCTATCTCTCATATGGTGCTAGAGACAGATGGAGACAGAGGATTTCTTTATAAGGTTTGATCTATAAAAAAGCAAGAAAAGACTGCCAAGCAGTCCATTTTTAGCAAAGAGCAAATATCTTTGTTGTATTTGGATAGAGTCACTCCAGAATTATTACATGGAAACTTGATTAATATTTATATTTTACAAAATAATTTGTTACTCTCCTTTTCAAATAAATTTACTACTATCTTCTTGCAGGATAGGCAGTTTGTTATTGATGACCAAAGTTCAGAAGCTAAGGAGATTTACTTCAAATTGTATCAGAAGTTTTGAGCATTTTAACTTGAAATTCAACTTGCAATTAGAAATTCTGTTTTCCTTAACAGGAACCGGGATAGAGAAGAGGAGGAAAACAAAGATCTTCAAACTGGCTAGATAAATCAACAGGATTTGGTTCATTTGAATAGCCAAGATTTTTAATTTGTACTGATCTTTTTACTAGCTCTGGGGAGTGGAAAACATCTGCAATGCAACACACACTGCCAGTCTGACCTGGGCAGAAGATGCGGAGTGACTCCGCTCACAAGTACTTTCTGCCCTGCTTTACACAGCCATGCAAAGTCACTGAAGAACCAAGAAATGGTTCCAGGCTTCCACATGTCTCCAGGCATCCCTCCTGCTTCCCTGTTTGCAGAAATGCAAAAGCAGTCTTCCCCAGTTACTTTCTTACTACCATTTATCAATATTGCCAGAATTATTAGAGTTGAATCAAAATATTAATAGAATACTTCCAGATTTCCTTTAGTATGTACATCTATAGCTTTAGGCATGCGGAGTTGTGAATGTGCTCTTTGTAATAAGGCCACTAATGAAGCCAATCCCTTCATTCTTTGTCGCTGCACACAATACTACTGAGCTTTCTTCAGTTTTCCAACCCCAGTACTATCACTGAATTCCTCAGTGAGTACTTGTCCAGCTATGACAAATTCAAACTCCATCAGATTAATTAATAATAATGTATGAATGGGAAATAGGAACCAGTGGATTTTGACTTCATCATTGTAGACTTTTGTTTCACTTTTAATTTACTTAAGCATCACAATAAAAAATATTAATATAGTATGTACATGCTGATTTTTACTTGCTAACTATTGTGTGATAAATTCTTTAACAAATGTGCCAGCATAAAACCCAGGAAAAAGCTGTCATCTGTAGGGACTTGATCAACTTTGTGCTACTTCAGTTTCTGCCTCTACCCCACTCCAAGCAAGCCCCTGTGTACATTGTTTATTCATAATATGGTTCTCCACACACCACATACTCCACAAAACCACTAGTCTTCTTTCACAACTCCTTTCAGCCTAGGATGCACTTTGTTGTTTTCTTGTGATCCCCTTGTCAAACTCAGAAGATGCTCAAGATCCTCTCTTTCCTCTATGTTCCAAAGAACTGATCTAATAACTTGCAACTCGTTATATTCCACTAAACCTCAAAGCTGTTGATTAATTTAGGAAGCACCTGAGCTTCCTAAGAGCCATAGCATAAACTTTAAAGTCTCCCAAGGCACTGAAGACATACTTGGTTTGAAGCTTAGGACCAGGTTAATCGCTTATCGTGCCTAAACCTGGTTATCATCCAGAATACCAATACTCTCCTTTAGTCCCTTGAGGAAAGCTCTATCTACCAGGCATTCCTGGGGAACACCTATTGAGTATCAACAGGAACTGGCATCTCAGGGGATGTAATGGCAACCACAGCAGTTTGAAGAATTAAAACTAATTGCACCACTTCCCTCTTTATACTCTGCCACAACTGCTGTAACGTTAAGGGCTGGCATCCTGTAGGGGTGTGCTAGGCTCCAATTCTGGTTTCCAACAGTTTTTTTCAATCCACATGCAAATGATGGTAAAGTATTGGCTCTGTCCTTGGGACAGCATCAATAACTTTACTCTCTTCTTCTCTGGCAAGTAGAACCAAGTCCAGTTTTTTTATTCTCTCTGGACCAGAGAAACAGATTTTATCCTCATCAGTGGAACTCATTACAAACAAAGGGAAGACAGTCCTTCCCAAACCAAAAATCTAGTGGTTAAACTATTTCCCTGAAAGGTGGCAGCCACCTGACTCCTGACCTTACACATGTACAAATAAAACTGAAACTGAATTCCTGCTTACGAAGTCCTGGAAGAAAAATGATTATTGCATTAGAAGGACAGTGTTATGAAAGATACAGGGAGATTAAGAGAGTACGCAGGAGAGAGATTTCTTCCAGAAATATACTACCCATATAGCTTATTTTCTCTAGTGATGCTTTCTCAACCCTGTAATACTGGGCAATTTTTTGAATATAGAGTTCGGAACTGAATCTTTACAGCTCTGTTACATTTAGGGATTTTTTTTTTTTTTTTTTTTTTTTTGTGTGTGTGTGTGTGTGTGTATGTGTGTGTGTAAGAATCATAGAATCACAGAATCTTGGGCTGGAAGGGACCTTAAAGATCTTATAGTTCCAACCCCCCTGCCATGGGCAGAGAACACACACCTTCCACTAGACCAGGTTGCCCATTAGCAATACCTCTCAGCAATGCTTTAACTTTTGTATTGAGAAGCAGCTGCTTGCTGGGCAAAGTGGAAAGAACTAATTAGGAATCTAGCTTTTATATAGTTTGCTGGCAATGTTCTTAACCATTTTTCTATCACTAATGGTTTGATGAATATATCTCCTTTGAGTCAGAGGTACTGTTTCCAAATGTTGTGGTTTAATTCCACTAGGCAGCTAAGCACCACACAGCCAAACACGGAACACCAAGGCAGGTTATACTATCTAGGTCTATGAATTTTATTTTATTTTTTAATATATAATTTTCCACAAACAACTATACAAGGTTTTCTTGTTTTCAGACTGCAGACACACATACTAGGAAGGTGTCAGTCCTACAGAGATTGATAATTGCTTTTTATGAAGGAGAAATTGAGCTTATGAATATATAAAACAAAAGTCTGTAAGAAAAGCAATAATTAAACTTGAGTTTTATAACTACCCAGTATCTTCTCATCAAATTATTTTGCTTCTTCCTTATCATCCCAGCTCCTGAAGTTTTTTTTTTAACATTTCTACATTACTATTTTGCTCATTCTCATCTGTAAAGTAAACCACCGTCAGGTGAGTTACCACTCCCAAAGAGTGCTTCTTTGATGTATATAAGTGTTTTAAATACTGCTGGCATTTGGATGAAGCTTTAAAATGTTTTGGAAGTATTTTCACCTTGAATATATATGTAATACATACAAAGAATTCTTGAGAAAGGCTGCTTAGAAAACAATCTTAACTGTGATTCTACTAATAAAACTGAGCAATTAAGTTATGTGGGAATACGTGTAATTTGAGTTTCAAAGGGAATTTCAAATATTCACATTTTACTAGCACTAGCATGGATTAGTTTTACACTGAGGTATTTGTGCATACTTGAAATAGATCTGTTTTAATACGTAACTATGTAGATATAATTAATCGTGAAATTAGCATCCTGCTAATTCAGTATAAAGTATCTCATTAAGTCACATAGAAGGGCTTGATGATGTGAAATTTCCAGTGTCACTTTCTTTGTTTTGATGTTTAAGACCATGTTACTTAAGATGTGTCTGTCTTCTACTTACCTCTGCCAATATTTATTCTTTCTGTAACTCTTATAAATGAGGACAGTTAGTTGTCTGGTCTGTTCAGGCATTATTACCAACAAAAATGAAATCCAGAAAAAGTCTTCCAACAAAGAAAGTCAACACTGGAATTTAGCTTGGAGATGAAGTTTCAAGAATTAGCAGAGCCAAATACTAATTAAAGAAAATTTATTGACTAGTTTGCAATAGAAAAACTGCTTACATGTTTCCTAACTGATTGTGTTTTCTAGTAATAGTAACAAACCGAAGATACATTCTAGAAAGCATGAGGAAATAACTGACATAGATTGGGCCACCAATTAAACCTTATTGCAACTTAGTTGAACTGACTGTTAAAGAAATTTTGTAATGTTTTGAGTGAGATTTATTATTTTTCATAAAAGCTGACAGGTGGTTTCACAGATCTTCTAGTAGCAAAGCTAATTTGCTAGTTTCCCTGTGCCCAGGGGTGTTCCAGTGGATGAAGAAGGGCAGGAAGCTACTGCCACAAAAATAGTGCCAATTCCCTGCTCGTAAACTCAGATTAGCTCTCTAATCTTAAAAGGAAAAAACAAATAAAACGTACAGTCTTTCTTTCTGAAGTCAGAGGGAGATTGAGTTAAAGCCTACCTTTGGAGAGCTCGTTTCATGGAGGCAGATATGGTTCAGTAATCCTGCTGCATTTTGCCATTTCCTTTGAGTTGGGATCTGCAGTGCAGCACTTCACTCAAAAGAAAATGAGGATTGTCTCTCTCTCCGAGTCTGTCACCTTTGTGACACTGAGAGCAGTTGATACAGAACCACACCCTCAAAAAGAGTAAATAAAAATTTAAGAGAGCAGATGCAAGTCAAGTGAGCAGCAGTACTTTCTGTAGAAAACCCAAGAGGAAGAAAGAATTGTTTTTATAAGTGCAAAGAACCCTGTGTCCTGCTGCTTGACTTCCTATTCTGTTGAAAAGGACAGTTCTGCTAGTTCCTCATTTGTTTGGTTAATAAACAGATAAGTCTCCCACCAAGTAGTAAGAAGACATCTGAGTTTTCATGTTCTTGGTTATCTACTTGACTGAGAAGAGGTATTTCCAACTATAAACATCTCAGATACTGAATCACCCTAATCTTCTAATACTTGTATCACTGAAAAAAAAATAGTATAAAAATAGTGGCTGTAGTTAGTACCATGAATAGAGCTGACAGTCAAGCACAGAGGAAAAAGGTTAAAACTTTCATTATTTTCAGAACACTTTATTTTTGTCAAGTGCAGAAATGGTACTGATGTACTATATTTGAGAACATAATTTTCTGCATACTTTTTTTACTAGAAAAGGAGACTGGGGCATAGTGAGGGGAGGAGATACCAGCTGGGCTGATTGTCCCAAACAGGAATCTGGCAGTCTGGTATTCTGACTCTACCTGTAGATAGGTCTAGTTAGGGGCTGATAATGGTATTTCTGCACACAATGTTGGTACCAGACGAAAAAATGCATTCCAAAAAGTATCTGTCTTTATAATTATTGCAGTATTGTATCTTAAATGAGTGGTGTTTACCTTAGGTATTCAAAATCAGTAAAAGCAAGTAAATAAATTATTTAGATTAGAATAATTTAGAGTATTGTATTTGGAAGTACTGGGAAGCTATAGTTGCCTCTGCCTTGGTACAAGAGTAAGTCTTTAGTTTCATGCTGTGTCAATAGAAAAGTCCAACTGCGGTTGGTGAAATACAAAGTAGGCCAAGGTCTAAGCATGGAAGTTAGTTTACCGGAGTATAAAACTAAGCTGGAGTTTAGCAGTGAAGATTTAAGGAAGAAAGTATGAATTTGAGGCCTAGTGGACAGGAAGAGGTAACAGAGTGAGTGCAAGCAATGCCCCCACATGCTAAGTGACAGTGAATAGAGGGCCACATTTAGTTTCCGAACACTTGCGTGTCCTGGTGTTAATGCTGCAATGGTGACAACAACTTCCACAGGGCCCTCACATGGCTCCTTGAGGCAGGCGCACTGCCCTGCCCTTACAATAAGCAGCTCAATTCGATGCAGCTCTGATAACGGGCTCCATGCTGGTGCAGAGTAATTGTTCCTGTCATACCTCCTCAGCCCTTGAGCCATACTACGCCCTGGCAGCGAAGAAGCCACCAGCACGGTGAGCACGGCCCCTGGAGCAGCAGTGGCAGAGGAGCCTTCGCTGGCCACAGCTGAAACCCACTGGTGTCAAGGGAGACACACCCAAACCTGTCTGGGTGAGAGGCTCCCCCGTGGGCAACTCCATGAGGGTGGCACTGCACCCCAGGCGCTCGGGAGCCACACGACCAATGCCAAGCAAACGCGTCAGGAAGTCACCTCAGCCCGCCCCGGGCCCTTTAGGACACGCTGCCCCGCGCCCATCTCACCCCCTCGCTGCACCCCAGCGTTGCGATTGCCGGGCTCTGGGGGCAAGGGGGTGGCCGGGCTTAGGAAATAACATCCGGGAGTTGTAATATTAAACTAATGCCTGGGGCGCCCTCGGGGTAATCCCCACAGGAATGTGTAAGAAACGCCTTCGCATCTCGTTAAAGCTGGACACGGGCACCCCGAGCTCAGCGGTTCCCCACAGCACCTCCGGCAGGGCGGGCGCCGCGCTGCAGCACCGCCTCGGGCCGGCGGCCCCGCGCAGGCGCCGTGCGGGCAGGGCGCGCCCCGCTGCCGCTGGGCCGGGCAGGGCGGCGGCGGCCGCTCCGCTGCCAAGGCGGAGCAGTGCGGGCACGGCGTCGGGAATGGCTCCGGCAGCGACCGGTGGGATCCCGCCGACTGCGCCATCGCTGGGCCTGACGGGTGACTGGCTGGGCAGCAGCTCCGCTCTCGGTGGGTTGCTGCGGCCTCGGTCCTTCGCCGCGGTGGGACGCTTCAATCCGCGACCCCCTCGGCCCTTGCGGCTCTCCGCGGGCTGTGACCTCGCTGGGCAGTGCGGCCTCACTTAGCCGCTCGGATGTCTCGGCTGACCCCGCTGCTTCGGCTGGGTGCCGACGCTGGCTCCTCGGGGTCCCCGGCATTCGAGTCCCTGCGGGGCCCGCGGAGATCGGCAGGGCAGGGGCGCGTCCGCCTCCGCCCTAGCGCCGGGCAGCCCGGGGGAGCGAGCGGGGAAGAGGTCAAAGAGGCTCCGCGGCGGCAGCGGCTGAAGTTTCTCCCGCCTGTCAGCGGAGCGCGGCGGGGGCGCTCGGGGCGGGCGCTGCCGGGTCCCGCTCGGGCGGGCTGGAGAACCGGCGCGGGCTGCGAGTGCTCCCAGCGATCAAACGGTGCTTACTGACACGACACCCCGGCCTGTTGATGTAGTCGGTTATGGCCGGGGGGGGAAAAAAAAGAACGATGATGAGCGATACGAGTTCGTGTCTGGCAGCTCATCCGTAGTTGATTCACTAACTGGCATCGGATGGCTCTTAAGATAGACGTGCATTAAAAAGTTGTTTCTATTTTACCCTCACTTTTGAGCTTAAACTTGGCTTAGCGTTTAGGTTTTGGAAGTGAAAAGTGAAAAAACCCTTGAGAACTCTGAAGAGCCCTCGCACACGTACAATCACCAGAGGAAGTTTGTTTAAAATGGCATTTTCTTTGTTTATGTCTAACCCCAACTGTTACGGTACTAATAATCTCAAAGTGAAACCGAATTTCTTGCCTGTGTAGTCTGAAGTGCTTTCTTTTGTGCATTGTCCGTGATGCTCAAACACTTGTATTAAAAGTTGATGTGCATTTCCACTTTCAGCTTGATCAGCTATATTACTTTTGGATGGTATGACATGGGTAAGAGTGTACCAGCTTGTTTGAGAGTAAACTTTCAACTTAGTGGAAACAGTTAAGATGGCCATGGTTACTAGCAAACAATAAATCCAGAAGTGTTTCTTGTCTTTCTGTGGTTCCTCTTGTGTATTTGTATATTACTTGGTGCAGGCAAGCTTGATCAGAAGGGTTCGAGGTAACTGCTACCTGCTATTTATTTTCTGAAAGCAAGAAGAATGGAAGGCTTGTTGTCCAGTGCATGCTTCAGGAGAGTGGAAAGAAATAAGTACCATTAAGCATCTTGAATTTCATATTTGTGTTGACTGGTAGCTAGTGGTAGCTGCTATCTAAGGACCTGAGGTTTTCTGTGCAAAGGTAGGAGGAGGAGGAGAGAAATTGTGGATTTTTCTTCTCTTCTTGATCATCACCATATATATTTTTTTTTAACAGTTAAAAAAACAATTTGCTCTTTGGCTGTTACTTAAGCATATTACTGCATGTTTATACATGTTGTGATTACTGTACAGTTTACCTACTACTGGTATCTTGAAGAGGCTATAAACAGATGTTTTCGTAAATGAAAGGACGTGTATAAGTAGGCTTATACAGACTTCTTACAAATGTTTATATTCAGGATTCCTTTATTGGGCTTGAAGGCAGTTATGTGGGTGGAGAACTCTTGGTATGCTATGTGCATTTGTAGGATTTAATAACTATAGCAGCAATTTAGTAGTATATCTAGGTGAATAGGATTGTACTTAGGCTAAAGGTTGGCAAGTCTGGCAAGAGATGCAAAAGCCATGAAAGAATTTTCTTCTCAGAGTTTTACAAATGCTTTCTGCCAACGTATCTTCTGTGTCTCAAGATCACAGTATAACTCTTCATACTAGAGATATATTGGTTTGGGCTAAAATTGTTTTTTGACTTCTGTAAACCAGTGAGGATTGTTGTTAGCTTGCATAAGTCCATTGATATAATGTGCCTGGTGGCATTCATTTAATGCTGCTCACTAGATGCCAATTGCACTTGCAAATTCAGTGATATGCAATAGTTCTAAATAGCTGATGTCTTCAGGAAGGATTTTATTTCATTGCTTTTTAATGGCCATACTGGTGAAGTGTGCTTTATTAAATGTACTGTAGCTGTTTGCAGGGTGTGTTTTATTTGAAAACTGAAATTTGAGGAACAGTTTTCCAACAGAAATGCAAATGTAAAGCACCAATTCTGTTTATTTTTGCTATAGGAGCTCTATGCTGCTCAAGTAGTGACCAAAGCCATTACACCATAAGCACTGCAATTTAGTAGTGGTAAACAGTGAACCATAAGCTTTTTGTCTCTGTATATGCTAATGCAGCATTATCAACCATGTATTGTGTTGCACAAAGAAGAGACTAAATCTGTCACTTCCCTTTATATTTAAATTTTCCCCTTTTTCAACAGGACAAAACTGCTCTATATACTGTTAATTTATTTTTTTTTCATTGCATTCTAGATAATGTCAGATACCTTCATGGTGTGTGGTGACTGATGATTTATTAGGTTTGGTCTTCCCTAACAAGCCCTCTCTGGCTGTATGGGAATTGCAATGCTTATTACAATTATTTCAGCACTCAAAATTATGGAGTCTTATATGCATTATACAGTAATACTTTTAGCTGTATTTTTTTTTTTGGTGTGAGTAGGACCTACCTTACATAGCAGGTAGCTCCTTTCTGAATCCCTACCCTCAGGCTTTCAGAGAAGCCAGCCTAAAACTTTCTACAGACAATTTATTGAATTTGTTGATAGGGTGTGTAATTCAGAAAAAATTGGCATTAGTAAAGAACTTGTCAGTGCGGAGACTTGTCTCTCAGAGTAGAAAGCTCTCTTTCCAGACCTACTGCAAAATTTGCCTACAGTCAAAATTTTTTGTAGTGACTTTGGTAAGCCAGAGACTTTGTCTCTAATGTAAGGACTCTTAGCAGGCTCCAGCCTGAGTTACTATGAAAAGCTCGGTGTTGGGTACCATGGATGCTGTTTGGTATTATGTTCAGGTGGGTCATGCCTGAGACTTGATGCCTGTGTCTTATTATTGGTGTTCACAATGTAGCTGCACTTAGAATGAGCTTTAAAGAAACGTGGCTGGTCCTTCTGCTCACTTTCTTGAGACACTGCTTTTGACAGATCTAATAAAGGTTTTGAGGTCTGTTCTTAACAGAAGTTCTTAATCAGCCCTGCTTAACCTCTAAGGCAGTTGGCAGTGTGTTACTAGCTGTCAGTATGTGCTTTCATCATGTGGCTTCCTTTTTGTCATCTCACTTCCTGCTTATTTCACTTCTGGTTGTAGGTTCTGATTACTACAAGGAAGCTAGAAATTAAGTGGAATTCACAAACGTGTTGAATGTTCTTCTTCGATGACAGGTGTTTTTCCTTTGTTACTCGCTTTAAGCATATTCCCTGAAGTACAATTTCCTTGAACAATAGACAAAGCAAGTGGTAGGCAATAGGTTTTCGTCACTTAAGGGTTTTTTTCCTCTAGAAAATAAACTTCTTTTAACCCCTTCTTTACTGACTTCTCTAGTTTGTCTGCTCTATTCTGTAGCTACCACCTCACTAGTAAGGCAGAGAAGCCTGACTGTTTCCTAATTATTTTTTTGTATATATGTTTTGGGCGGTGGTATGTTTTGTCTTTGTGATTGAAATTGCTAGTAATTTCATCGGTTAGTTTTGCGAAAGCAATTTGACTGTAGTGTCCACAATAGATAAATACTATTTAAATCAGGTAACTCATAAAAAGTATAGTTAATTTGAAGTTGCATGAAACTGTTCTTGTTAAATTTACTATCGTTAAAATAATTAAAGATGTGTATTAAATGGGTACATGATTACCATCAGAGTAAATGATTTACCTAAGTGATTTCACTGCTGAGCACTTGAATTAAGAATCTAAAAAAATTAAGTGTGACTTGGTAATGGAAACCTTTAGTGCAGCTGTAGTAGAATGCTTTATCTCTGAGTAAGTTGAAGGTACCAAATGAAAGAACGTCTTTTCTTTTAAGGAAATACCCACCACTTCCGAAATGCCAAGAGATGCAAGCTGGCATTTAATTAACTTCACTAAAACTCAAGTCTTTAAAAGTAAAGTTAGTTTCTTAAATTCTTGACAGTGAGGTATTTAGTGTATTTAGGAAATTGAGCTAATAGACACAGAGTTCTTATTTTTATGCCTGAATTTAAAAGCATGTACATTAAAATGAAAGATGTTTTACGCTAAATTATACTTAAGATGAATGCTATAAATCAAAGAGCACATCCAGACTGAGCAGTCTGATCTAGTGAAGGTGTCCTAGCCAATGGTGGCAGGGTTGGGATTACATAGTCCTTAAAGTCCTTTCCAACCCAAATCATTCTATGATCCATCCACCTTTAATATCTGTCCTGGAGGTAGGAAGTGTCATTAGTGCTTAATGTAGTTCAAAGTACACTTCCTCTAGAGCCAGGAGAGGATGAAGCACTAGGTATCATCATCAGGTGTCTTTTCCTTGCCGGGGGAGCTGGTGTCACAGTCTGCCTGACCATTTCTCATTGTGGCATTGCCACAAAAAGCTTAAGCAATGCTTTGATTATGCCCTTTTAGCAGCAGTGTGTAGGTCTGTGTGGTGAATTGAACCGGAGGTGATCCAGATATGAAAGAAAGGAAAAGACAAAAAAAGCGCCAGAAAACCCTCCAAAAGAACCAAAACCCACCCATGCAAACAATTTTCTATTTTGAACCTTAAGTGATTGCCCTGGTTCTGCACATGGGTGGACTGGCCCGTTAATGGTGAGGAGGGGGAGAAGTGATGTTGCTACTGAGGTATCTTTTCCAGCTGTGCTTAGCTGAGATGTTTGAACAGACTGTGTGCCATAGTGTAGTATTTCATTTGTCTTGTACTTAACTAGTTTGTGTGTAATCATATTTAATTTGTTTAAATATTAATTAGCATTAAGGTCAATAATAGTTTGTTTCCATATACTGTGAGATTGATATCTGTGTTTCATTTTCATGCCTGAAAGCAGGGAATATGATCCTGTAACTCCTTAAACTTTATGGACAAGAAGTTAGTGAATACATATGTATTTATTTTTAGCAGGTAGATTGCTAGAATAATCAAATTCATAATAGGTAAACAAACCTTTTTAAAAGGGGTGCCATAAAAGATAAATGGCATGGGCAGAATGGGCAAAATCCAGAGCAACCAAGTAGGGCTTTTTACCGGTAGAGCAGAGAGAAGATTACATTGTTGTTTATGGGCCACTTTCTGTAAATTAAATAATAAAAAAACAAGTGGAATGTGCTTGACATTATCAGATGGATGTAGATTATACTTGGATGTAGTATAGGTGATTTAGAAAAACTGCATTAATTTAATGCTGAGTTGTATATTGCTAATGTAAGAACTAAACTGTTTTGATCTTGGTTATTAAAAGGATTTGTTTTTCAAGAATCTGAGTTGTACTTTAAGCAAGACAGGATTAAGATTAAATATTTCTAGAAATTTCTCATGTGCTTTGTGAAAAGTTTGTCTAGGCCATGTAAAAATTGCAATTTAATGAAGGACGAAATAGTTCTTCATTTTTCTGCTGACTTTTTCCTCTCATATTCTGTTTCCTGAAGGTGCTGTAAATTGTCTTGAGCAATTGCTGAGGTGGAAGAACACTACCATTGTATCTGAGTAACAGTGATTAGAACCAAAAGACTTGTCTGAGGTTGTCTATCTTTATATTTTACTTCTTAGGTAAGGATTAAGTAAGGGCAGGCAATACTCAATTACAGTACTTGGTATATATTCATTTTTAAGCAAATGAGTACATGGGATCTGAATTAGTAGCATGAGTGCAATTTATTAGTTACAGCTAATGCATCACTAAATGTGCTGAATATCACTCCTTAATATTTTCATTTAGATTACATCTTCAAGCAATTTTCATATGTAGACTGGTATACAATGACTGGTGTATAAAAATGCCAGGACAGCAAAGCACTGAAACAAGTCAGTTCTTTTATGAATTGACTCAAGTTAAGGAAGATTGCTATGGCCTGATTAAAACCATTGAGGAGCAGCATCATACATCATGAGAATGAGGTAGACTGTCAACAGTCTGATATGAGCATAATGTGCCTCTAGGGAAAGGGAATAGGGAATGTGCAATCAGTGATGTAGCTGTGACTTATATAAAATACATTGCCCATTCAGGTACTCAGGGTTTGGCTTTGCATTATGTCATAATTGCTGAGGGTTTTGAGGGCAAACTGTGTGGGGTGTTTGATAATGAAAGCTGAGTGCTTTGCTCTACTTACAAGGTTAGACAGCACCAAGTACTTGATTCAGCTAGTTAATTTCTTCTAGGATATTTTTGCTTTGCTTGTGCTGTATTTTTGTATCTCTGAACATAAAATGAATGGCATCAAGCAGTTTCTGGACTTTGTGTAAATGAACTGTTTTTATAAAAATGTTATTGATTTAATGTTTTACTAGTAATAAGCAAAATACTGTGCTATTGTTCATTTCTTGTTGAATTTTAATGGGAGGTTGAATTTGTAGGTATCTAATTACAACCAAAGAAAAGGCACATAGGCCTATGTAAATAAACTGGTATGTTGAAATATCCATGTTAATTTAATTAATTTTTAAATTAAAAAAATACTTCTAAATATATTTTCCTTCCTAGTTCAAAACCTCCATAAACCTTAACCCCATTAGTAGACTAATCTATGCTACAGAGTATTCAGTTGATAAATTATGATTTTTTCAACATACTTCTGTCAGTAGAAAAAATGCCAGTACAGGCACAATTCTCCTTTCAACTTGCATAGGCTGCATGTGTTTTTTGAGCATTTGTCTAGATTATCATCACGTAGACTGCAGATGAGATTTTAGCTACTGAGGTTTTCTCATTGGGTTTCATGTGTCAGTCTAGAAGCAGAAGTCATAAATCATAAAAGAGATTATGTAGGAAGAAAAAGAAACAGGAAACAAAGAAAGTCAAACCATGGTTCTTAACATGCAGACTTTTACAGGTGTTACATACTAGGTAGGCTGGAAATTTCAACCCCAGTGGTTCCTGACAGTTTGCTCTCTTGGGGGGTGGTGATGGTGTTAAATTGTATCTATGTTTTCAGTGGTTATGTCAAACTGATGGGGTTTCAGGTTGATGATTTAAAAATAATTGTGTTGGACGTTATACTTTTTTTAATAGAATCACAGAATGCTAGTGGTTGGAGTTTACCGTAAAGATGATTCAGTCCCAACCCTCCTTGCACCACCTCCCACTAGACCAGGTTGCTCAAGGCCTTATGCAACTTGGCCTTGAACACTGCCAGAGTTGGAGCATCCACAACCTCCCTGAGTAACCTGTTCTAGTCTCACTGCTCTCACAGTTAAGAATTTTTTGCACGTAATTAATTATTTTGCCCTTATTGTTTGAACATACTCTGAGACTATGGCTCTGTGTTACTACAATTACTCTGGGAAACTTTGTTCTAGGTGCACTTGGCTATCCTTGCTCACTGTTATTTCCCCACTTCAGCATACTTAGTCAGTGGATTGTCTTAACAGAGGAGTTTGCTGAACCTGAGGCTGTACTGATTCAGTAAAATGACTGCTTAAAAACTGAAGACTTTTTGTGGCATTTTTTCTTAAAACCTGGTTATCTCAGTAATGCAGTTTAAAACTGTTTTCAGGGCGACAGTCTGTCAGGAGCAGTGTGAGCGGGGTAGCAGAGAACTGAATGGGAAGGGACCTCCTAAAGCCACTTTGCGTCTGGAGAATTGCAGTGAACCACAACTTGGAAAGCCTGAGGCTTGGACCTCTATCCATGTGATAAGGCCCCCTTGCTCTCTAGGTTTGGTGGGAATTGCCTTGCCATGGTTGTGGAGAAAATAGATACTTGTTTGGGCAATGCATGTCACCTGTGCCACAAAGAGAGGCAGAAAATCTAAAAAGTTGAGTTGGATAAATTTTGTGGATGTTCCACAAAATAGCTTGACTAGAAAGTGGCTGTTGCTAGTAGGGAGATATTTCCTGTTCATTCTTAACATGGATACAGTGCAACAAAATCCAAAGCATCTGCCTGTTTTTGTCTTCTGTTTGAACATGAAAGGTGCTTATTTATTAATACCCTTAAGAGCTTGTGATGTATACTGTTTCAGTTGGATTTCTTAGATTCTGAGATGTTGTAGTCATCCAAGTAATACTTCTCTGGTGTGGTGGCTTTTCTCCTGCCTCGAAAGTAAATGAAACTACTTTGTTGATTAGTGGGGGACTTTGTTGCTGTTGCTACCTGATGAGTTAGAAAAAAAAGAAATTATATTTTGGTATATTAAAGCATGAATTATAGATTTGTAGAATGCAGATAAACTGCATGTAAGATCAACTTTCTCAGTTATATGATTGTATCCCTTACTCTGTCCTGTTTTTTGTTTCCTTGCAGTATAAAACAATTGCAGCCTTAAAGTTAAATTGTACATGTTGTTCAATTGTCCTACTCAGGCATATTTTGGAGCTTCTAAAGGTTATGTGTTGGTAAATTCTGCATGCAGTCGTGTAGAATTGCTGGCCTCTTAAAAGTGAATAGCTTTCTCTTTTGGTTTTGAGAACAAACTAGACCATCTGGTTTTGTCCAAAGCAAATATCCTGAGATTTTGCTTTAACATTTAGTTTTGAGATCTGTTCAGTAATTTGTTTGCACTTCTTTCCATTTTTCTGCATTTCTGCTATTTCCTAAAAAAAATATTTTAGTGAAATACTTAATACATCTTTTTTTTTTTTCCTTTGTGCTAATTGGGGTTTATCAGTTGTTATTTCAAATAATTTCCATTGTTTCCACTTTGAGCAAGTCTTGTGTATTGCATACTACTCAACTGACAATTCAAGACTGTTCTGAAAAATTCAGAAATATTTTAAAATAAAAGGTTTACTGTTTCTAGAGGAATAAAGAAAACTAGGGTAAATACCAAACTGCAGTTTTAACTTTTCTTCCCCGTCTGTCACCTTACTGGTGTTTTTTGAATGCAACTTAGTCATGCAGCTGGTGCAGGAGATTTTTATGGAATAACGCTCTTTCTGCAAATTTGTGCAGGCTTCCATTTTTATTTTTGAAAGGGAAGGATTATTATTCTAGACATTTGTGTTGTGAAAGTGTCCCTGTCGTGGAAATGTTTTTCTGTTGACTCTTCAATTCTTCAGTGAGTTTGATGAATGGCTTAATTGTGAGTTTCCTTGTCCATTTAAATACAAGTAGATGGAAGATATCTTGAAATACATGGATAAAAACCCAACACTTTCTGGCTGTCATTATTACCTACTAAAAAAAATTGGTTTTGGCTGGAGTGGAGGAGAATAATAGAAGGTAGAAAAGCAGGAACATTCTTGCATATTTGGCATAGTAATGTTTAAGTCTTTATTATGTGGGATGGGGAGTGTGTATAAGCTCTAAGGGTTTGCAAAAGTTTTGAGTATGCAACATGTAATTTTGGATTTTTCTGAGCTGTTGAACTTTTTATACTTTTATATTTGATATGGTTGAGAATCTACTGAGTTTTTAGTTTCTTTGTGTATATTGGACATAAAAGTGTGTTAATATTGGAAGAGGTTGCCCAGAAATGTGGGATGTCTGTGATCTAGATGGAGCTTATCTGTGAAACCTGATCTAATCAGTGCTGCTTTTAGCAGCATTTGGACTGATGAACTTCAGATGTCCCTTCTAATGTAAATATTCTATACTTTTGATAGGTCAAAATCCCAGTTTATAACATGGAATTTACATCTGTGAATTTCAGAACTTATTTGAAACAAAAGTGCTTAATTGTGGATATAGAGCTAGTGTGTGACAGTGCTTCAACTTAAATTCTTTGCAAGAAAAAATAATTCTTTCATGTCCTCTTTCAAGTTTAAATACAAAATGATTTCCAAATCTGAGACAAACAAAGAATGAGCCCACCTTATTCTGATGAGCAAGGGTAGATTGAGAATTCCCACTGTCAAAAGAAAAATAAAAATCAAGGGTATTTCATTCACACCTGATACTTTTCCTGTGCAAGGTCAATATTAAATCCTTAAATATTTACTCTCGTATTAGGGAAGGATCCATATTTTATTGGTAATTTTGCATGAATTTAGGATTGGAGGAGTGGTATGGCATTTTGCTCACAGATGTGAACAAGGAGCAATGGTGATGTTACTCTTCTGTGAAATATGTGAGCCCTCTATTTGAGATTACAAGCCTGTCAGGCTAGAACATTGTTGGTTCTTCACTGTTATATTGAAGAAGTATCACACAGGCTTTTTGGATGTTAGATGTTTGTAATTGTTTGGTGAAGAGGGAATATCTGCTGTTTCTGGTGTAAGTTCCCAGCCAGTAGAGTATTGTTGTCGTCATCACAGAAGGTACCTTGCATTGACACTGTGGGGATTTGGTCATGCTTGTAATTTTCTGAATTCTTTCAAGTGATTTACAGTGTATAGTGATAAATGTGTTTATTGATTTACATAGATGGAGAGGTTCCCGGGGTTTTGTCAAGCCATGGCTTACAGACAACTACTTTGACAACTAAAACGGATGGCAATGATGGCAAGGCTGAACACCTAGAGTATATTGCCTTTGCTTTGGTTCCTGTTTTCTTCATCATGGGTCTCTTGGGGATCCTTATCTGCCATGTCCTTAAGAAAAAAGGATATCGTTGTACAACAGAGGCTGAAGAAGTAGAAGAAGAAAAACTTGATGAAAAAATAGGTAATCAAGTCTAATAAACAAATGCCTATTTCTGTACATTGCAACTACTATGAAATAATTTATTGTGACACTTCTGTCATTTCTGTGTCTATATTTGACATCAAAGCAGTATTAAAAATAATATTTTTGTTATTATATGTCACTTGGGGTTTGATCTTTGGCAGTCAAAACTAGGAGTGTTCCGCTTTCCTATGCAAGTCTGCTAACATCAAGTCAGAGCTTACAGAGGGATCAAAGTATCAGTATATTTGCTTGCAGCTCCACAGCTGGAGTCACCAGATCATTTTTCTGCATTCTACATGCTGTTAACAACAAAGTATTAGTGTACATAGTGCTAGCTGAGAAGTGGCAAAAGCTGCCATTTAAAGCCTAAAATCTTAGTTTTATGTTTTGCAATCCTAATTTGTTCCTGTTGTGCTGTCATTCTTATCTCACCTCTCTTTACAAAACCAAGCCTTTGGACTGAATATATTCATTCTGTTTTAAGTAATGCTTGCTGCTTATAATTTTTTCTTAAAGTTACCTTTGTTTTTATCCTAATGTTTGTTCATTTGTGCCCTTGTTTTTATTGTTCTGTATTCCCATCTGTTCTTACTTGGGGAAAAAAAGGGTGTTATCATGTGGGAAAGGCTACAGTAACCTGGTATAGCATTTGTAAAATGTAAGTAAAAACAAAAGTCAAGTCACTTGTAAATACTCTGGGCCTTTTCCTTTCTCCCAGTTAATTTCTTTCAGTAGGTTCATAATGAGTGCAAATGACAGTGGCTCTGTGGTAAGGGTAGACCTATTCGGTCCAATAATGATGTGTCAGTGTGTTCTTAAGCATTAATTGCCTGGGGCATCTGTGCAGTGAGTGGAATTGTCTGGTCTATTAGTTCCCGAGTGGGACAGTGAGGTGTGTGCTAATGAAATGGAGACATCCCCTCCCTGTGTCTCAGTGTCAGGATCTAGCTGTGTCTAACTTATATTGCAAAGTTGTGGGTATTAAGATGGAGCGTGGGTACAGAGATGGGGAAGCCTCTAATTTACTACCTACGAGAAGAATTTAGAATCTAGCCTATCAAACTTGCCTCAACCCCATTTTTTAAATAAAGTATTATAACAATTATTAGGGAAGGGCACAGTTTTGCCTCTTCATTGTTTTAGTTCCCCCATTAATCTTCTTCGGCCTTTGCAGGTTATTTTAGGGAAGCTTTTAATATTGTTAATGGGTGCATTCTGTTCCAAAGTTTTCAGATTTTTTTAAAATTAATCAATTGTTTTGTCCTTGTAGATGTGGTGGAAACTTAAATTGAATCCCCCCTTATACTAAAAGCCAATAATACCTGTTTTAGAATAGTGACTTGAGACAGTTTAACAATTTGTTTTGGGTTTTTTCTCCCTATTATTGGGATTAGAAATGCTGCCCTCTTGTTTGTCTCTTCCTTACTAGCTAGAGAAGGAATTTTGAAGTATGTTTGTGAAAATGCTGATCTTATTTAATTCTTAGGTGAATTTGTTAGGGCTGATGTACAGAGGATAAACCTGTGTTCATATTTTTACTGAATAAGGACGATAAAGTCTTATCTAAGCTTTCCCTCCATAATGGCAACAGATCTTGCCATATTTTAAAAATGTAGTTTCTTTTGTTGTGTGTTCAGTTTTGGTTGTGACTTTTTGTATCATTATTTTGTTTTAAAATAGTTCAGTTCTTGATTCATAAGGCCAGGATGCTGACCACATATTTATTTCTTTGCACAGAAATGAATGAAACTATGCATGAGAATAGTGACACTGTGGGACAAATTGTTAACTACATCATGAAAAATGAAGGTATAGTATTGTGACACTGAAGTTATCAGCCCTTGTGATAGTTTTCTATAACAAGTATGTTTTTTCAGATAGTCTGATATATGGTGTGTTCATGTGCTTTCATTTAATAACCAATTTGTTCATTCTTAGCTCTTTGAGATTATCTTCACAAGGCAATTGCTTCAAGGACAATAGGGAAGTTTCTTGCTTACTTGAAAGAAGTTTCTTACTTACTTGTTTTGTATGGTAAATTCAGGTAATGCATTTACAGATATTTTCACTCTTTAGTTATTTGGGGTTTTTTTTTTTGTTTCAGCCTTTTGCTTTGTTTGTGAAGTAGAAGCTCAATGTTGCTTTCTTAGTGGTAGTGTTTAAAGCCTGTGGAAACTTTTATGTTTGACTAGATTAAACTTCTTGTCCTGAAATGATTCTTGCAGCTCTTGTCTGATGAGAGGCTTGTGCGTAACTGAGACAATTGGGTCTATAGCACTAATGTTGAATTCTGTACATGGTATCTTCATGTGTGTGCAAAGTAAAGGATAAAGAGAAAGATGTGACTGAGAAAATAAAATCATAGTTAAGCACCCCATGGAATGCTTGATTAGTTCAGAATGTATTTGCCCAATAGAAGAAAAGTTTAGGAGACTGGATGTTTTTATAGGATAAGAGCATTCAGCTTTTTAATTTTACATTTGTATAAATCAGAGTTCTAACCATTGAACTGGATTTGAGTTACCTCTGAAGACTAGACCTCTGGAAAAGTGGTGGTTTTGGGTTTGCATGTGGGGTTTTTTGGGTTTTGTTGTTTGGGCCTTTTTTTTGTTGTTTGGTTTTTTTTTCTTTAGACTATTAGTGCTTTGAGCTTATGTGTTTTTCCTTGAGATTGGGATTAAGTAACCCATATGTTTTGATAAGAAGTGAGCAATTGAAAGCTCTTAGCTGATAATGAATTTGCATTTTGTAGGGCTCACTTAAACTGATGTTTTTAATCTGAAGTTGTGTTAAACTTCTGAGGTGGTTCAGAGACCTTGTTCAAGAGTTTTGTTTAGATGGCTGTGTTTCGTGGTGTGTACTAGGGTGGAGTGTTGAAGTGCAATATGAACTGCAATTTTAGGAGCTCATGTTAAGACTATCAATAGAATTACATTAACTTTTTTTTTCTGCAGTTTTCTCTTACGCTTTTTTGGAGATATACATAATGCAGTCATCTTTCTTTTAGATGAAATTTCTTTGAGGAACTTTAATTTTGGTTTTGTTTTTTTTTAAATTTAGAACCATTCACTTTTAAGAGTTCTGTTTATTCTCATTGCAGCAAATGCTGATGTGTTAAAGGCCATGGTAGCAGATAGCAGTGTCTTTGAACCTGAAAGGTAATTACTCCTCATTTTAATGCATGTTTCCTGAGGCAACTAAAAACATACCCTTTCAAAGGATTTTGTTTCCTGAGCACTTCTAAGGCTACATCACTTGCTTGAGTTACCAGCTAAGAGGATAATACTTTGATTTTCTGTTGTTTGAGTCCCTAAATTTTAACATATACCCTGGCTTAGTGACTGGCTCTTCTGGTTATGTGTTCTAGCTGCATGATACAGTTTTACTGCATTTTGGGCTAAAGATTTACAGATGCTGCAAATAGTGGCTTACTTGAGGGTGAAGTTATGTCCAAAGTTACTCTGACTTCAAAGAACAGAACAGCACTCATTTAATCTGTATAGAATCTAACTTACAAGAGACATCTCTTTCTGTGTCTCCTTTTGGTTTACTTTTTTCTTTGTAATTGTGGCAATAAACATTGATTGACCTATCTCTTTGGTTTCTTCACTGCACACCTGTTTAGATAATTATGTAGAGAAAGCAGCTCTGCCTTAGATGCACTGTATGTGTAAAAGAACTTGTAGATGCGTCATATGCGAAAAGGTGCTTGTATCTCAACATGAGTACTTTTAGCTATATCTGTACTACTCTCAGTTCTCTTCATATATATCCCTGTGTTCATATTCAAGGCAGAGGAGATGAAAGTTCAAGTAGAATTGTGTCACCTATAAAAGAAGTAGGGCTGTATAGTTACAGCAAAACAATTGAGTTGAGTATGCAAAGTTAAATGTGTGTTTTAATGGTGAGAGGCTTGGTTATTGAGAAAAACCCTGAATTTCCAAAGGGATTTCTTCTCAACTATAGGTATTTTTTCTGTGGTGGTGTAGAAATATTTGTTTGAATTTTTTGCATAGGCATGGATCATGTTGTCTTGGGAGTTTTAGATCATTGTTTCAGTGGTAAATTAAAATATGAAAAGTAAGGAGGAGGGAAAAATGATTGCTCTTACAGAATTTGACAGATACTCCTGAAGCTTTTGTAATTAAGTAGAAATCCACTGTAGTTTTTTTTAAGTTCAGTGCACTATGAAACTTTCTATTTATAGCAATCGTAATGGCTGAGTAAAATCTACACTTCTCTCATATGAAGCCATTAGTTCTGTCTTTGCTTCAGATGCTGAACAACTTTTACTTCCCTAATAGTGTTTTCTTGTTTATTTGAAGACCATTAAATACCTCCTGTCAATATTTTTATTTTGAAAATAAGCATCCAAGTAACTCCAGTCTTCTCTGGCATGTTTTACTTCTTTTATTTGTTCTTTCTGTTCCCCTTTGGAGTCTCTTCCAAAGAGTTTGTTAGTATTTTTCTTGAAATAACATTTCTAAACCTGCACAGTGGGATCAGATGTGGCATGATTAATGCTGAGTAATGTAAATTTAGGTTCACAAGTTATATTTCTGTTATTTCCGCTGTTAAGTTGTCCTTTTTGAGCAAGAACATTGTTAATGATTCATGTTCAGCTCCTGATCCTCTTTTTCTGAAGAATGATCATCTGTCTCGTTGCTTTTTAATCTAGGTTTGTAAAGGTTTTCTGCTAAAACACTGAAAATTTGTGTTGTCCTTACTAGAATACATCCAGTATTTTTAGTAAGATTTGTGTATATGTAAATGTCTTTCACATGCATGTTCTGCTCTCATCATTCTAATTCCTTATCTTGACCTCTACAAGTTACTATGGGTGACCCAAAGTCTATGGGTACTTTAGCTGTTCTTCTATTCTGTTACCCAGTGAACTATTTAAAACACTGAATATCATCAGGACCAAAAAGACCCCATTTAGTGTGTCTTTCCAGTTTCATAGCAACTACAGATATATCACTTTCTGTATGTGTTTTTCATTTTTTTTTTGTTACAAGGTATGCTACCTTACTCTACAGTTATTTCACCTTTCATGATCTCTGGCCTGCTTTAGGGGAATTTGTTACAAGACAGTGTCAAAATGGATGCTAAAGTCCAAAAAAGTACATCTGGTTTCTATCTCTGCTATCTGTTTGTCTGTTTAAGAAGAAAATCAGATTGATTTGATTAGATATTCTCAAATGCCTTTTGGAGGTTGTAGTGCTTTTTCTTTCTTTCTAGGTACTTACAATTTTATTTTTTCCCCCTGAAACAGAATGATCTGTTGTTTCCTTTTGTCATTGTGGTAGACATTTTAGTTTTGCCTCCTTTCAATATTGTGGGATTGTGCTCTTCTTATGTGAGTTTCTTGAGATCCTGTAATAATTCTGAAATACTTTCTGTAGTTCTCCAAGGTAGTTCTTTTGTGACTATAATCAGCTTATTAAATGTTGTCGTCAGTATAAATTCATATAACCTGTTTTCTTCTACTCTAGCCTGATTTTTTTCCTTCCTGATTTCCTTGTCTTTTGTGTTAGTTACCTTAACCACATGATTGCAGCTGAATTAAGTCGTGAAAGTGATTCTAACTGCAAAAATACACTATTGAAGGGAACCTTAAGCTGGACATTCTCACAAATAAATGTTCCCTGTAAAAACTAGATATTCACTAGACATAACTGAAGGTTGGATTTCATACTTTTTCCTTTTTGAGAAACAGTATTCTGTAGTAAATGTTAAATTTTCTTTGTTTCTTTTTCCTACAGCCCACCTACCTCTCCTGAGAGTCCAATGAGTCCGGGGACTCCTTTGTCACCGGGTGTTGTTCCGTTCAGACACAGCTGCAAAGGTCATCACTTCCATACTGTTGGAGGAGTGGTAGAAAAGGATGTTTGTACTCGCTGTAGTCACAAACGATGGCACCTTATAAAACCAGCTCAAAAATCTAAAGAGAACAGAAGAAGTCGTATTGGAGAAGTTACAGTCCTTTCTGTGGGAAGGTAAGGCTTAGGTCCTTTTGTTGTGTACTTCTCTTGGGAATGCTACAGCGGCTGGTGTTGGATCAGATATTCACTGATTCTGCTCTGTTTATAACATCAGTGATTTTTTTTTTTTATAGCCTTGTTACTATTAGACTGAAGTTACTTCTGGAAGAAGTAAATCTGATTTTCTTTTTTTGTTTTTTTTTTAAGAACTGTGTAAAAAGATGCACATTTATGGTGGGTATAAATCTAAGGCTCTTGCTTGATTGATACAGGCTAAAAAGAAACAAGAATTGCATACTAATAAATTTCTCTGAATTTGGTGTTTCTCAAGTAACTGTGAGACTACAGAAACCACTTCATTCTCTTGGTTATTTTTAATTCCTACCTTATGTTGTAGTTGTCTTTGAAAATTGCTGTTCCAAGAAGTGGTATGCAATCTGTGGATTCTGGCTTCAAAACACAATACCCTGAGAAAGTGTGATTCAGGAGTAGTGAGTACTGTAAATATCTGCAGGTAATAGGAAAGAAGATGCTCTGAAGTGAAGCAGGGTCTGTGTTAGGTGTCTGTTCTGACATCCTGTTCTTGGGACCTAGAAGTTTGTTCCTGGCCATGCTCTTGGTCCTGAGAATGATCTAACTGATCTCTGGGGAAATACAAGTGAACTTTCTTTGGCTCACCTCAGATTTCGAGTCACCAAAGTGGATCACAAGTCAAACTCCAAAGAACGGAAAAGCTTGATGTCCGTTACTGGCGTGGAGAGTGTCAATGGTGAGATGCCTGCCACACCTGCGAAACAGGAAGGGAGCGAAGCACCCGCCTCCCCTGTGAAACAGGAAATGCAAGAGAGGAAAAGCTCAGAGTAAAATGCAGGTATCAAACATTTTAATGTTTGGAACTCATACTGAAAGTATTATGTTGTGAAATATGTAAAAGTAATCAGTAAAGCTGAAAATATCAGCTCTGTGTGGAAACCTGTCTTTCAATTTCAAAATTTTCTACACAAGTCTGCAAAAATTACATTTTATCACTCAATGAATGATAAATTAATAAAAGCTTTTTTATCCATCAAAGTCTTACCTAAAGTTTGTAATTAGAGTAGGTGTTGAAATAAAAACTTCTTTGTGGGTGTGGCATCACTAGTCCAACAGATAAAATGTCTGCATGTTAATTTTTTTGCAATAAACAGTGGCTCAGATTTAGTGGCAACATGTTTATTGCCCAAAACAAACAAGTGCTACTGACAGTTGTATCACTGGAATAACTACAGTTATTCAATAACTACAGTGCTTCCTTATGCTTGCTGCTTTGTACTGCATGCTTGTATAAGATGGTTGCTTACTAGATACTTCTCTGATAGATCTGTGGAGCTTTGACTAATGGCAGTGGAGAGACATGAAACTCTGGTCTCACAGGGATCTAACTAAGCCAGGCGGTTGGGGTTTTCTTGTGAGTCGTTAAACTTCAGTGAATTGCTTGAGTTACTCTGTTATGCATGTGAAAAATACGTCTGGCATGGTTTTGAAGTGCAACCCTAACTGTGGCTTTTTTTTAACAGTTTAGATAGTTGGGGGAAAAAAACCCTGGAAGTTAATATGGTTTGCCTCTATTTGATGACATGCTGATGGATGATATGAAGGGGAAAGGTGATTTTACACAAATGTGATTCAAAATTCAGACTTGACCCTTGAGGGACAAAGGTTCTGGGGTTACACAGTAAATGTACTGGAGGAAGTGAACAAAGTGCATGGTGCCAAACTCTCTGTATGCTGAGAGAGAGGATAAAATTATGTTGTGTCAAACTACTGGTAACTTCAAATGGAAGAGGGAAATGCCTAAGAGGAAATTGGGTCTATTTAGAAAAGCAACAAGACTCTAATGCCCTTGAGTGTCTTGAGGTTAAAGCAGAGAGCTGATATGCAGTGGGGTACTTCCTCCCAACCCTTACTGGCAGCACAGGTTTGACTGTTGAACTAAGCTGAGTGTATTTGTCTGGCCTTTATGTCTCACTGTGTGTCACTATATTATACCCAGGTTTTTTTGAACCATTGCAATAGAGGAAGAGAGACTTGGAGATGTGGTATGCTTCCAAATATTAAAAAAGTTATGGAGGGTAATGAAGTAAATTGATTATTTTTTTTCCAGTGAGTAACAAGACAATGATAGGCTAAATTGCAAGAAGGTGGAGTTCAGGTTTCAAAAGTTAAGAAATTGGAATAAGCATCTTTATTGCTGGACATATATAAGAGCAGACTGGACAAATGCTTGTCTATGCCAATGTGCCGCTGTTTCCCTTTTTGTTCTGTAACACATTTTGGTAAATCAGGGCTCCCTAGTGGCTGCTGTTTCATTGTTGCAGTGTAATCTGTGAAGTATCTACAGATGTCAGTGAAAGGCAGACTGCACTCTTATTTTCTGATTCAGAATAATGTCCTTGTGCTCAGGGTTTTTTTATGTTGGTGTGGTTTTTATTTCTTCCCTTTTTAAAAATCAGTATTAGCTAAATGCAATAGGAGATAACATTTTCCTTCACTGGATTGGCATTTCCATGCCCAGCTAATTGTTTTGTTAGTTCTGTGACTATTTTTATTTCTTCTCTGTATCTTTAGTGGGAACATCATCAGATTGTTCATAGTATGATTTTTTTATTCTACTTAAAGGCAAGCTAGTTATCTTCTCTTTAAGCATGAGAAATAGAAAGAATAGGGCATATATGAAAATAAGTTTTTGTGCACTTTGATTAAAAAAACTGCATCATTTTGAAATCACTCAAAATGTTTTGTAGTCCAGTTTTTTCTCTAATTTGTTCTTTCCTCTCCTAAATAGGAAAGCTGTTCCCTGTAATTATCTAAAAGTTTCATAAATTTAAACCATTACTACTTTAATTTAAAAATAAGTTGTTCTCTACAGAGATATTATAGTAAAGCTGTAAAAAAAATTGTCCATCTATGGCAGCTTTTTATTGTAGAACTTCCCTTAGGATTAAAGTTTTTCCCCTTCTGAAGACAAATGTTCTAATAGCAGAGAAATGGCTCAGCAGAATATTTTAATGGTCTCTGCAGTCCAACAGAGTTATTTTGTAAATCCAGGAAACTAGCCAGGTCTGTTTGATGTGCACTAGAAAAAAAACCAGATCTTGTTTGAAAGGATAGGATACTGTTCCCTAGCATGGTTCTAGAGCAGTTTTTGTTTACTGGCATGAGAAGCTGTTCACATGTAAACAGGTAGTAGTTAGAGCTTTACTTCGACTACTTATTTCAGGCTTCTAATAAATTATTGTAGCTGATTACTGAAACTGAGTAGATAAATAGCATTTAAGACTTTTGTGCCTCTAGTCTATACATTTCTTACATAAAGGTTATAGTTTGGGGGGATTTGACTCAGATCTTCAGATGCAGAGGAAGAAGGCAGACATAAGTGTGTGTTTAACTGCTTCCAGAAAAGGTTTTTCTGTCATTCAGAGGCAGTCGATTTGTGCCTCGTGGCTGACTTTAACTATTGTTACTGAGACTTCCTGTGTGAGGTGGAATTCCTGAGTTGGACAGTCCCTGAACAGAGTAGCATTGCTGATGGCCTGTATTCACTGCTACTCTCAAGTCCAGGGTTTTTTTTCCCCTAAACTGACATGTTCTGAAGTGACCTGTACAGTGTTTCAGCTTATCTCTAGTGTCTTGCTGGCTACATCATTTGAAGTTGTGGCATGTTTTCTCTATGTCTTCAAGGTCCATGTTCTCAGCAGACTCCATTTCATCAGTTAATTTTATTTCAAATATGCTTACTGGCACATAAAAAGAGTAGTAGAGACACAGCTGGTAACTGAAGTCAAAACTTTGAGTTGAGCTCTTGCACATCCATTTTAAGCTACTGGATAAACGAAAGCTGGTACCGGTACACTGAAGCTATGTAACATTTTCCATTTCTAGTGCTTTGCACTGTGGTGTGATTTGTCAGTTTGTCCATGTGTTTGTCCATGCATTTCAAGAGTACTAGATCAATTTTTAGTTCCTCTTTAGGATTTCACATGCTAAACTTGGAATGCATGGCAGCTACTTCATGCAGTTGTGGCTTTTTTTTTTTCATTTCAGAGCACCTGCTAACTTTTTAATTGGTGTGTCCATACTAAAACTAATTTTGCTATTTAGGTTTATTTTTAGGATTGTTTTCTTCTCTTACAGGTGGAACTTTTATAAGAAGATTGTCTGCAAGCACTTTGGAGAAAATCGAAAACTTGCAAGAGATGCACACTATTTAAGGAAATGTATTTATGGCAGTGTAGCATTTTACAAGTTCTGTGATGTCGTTCCTGCAAGGTTAAATACTTAATGGTTTTTGACCAGTAAAATAGTAAGATTTAGGCACTGAAATACTGTTGAGCTGTGTGGACATCATAACAAATGGCTTCATCTTGGAAAGAAAACAAACATACAAGTTTTTGGACAGGAAAGGTAAAAGCTTTATCAAGTCTTAAACTTTTTTTTGTACTTAGACAAGCATTTTTAATGAGCTCAACGTTAAGAGTAATACGGTTACCTCGTGGATAAACTGCATTCACCCCAGTGGTCCATCTGGATTTTTCTCTGTTCTGCCCACTCCAGAATTGACAAGTGTTTGCTGAAGATAAAAGTCAGCCTTTGAAAGATGAAAATATTCTTTTAATCTGTTTGTACTTGTTTGTAGCCAAGTAAAACATACAAGGAAATAATTATGTCAGCCAAATCTCCATATGTGCCTTTAGTACATAAGCCCTCGAACTCTGTGCAGGGTACTTCACAGTAGAGACTCGTTCAGTTATATGCAGATTAAATTAAATTAAATTGTTGTTCCCCAGACCCATACCTCTGCCTTACTACTTAACATAGGCTGAAGAGCATCTTTTCCTATGCATTTGGATGAGCTCTTGGCGAGGTTACTTTCCTCAAGGCCTTTTGTTCTCCTGTTTTCTTGCAACTGCTCACTCGTATTTGAAGAGTGCCTAATAGTTTTGCTTTTCTTTTTTTGTTCTTACCCACAGGTTCCTTATTAAGCTAAGGCAACATATTTCAACCCTTAGATAAGGATATGGAATATTTGGCATTAAAAAATTTATGGAATATATACTAAAGTGCTTCAGAGTGGCTTTATTGGACTGAGGGTAGCTATATTCATTGGCACCAAAATCTTAACCCAGTGTTACTCCCTTCATATTTTAACTGGGACTTAAGGCTAAAATTACCATGATATTTGATGTTAATTCTTTGTATCTACTTATGATCTCTGCTTTGTCCTGTTACTTGTTTTGGGGAGGGAAATCTCTGTAATACTTAAGCAAACTTTTCTGTGTAATAGAAACTGAAAAAGATCAATTGTTCTGAGTGCCTAAGAATATAAGCTCTAATGTAATGCATTTTAGTAGAGATTGCACTGTATTCTGACAACTGTAACTTAGTTTGCTTTATGAACTCAATGAAAATCAGTGTATGTTTTTGAAATGGATTTATTTTAAATTGATACCTTCAATCTTTTTAATGCAAGTGCTCTAAACTGTGTTTCTCCTTCATATCTGAGAATTGTGTTTCTTCATTGATTTGTGCAGTGTTTAACAATCAGTGTGTACAAAATTATTCTTCTTGCTTGTGTATTAGTTATTCCCATGTCTTGCCAGGAAACATCAAGTTTTTTCACTCTTGCTGAAAGTATGAGCTGCTGATGGTCTTCTTTCTATGTGTATCCCCAAGATACTGACTGGACCTATCAATATGTACTTTTCAGCGATGTTATATTTGCCAAAAAAACCCACCACTACGCAACCAAACTTTGAAAATAATAAATGTTTTATTGTTCTTTTTGAAATGGATATTTTTAGAGATAATTGTCTGTCCTTGAGAACCCAAAATAACTGTTTGGCCAGGACTCTAACTTCAGTGTTTAACATTCCTGTTCCCATAAATTTAAACTCAGTTTGTGAAATCTCTTCAGTATTTAAGTACAATATAAACACCAACCTCATCTTATAGGCATACGTTAAGCTTCGTGTGATTATTTGTGTGAAGAATACCTCTAGAAGATTTAATTAGTATTGGTTGTAGTAATTAGCTTTCAGTTTCCAAGAGATTGATAGCTGTGAGTATAAAATGTTACTGAAAAAAGGGAGCATTGGAGAAAACAGTGGTTTTCAAATAATTTTCAGAAAGAAGATACACAGTTACAGACTGTCCCCAAAGCTTTTTCTAAAAAAAGAGCAGTTTCTCTTGATACTGTATTTTGCTACATGCTGGGTTAGTGCTGCAAATAAATGTCAAAAGGATGTCAGAAAGTTTAAACAGTAATACGTATTTTTTAACTTATTTTAATAAGTAGTTTCTGTTTTGATTCCATTGAAAATACGTAGAATAAAAGGGATGTTGGATATGTAAAAAGTGGTTTACGTGTATAAAGTAATTATGTAAGGTATTATAAGACCTGATATGTGCAAGAATTGAATTTATGCATTGCTACCTAAGAGAGGATTTAGAAACTGTGCCTGTTTTATCGCCTTTAACACTACACTGCTATTTTGTAGGGATATGGATATTGCCATATTAGTCTGCTTTTCCTAAATTTGCATATCAAATGTATTTTTAACAAAATAGTTTATATACAACTTTTATACTACCAAGCAGTAAATAAAAAATATTAATTCTTAAGCTTGCTTGTGACTTCCTTCAGCCTTCCCCCATTGAGGGAAATTTAATTTTTGCACAATCTAAATGTAAAATGCACTCTTTTTGCCTCTTAATTTTTTGTTTATGGAGGTATTGAGAAGGTTAGGTTATAGTGTGATGTACTTCAGAGCAGTTTTATTTTCTTCAGAAAGGACAATTGCAAATACTACTTCAGCTTCAGATTTAAATGGGAAAGACAGAAGTCTGTGCTTTAACCCAAGCTGGTATCTTAGAATAAAAGTATCAAGGCTTTTAACTTTTTATTATAATTGACATGGAGCTTTTAAAAAATACTCAATATTATTCTTATTTTTTTTCACAAGGTAAGGAACAAAAATTCACAAATAACAGGAAGCTCTTTGCAGTTGTTTCCTCTAAGCCTGTGTCCGTCTGTGATACCACAGTGCTTAATTTGTTGCATTATGTTCTCACAGATGACTGTGATCTGTAAAAGGCATTAAAAGTGGGTTTTGCTGTATGAATAGTATGAAGGAGCCTTGAAGCAAGTTGTGGCTAGCTGAGATGGGATTATCAGTGTACCATCCTGTTTGCAGGTTTGGGGTTTTTATTATTTCAGTGTTCCTAGCAGCATTATGTAGGATCTGTTTTGAGCTCTGTATTTGAATTTCAGAGGTTGATATACAGCTGTGGTTTATATTCAGAATGTGTTAAAAAAAAAAAAAAAAAAAGTCCTTCCAGGCCTTAATTTTCAAACAGAATTGAGACAGTGCTGCTGCTGAAGCTTCTGGAAATTCAACACACTATGTGAGTCTCATTTTCAGGTTTTTTTTTTTTTTGTTCCTTTTTTCTTCTACATAAGAATTCTGTGTAGTACACTTTTTTTTTGATAATATGTACATATATTGATATACAAGAGAAGTGCTGTATTAAAGTTTGAGAAATTCTATTATAACTGGACTGACACAGACAAGTCCTCAAAAGAAACACAATTCATTTTTTTCAAATGGATTTTGGTTTTTTTACATGGATAATTCTTCTGTTACTTTTCCCCAATGCAGGCACTTCATTTTTTAGTAAAGCATTATTCCAAAATTCAGGATCTAACCTCATGCTGCTGTAGCAAAACAGTCTAGGGAGCTACTTCTATGTTTAATAAAATCTGATTTTACTAGTGAAGAACACAGAGCCCATGTGCAATGTATTGTTGAAACATGGTAAGGATTAAAGCATTTCTTTGCTTCTGAATCTCTTTATGAAACAATCTAAGTTGAAAAGCATGGCAACAGTGTACCTGGTTTCTCATTGCCATTTTCTTGTGAACTATATCCCCGTTTTTCACATGTACAGGAACTTTGACAAAATTGGTACCTTATATGGTTCCTGTACTCCCAAATGTGTTGTGTTTCACTTGGTGAAAGTGTTATTTCAGCCAGCTGGTCTCGTTCTGGGGGAATGCTAAAGCACAGATGTACTTAAGTGTGCAAATAGATGTTGCAGCTATGCAACGTCTGTAGAAATGATCCCAGACTCCAGTATTCCAGCAGAGTGTGTGCGTACAGCAGAGTGGGGAGCTCTTTTGAGGCTGCTGGAGTTGCGGGGCTGTGTAGCAGAGCTGAACTGAAAGACACAGAAGAGGGAAATGGGCACTAAAAGAATGATAAGAAATGACAGGAGAAAAGGGTTCCAGATAAGTTTGTTTTCTGGTTGTTTTCTTTTGAGTTTTTTCCCCCTACAAATGAACTGAGCTTGTACTTAACTGCATACTAATACAAAATTATGTGGGTTAAGAAGATTGTTTTTATGAGATTAGCCCTGTCTGGAAGAGAGGAGGACATATGATCTGCTCTGGCTTGGTAGTGCTGAAAGTGCCTACTGGGTTGGAATGTGAAACTGTCTCTCCTAAGGAAGTAAGTTTCCTGGATGTTTAGTGGTTGTTCAGGGACTCCCACCTGTGCCCTGTAGTTTGAAGTGTGAATCAATTTGTATCTATTAATTTACGGTTTCTGTGCACTTTAGGCTGGTGGTTTTCTTTTCCCTGCTAAGCGAGTAATGCTACTGCTACTGAATAAAGAAGAAGAGTGGTTAAGCCTTGGCTATCTAATATTAATGAACAGCATGTAAGACTTGGACAGATAAAGATGGATTTAGATTTAATTTTTTTCTCAGTGTTTTATGAAATCCTGCATTTTGGGATTTTGTTTGAGGGAGGTTAGGCTCAAAGTACTGACATCTGAAATTCCCACTTCTTGTTGATTTTTTTTTTTTTTTTAAATTCTAAATTTTTTAGGTGTTTTTCCCAGTGGTCGGGGGCCTGCCCTAAGGTGCTGCTGATTTGTTTACTCAAATTTACTCAATTTGATGGTATCTCTTGTTCTGGATGCTCCCTTTCCCTTCTCTGAGGGGGCTAGCTGGTTCTGGAGCTACCTTTGTGCAGAGCTGGAGGGCACCCTGTCAGCCTTGGAGCTGCCTTCCTGGTGGGTTAAGGTCATCTGCTGAGGCAAAACTAATAAAAGGATATGTAAGGAAAAGGAAGCTGAACAGTTTGGGAAAGTAGGAGTCTGTTCCTCTAACTTTCAAAGAAAAGGTAGGAGAGATGCCGTGCCTGTAGTGCTGGAAGCAAGAAGGTGGCAGAAGCCTTCAAACAGACAGTGGCAAGGTCTGAAAGCTCTGTGCTGTTACACAGCTTTGTGCTCCAAATTATCTGTTGCTCCCAAATTATCTGGAGGAAAAGAGTGGGTTGGTGGTATATTTTGCTAGTTTGCTAGAGCCAGTTACGAGGGTAGTGCTTGGCCGTCTGTTTCTGTATGTTAGGCCTTGTGTGGGTCGATGTTGGTCTTTGGCTGAGTAGGCCTGTAGTAACTGAAACACCTCTTAAATTATCTCTGGGCAGCCTCTAGTGCTGTAGAGATGCAATGGCATTGAGTGTAGCTGCAGCTACGATACAGAGGAGGATGTATTAGCAAATGCATTTTTCTGCCAGTGTAACCCCTCAGTTTTATATGTGTAAACCCTCTTGATGCCCCCTTCCCTCATTAGCTGTCCTTTCCTTGCCTATTTTCAGCCAGTCATCCCAGTCCTGTCTCTTCTGGGCTGCAGAGTTGTTAGAAATGCAGCAGAGGCAGGTAGGAGGCACTTGTGCTGCTTTGGCACGATTATGGTGGTGGTCTTGAAATGGTCCTGGGGAACAGAGAGCGTTGGATTCAGTACACTTTTCATAGCTGTAGCATGGAGCAGAACAGCAACAGCGAAACAACTAACAAACCTACCTGGTACCTGATGCAGAGGGGCAGGTTTGGAGAGGCATGGCTGGGGAGGGCAGGTTCAGAGAAGAGGCAGCAATGGGAATGTGAAAGACTTGGGAAGATGGACTGAATAGTAGTGATAGGGCAGAAGCAGTTTGAGCTCTTTGAGCAATTTGTGCTCTTATCTCTGAAATGTTCTGAAAAATTGACTGTTGCTCTGTGGGTAGACATCCAGCTAAATACTCAGGTAATAATATGGTTTGATTTTCATATTGAATAAGGCAGTATTTTGAAATTATCATATTAAAATAGTATTTAACGGTCTTCAATATTGATTTACAGTAAGAATAATTATCCAATAAAAGCAGAAATCTTAGGAGAGCCTTAAAATAGAATACCCTTAATATTTCCCAAATCTTATTTTCAAAGGACTCTACACATATATATGCATAAAGAGACAGGAATGCAATGTTTTCTGTCAGGTGTAAGCAGATTTTGTGTAAAGTAACTGAATTATGTACTTGCTGGCAGCAGAGGGAGCTATGAAGCTTTTATTGATAATTCAAAAAGGTCGGAGTGGGTCAGTGAAAAAAAAAATTTAAACCAAAAAACTTGAAAAAGTCCTAATTTAATGGGAGATCTGAGGTGCCTCATGGGGCTGGGGCACAGCTATGGCTAGTCAGGACCCAGCGACTCAGCCCCTCTCCTGCCTGGAAGTGGCCTGGAAGTAACTGGTGCGGTTATTAAAAGGAACAATGTAAACTTCTCTCTGAGCCAAATTTTTAATCAGAGCAATGAGGAAGAACAGGATCTGTGTGTCGTATGTCAAAACAATAGCAGCATGCATCGCCTGGTAATTAACACTCATGCATGAATCTGGAAAAGTAATTCCCAGTCAGGGTGGAGTATGCATATTCCTTTGTAAGGCTTTTGATAATTTGTCTTGATTTTGATTAATGCTGGATCTCTAGTATGGTTGTTTTTTTGCAGATGCTAATTGGATGAGGTTTTTTTGCAAGTCTACGTAAACAGCAGATTAATGAGTAAAAGGTAACCAAAATCAGACTGGCATTGTTCTGGCAAAGTATGATGTATACTTGTTAGATTAACCCCTGTGTCACTTTTACCTACCAAACTGAAACTGTGGCATTAAAAATCTGTAATATTTCATCTGTTCTGGAGACTGATTCTGGAGAAACTTGTACCACTTCTGGCCACAGCAAAATCTCTTTCTGTAGTGCATCTTGTATTGATACCCTGGTTCAACCCCAGTCAGCAGCCAGGCCCAGGCAGCTGCTTGCTCACTCCTGCACTAATGGGACTGGGGAGAGAATTGCAAGGATAAACACTGGAAAACTCGTGGGCTCAGATAAAGACAGTTTAGTAGGGAAAGCAGAAGCCATGCATACAAGCAAAGCAAAACAAGGAATTAATTGACTGCTTCCCACGGGCAGGCAGGTGTTCAGCCATCCTCGGGAGGGCAGGGCCCCATCACACATAACAGTGACTTGGGAAGACAAACGCCATCACCCCAAACGTCTCACAGTGGCCATGACGTTCTGTGGTGTGGAATATCCCTTTGGTCAGTTCAGGCCACCTGTCTCAGCTCTGCTCCCTCCCAGTTTCTTTCGTGTACCTCCCCACTGGCAGAACATGAGACAAGAAAAAGAAGTCCTTGACTTAGGATAAACACGACTTCCCCAAAAACCCAAAGTATCAGTGTGTTGTCAACGCCATTCTTGCTCTGAATCCAAAGCACAGCACTTTAACAGCCACCGAGAAGAAATCAACTCTATCCCAGAGGAAAGCAGGACAATTGAAATTAAGGACATTTGTGTGGATTTTTTTTTTCTGAAGATTTTATGAAAAAGCTAATCTGAGGAATGCCCCTAAAATATTTAATATTTTATTTCTGGAAGAGGATGTCAAGTAAGAACTAAAGGGATGTGAGATGGAAACACCCTAGGTTATTATTTCTTGGCCAGATTCCTATGGTTTGTCCTCAAATAAGTAAACAGAATTTTAATCTCATTCATACATTCATTTTTCTCTGTAGTTGTCTTGCCTTTGTGACTTACCTTCCTTTAATTTTGCATAAGTCCAGGTAAATTACTTGGTACTGGCTCCAAGTATTAAGAGCAGGGAGGGGATAGGATGTATGATCACAGGTTATTGAAAATCAGGCCATGCTTGAGGTTAAGGTGAATAGCTGAGGGTGTTGCCTTTCTCCTTTCTGCTTCTGCACCCTCATAATAATCAAGCTAATCTCTAGCTCAGAATAAACAGAAGGGAGCTTAATGAGCAAATAAATGAGTTAAACTGCTGTCTTCATGTGACATGGTTTTATTGTGGGGTTGGTTGAGTATTTAAGTTGTCTTCAGCCTGACGTAATACTGGGAGGCTGTATTTCCTGAAAGACTTCTGGGGTTTTTTGTTTTGTTAAAGAATGAAAGGTTGTTAGTATATAGTAACTGAACCATGAATTAAAGCAAAAACCTGTTAAATCCTGTTTATAATAATTTCTGTCAAGTTTCAGAGCAAAGAATGATGTAACTTCGATAGCTTTGTTAACAGTCATTGTGAGGTGACTGCTTAGGATGTGTACTACAACAACTGGATTAGAAACAAAATCAAGAGAGGCAATGTTTTTCCTGCTTCTTTGAGAGAATCCTGCTTTCCAAACTAAGTTGTACAAGGGAATATTTATTTTCTCTGACTAAAAGAGAAAGAAGTAGGGAGTGGGGGAGTAGCTACATGTAATAAATTCTGTTGTGAAATTGGACTAAATAATGTAAAAAAAGTTAAAATGGCATTTAACAATAAAACACTTAAAAAGTTATTGCTGCTTATGTTAAAGCATTAAATTGTTATAATATTTTCAATTTTTATTATAGAGTCCAAGATACACATTTAGAATCTTCAAAACTTTTAACAGTTCATAGTTTGAAACTGAAAAATCCCAAAGCAGGTAGGACAGAATTTGCAGAAGTGGTCGGCAGTAGTGCCATTTTAGGGGCAGGCAGTATTTCCTGTTTTCTTTTTACTTGACTAGTTCAGTTCAAGGATTGTTTGATCTGGAGTTTAGGATTGTGAAGGTTCAAAATGAAGGAAAACTTAAAAACAAACCTCCCTGGGATGTCAAGTAAAATTGTTAATGGAGAAGGGAGTCCTAAGACTCATGTCTCTCGTAGTGTATGTGAATGCATGAAATTTGAAAAGCCAGGGAACAAGGTGAGGAGCTTCTGTTTTATTTTCATGATGGTAAGGAAAAAAAAGTCTCTGCCAAGGGCATTTCATGTTGGAAAGACCAATGAAAAAAATTTTAATCTGCTTCTAACAATTACTCTTAAACATTTTGTGATATCTGTATTCTAAAATGTAGGACCCAATGTCTGAAAGCAAGTTTTATCAACAGAATTGTTTAAAAATAAATTAGTTTTTAATGTAGAATGACTTTCATAAATTAACTTCCTTGTGTATTCAGCATGTTGAAGAAGTTTTAATACATTTAATTTTGAAGTGATGCTCTTGTGCAATTTAGTGGATTCCAATTTCTGTCTACATGCAAGGAGAGATACCAAAATTCCAGAGAGATAATCTATTAAGATTCATTGTTTCAATGTAATTAAAATGTATAATATAGGCATTTGAATAAATACATCAAATACCATATACACAGACCTTAATAAATGTTGAGGTATTATATTCTCATTTAGCAAAAATGAGATACATTGGTAAGAATTAATCTTCTGGAAAACTAAATCACATTTAGGAAATTGAAACTATAAATACAGCATAAGGTCAAGATTAATTTTTAAAATTTTATTTCCAAGTCAGTGTTTCTTGTTTCACCCTTCAAATGATGATAAAAATGGTATTTTACTTAAACAATCAAATCTGAAATATCTTTTAGAAAATAAGACTTTCTATTTTTGAATTTCAATTTTTAATGGGAAGTCTCCATGGTAACACTTGCCCAGACAATTACCTTCATTCTTTAAAAGGGAAGGAAAACCCTCTATCTTTGTGGAATTTATTTATTTCCAGGTTCCTGCTTGCTTGTTAGAACTTTGCTGAGCTGAAGAATGCTGCAGTGTCAGGTTTTGGGTTCTTACTCTTGCTGCATTTTCTCTAGGAAATAATTAACTTCCTTGAGGGCGGACTGGGCTGTTTTCCACTCCTGTTGTCATATGTGGAATCTCGGCAGTGATCTGAATGTTTTTAATAATCCAGGGTTTACCTACTGCTAAATGAGAAGTGCTAAACTTAGTCTTCCTCAGTGTCTCTTTGATTATCTATGAAAGATTGCAAATTCCCTTTAAATTGTGTTACTGACTTTGAAGACTATCAAGTAAAACATGAGTTTCCAAGATGCAAAAGCTTTCATAGAAATACCAACTCTTATCATAGTTTCCCATCCTATTGCCTGTTCTTTATTGCTGCGTATGTCTTCATACTCACCTATAAAGGATTACATCAAGTACAGGAACATTAATAATAATAGATATTGGCCAACCAGCTCCCATAGTAATTCCTTTTGTATCAAAGGAAAACAGAAAGATTTAAATGATACTTCATAAGTGACCCCTCTGAATATAGGAAACATAGTTGCTTGGTAGCTGAAGTTACAGTGTCTATGTGTCTTAAAAAAATGTGTAGTTTTTGAGAGAAGTCTTAAAATACAGGTTACTCATGCTTCTAGTAACATTTTTTCTCTGTGATTTTCTGTTTTCTCAAGTTACTGAATTTTACTCTCAGAATTGCCTGAGCAAAATGGATTCTTCAAGCTGGCAGTGTTTGTGTTTATTTGAATCAACATCTGAAGGACTGAGTAAGATTTTGTTCTCACATGATTATTTAAAATCTGATTTTTATGGGGGAAATTGAGTGTGGCACTTAAAAATTATTTCTCAAATAAATGATTCTTTCACATTTATTGTGAAAATTGTACTGTAGTCTGAAAAATGGCTAAGAATTCCTGACACTCAGCAGCATCATGGTAGAGTTGAAGGTATATAAACACATATGTAAATATAAAATGCATACAAATGGTTTTTTTTGGTCTTTTTTTTTTTTTTTTTTAAATTTGAAAACTACACTGGGCTTTTTTGCTTTTTTACATAGCAGATAAGAGAAGTCTGCATGTTGGTGTTACCTCATAGGTTTATTTTATGGAAGCTTTCCATTTGATGTAGGTTTGAAATATGCTGATGCTCAACTTTTTTTTTTTTTCTTTTTCTTTTTTTTTTTTTTGTGTGTGTGAGAGAACACTGACCACTTATTTCCATTGCAGAGAATAGACTTGCTTTATGCTGGGTTTTCCCTCTTGTATTTATGACAATGAGAACTTGGGCTGCAAGGCATGTACTCTCTGTGGCTCATCTGCTCCCTTGCAGAGCGTTTCAGCCTGGTGGCCCATGGTTGCAGGCAGTTGCCCGTAGAAGAGTTGCCTGGTTTGGGTTGTCCAGGTTGGGTCTGACCAGGGGCTCTCCTCTAATATGTTTAAATGCTTGGGGAGCAAGGTGATAAACTTGCTGTGATTTGCACTTGAAGTTTGAGCTGGAGCTCAGGTTAGAAAAATCTGATTTGAGTGGATATTGAAAAAATAAGTTTTCTGGGGTGTTTGTTGCATTTCTTTCTTTAACATCTTTTTTACTTGAATTGTTTTTCATGGTTCATGTCATGGTGCAGCAAGGGGCTGCTGGCTCCCTGGGGCTGGGATGTGGGGAGTAGTGGGGACTCCCTGGGGGTAGCAGGGCTGGATCCCACATCCAGAGTCTGTCCCGCTGCCCCAGTCAGGGCATGGGGCAGCCGAGAGCACCAGGACAGCCCCAGCACAAGTATCTCCAGTGGGGCCATGGCCAGGCTGGCAGGGTCCGGCCCCCCTGGAGGTAAATGGGATCCGGGGCCCCAGGCAGGGCAGGGGGAGCCCTGGGGTGGTGGGCAGGGACAGTCAGGGCTGGTGACACTCTCAGCGTAACTCGTTAGTGGCACTGTGCTGACACTCTTTCACTGACTTTCAGTATTGTAGTAATCTTTGAAAGACAAATGAGTACGTAAAGCTTGTATGCACTTATGAAAAGGCTTAGAAGGACCTATTAAAATAGGAAAGTGGTAGAGAAATCAACAGTACTACAATACTTTAAAGTCATATAAAGCTTTTTTATTTTACAGATACAATGTTGTGACTCCTGCCTGTAGCTGAATATAGTTCTCTAGAAGCTGAGACTTTAGGTTGTTTTAATTGCTCCTAGGAGTATCATTATTGTTTTGAGAAATTGAAATCAGCATATACTGTAGGTAAATACATTTTTAGTGCTTCTCATGTATCTAATGAGGGCTCTATCTTACTGAACTTCTTTAATGTAACTTTTATATTCAGAAAATGCATAAAGTACAAAAGCCAACAGATAATTTTTAATATGGTTAAAAAATTTATTAGGAGTTTATAACAAAAACTTGGAAACCACAAAATTTCAGTATAAAATGTCAAGCACTTTCTATTTTAACCATCCTTTTGCTGAACTGGCAGCGCCAAATTGGTCTCTACCTCCTTTTTTTTCTCCCATTAGAAATGCAGTCCCTCCAGGAAAGCAACTATTTTCAGGTTTTATGCTTAATCCAACTTGGAAGCTCAATCCCTTTCCTGCTGTAGATTTAGGGACTACAGCAGAGCCAAGGAGGGGTCCCCATTGACTCTTGCTGTTTTTGTATAAACAAAACACATCTTACTGGGGATATTTGAGACATAACCTGTTTGAAAACTGTATTGTTAAGACAAGTGACGCGTGCCTGGAAAATTAAGTGGAGTTCAGAGGTTTCAGGATGTAGTTTTACAACAGTTTTAATCCATCCAGACTGGTAGGGGCTGAGTTTTGGTATCTCTCTGGCCTCTCTGATAGTGTGTGTGCAATTCTTACGTGAGCTACTTCAGCACATTAAACCAACAGAGAGTTGTCCACTCTCTTGGGTTTGGCTGGGCTTCTGCTGTTTTAAGGAACTGAAACAGCTACACTTGGGGTACCAAACACAGTTGAGGCGAGGTGTGAGGGGAGAAATGATGTTATTCTAATGCCAGGTACATGTGCACAGATTCAGGCTTAATCCATAATGGAACCATTAGCCATGGTAAAGTTCAATCCAAGCTACCTTCCCTGTTTCATGCTTCAGTAGATCATAGAATTTTGGCTCATTTATGTATCTTTTTTTCCGCTAATGATGAAAATCTGTGCTTTCTAACTCCATGGCTTCAATAGACCTGTTTTAAGTAATGGAAGTTTTGTGAGCCTGGAACATGCAATGTGCACAGACCCTCATGAGGAAACAAAGGAAACACTTGGATGAGTCCAGATGAGGTGGGTGTACAACTGAATACTCTGTGTGGAAGAAATGATGCTTTTCCCTCCTGTTTGGGCCCACAGAGAAGAGTATTACCATTAGCCAAGGGACCACCTCTGTACCTCAGGCAGTAGAAATTAAAAGGCTGTATAAAACAGCTGAAGGGACAGAGGTTTAGTCCCAACTCCTTTTATATATGCTGTTCGTAACAGCTCTCCACTTGTGCTGTGCATCTGTTCATATAGATCCAGAAATGACCTCTGGATCTTACCCAGTGTATTAGAAAGAAACCATCTAGTACTCGTCATCATCTTCCAGGTCTTCTCCTGCTGTTGCTGCTTCCAGTGCAGCCAGAGCTGCTGCAACTTCTGCATCTTCCTCCTCAATTCCTCCATTGAAATCTTTATGGTTGGTGTGTGTGGGTGCCTGTGTGACTTTGGTAACAGCCACTGCAGTGATACCACCAGTAAGCATCTCGCTCAGACTTTCAGAGTCAGTTTTAAAAGGTTCAATACTGCTCTCTTTCACAGACAAAGGTGGGGTTACACAAAGGCCCTGGTCCTGTATTGCTGAAGCACCATTGTTTTGGTCTGAATGTGCACAGTTGACTGAAAAGCTGTCTTTTTCAACATAGTTCCCAGTTTGATTGCCATTTAGGGGATAATCAATATCTGGCAGTCTTACGGCATTGTTTTCTGTCTCCAATATTGAGTTTCCTTTGAGAAAGATGCTGTCTTCTGCAGACTGGGAGTCTGGAATGCTGTTAGGCACATTGCTGGCTGCCTTAGTGTGACTGCCTGTCTCTAGGTCAGTTTCTTGTCCAGACCTGTTTGATTTGGTGTAAAAGTCTCTGTTGCTGGCTGAAGAAACCTCTGACTGGCTGGAGATTCCCTTTTCACTGGTTTCTTTTGCTGGGTTTGTGTTGGGGTTGAGCATGGAGTGCTCAGCACAGGAGTTGCCACCATTGACTGCAACATCAAACTTTGCAGAACACTTCACAAGGCCATCCTCTTGAGAATCATTGCCTCTGTGATTCCAGAGAGTTTCTGTTGCACTGTTTACTGGATTTTTATTTTCTGTTTTGTTTGGCTCATCCTTCTGGAGTTCATTTTTGGGTTCTTCATTTTCACTATTCTCTTTAAATTTGGATTTATTGCTGCCTTGTTCATTATGTTTGTAGCTGTTTACTTCATGGATACATCCAGATGATTGTACTTCTTCTGGATCAAAAATATAGCTGAGTAAGGAAAATTTGTAAAGGAAATGTTACTTATGATGTTAGTCAATATAATTACAAAAAAAGATTAAGCTTCATTTTTAAGCTGAAGGTCTTGAGGAACGAGTGTCACTGAACTTTACCTTGGGTCCTGAGAATGAGTTAAACCAGGTGGAAATGCTGAACTATGCTGTTGGCTGCTGTTTCCCAGGACTGATCGTAACTAACCCCTGTAGTGAGATTCACCAGGAGGATGTTGGAGAACTGTGTGCTGGTTGTTGCTTGTTTCCAGCCTTATGTTTTGTTTTCTCTGGGGATCTGATTAGCCAATGAGTAGTCATCACATGGATTGTTAATTAATATTGTTAATTAATATCATGTCGTTTCTAAAATATCTCCCATTTTCCTGATGTTCTTCCTTCAAGTCTTTTGTTACTTTCTCTTTTTTTTCTTTTCCCTCCTGATTTGTTTTCTTTCTCTTGCTCTATTGTTTCCTAGACTTATCTCTTCCGGGCCTCTTTCTTTTCTTTGTCTTCCTTTTTTCTCTCACATTTTCTCCCCACTTCCTTACCTGTTCTACAGAAGTGGCCAAGGGAAGGAGTAACCCTCAAGTGGGGCTGAAATGTGGTCTTTATAAAACTAGGTAGTCCTCCTCTCTAGGGAGACTTTTAATATGGGAATTCTCCCCCCAACTAACTACATTTAAAAGCTATGATGAAAGCAAGGAACTGTAGTTCATTTTCATTGCTTGGGAGAGAGGGAGGATCTGACAAAGTGTTCTTTGTTTCAGCAGCTGCTAGTTCTGCTGAATTGAGGGAAGCTCATGCTACCTAAATGAGAAAAAACTTTACTAAAGAAGAGTTTTCAATGCAACACAATTCCTTTTGTGAGGTAGGAGTTATAGAAATGGACCTTAATTACAGTAAATCAAAAGGACATTCATAGGAAATCAGTATGCCTATGCTTAAAAATGCTGTAAACTTTGAGAAAACTCCAACCTTTTACAGTGGCTAATTAAAGCAACAGGTGAAGGGGAGCACAGACACATGGTTTAATACTTGTCTTTTATTCCATCTAAGCAACTCTTGTTCTATTGTACCTTTGTATCATTTTGCAGCACTTGCACCCCATCTGGATTTTCTTTAATCTGAAAAGAGAGAAAGGAAAGGCAAGGGAGAGACAGTGAGTGAAGCATTATGAAATTAATATATGAGCAATTACATTGAAAATGATGCTCATGTTTAGAAGGGTTTTGTTAGCTAAAAAGAAAGATATCTACACAGGAATGGATGGAGTACTGTTCAAGGTCTTTGTAGGTTGTTGTCTTGCATTGGCAATGGTCTTTAAATGGGAAAAATCTGGGGAAGAATTTCACAATTCTTAGGTAGTGGTGTTCTCCCAGAATAGTTTCGTAAGCAATTTTATGATTTGGAGAATTCTAAGTCAGTGTTTTGGGTGTGGGTTGTTGGTTTGTTGTTTGGTTGGGCATTTTTTTTCTGTATTTTTTTCCACTTGGTACCTATTGGTGAAGTTCTCTACCATGGATTTGCCCGGCTGTTTTTTGAAATGGTGAACTGCTAGCATCTACCACATCCTTTATTCAGTACTTCCACAGACCAGCCTTGCCTGTGTGAAGAATCACCTGCTTTTGTTTGATTTGAGCCTGTTTTTACTGGTAGTATTTGGTGCCTTGTAGTTCTTGTATTAGAAGAGGTAGTGACCATCACGTCCAGTTGTCACCATAGCAGAGGTCCTGTACTGTCCCTTCAGTGCTCATCTATTTCAATGTTGCCCATACTGCCATTCTTTCATGCCTATGAACTGTCCTTGTGGTGTTCTCTGAGTCTTTTTGCATTTTAACATCCTATCCAAATAAAGTGTGGGAACTACAATGGCAGAGTTCTCAAGGTGTTTGAAACCTGAAAGAAGCAGGTTTATTCTTCCCTAATATCTTCTTGTTTCTATTCACTTGACCCTGTGACAGCTACTGAACACTGAGGTGACATTTTTGTGGAACTATCTCTTAGTGAGGCACAGACAAGTTCCTGGGATGGGCATTTTATTATAAGCAGGATGTTGCACCTCCATTTCACGACAGTAAAATTCCAGAGTTTGACTAGAACTAGCAGACTGTGTTTTGCTACACCATTGCCTGACCCGGTGAGATGCTAAGAACTATTATATGGTTCTTATACTGAAGTCTTTTATTATGAGAAGAAATGGTTTGCTAATTTGGACCCTTGAGAACTTTCCTGTTCTGAACCTAAACTGAAGTCCCAGATCTGAACATCCAAAATCCTTAAAACACCCAATATTCTTTATGGGTGGTGGCTATCTTATTTCAAGTTAATAAGTCAGAGCAGGTTATTTAATATGTTTTGTCCATTGTTATTCAGGCCCTTTCTTTTTCTCTGAGATACTCTACAACCTTGCATACTTTTGTCAATGCCTAAGGACAGTGGCTCACTTCCCATAAAACAGAAGTTGATGAAGCAAGGTTGGGGTATTTTCTGGAGTAATTTATTTACAAAACATCCAAGGAAAGTCGTATTGATTTATTCTTCTCAGGTATGATCTGAACTGCAAAGTGGCAATTACGGTAGTAGAAATGTAAATCAAAACATTTCCCCTCTAAAATCTGACTACATCTGGTGTTAGCATGGAACTAAATACCTGATGTCAGACCTCTCATTCTTGGAGCCTCTAGGGGTCTACAGTCATTCAGCAGCTGGTTTTAGCCTAGGGTATAGCTGCTCATACCTATGCTTTGTGTCTTTGTGTACACATGAGCTGTTCTGGAGCAGAAATTACTATCAGGAGTAGCCAGCTTGATGTAGTTCAGTGCTTGTTGGGATGGCTTTTCAGCCAGCTGCTTTGCTTCCTTTCTCTTGGTGCTGCTTCTCTCCCTGAAATGCAGTCTCCCTTCCACATCTCTGCTGATCTTGTACTGTGTGTTCTCACCCTATATACCATAGGAACATCAGAGCAGGAATTCTGGTACAGGGTTTTTCATCTGAAAAGGATTGCCCACTGAAATGCCCACACAGCCTTTGGCTTGGCTTTAAAATTTATAGGTTTGGTGAACCCAGTTCTAATTTGTATGTAGACCAGCTCTGACAATAGATGTTACTTCTATCTAAGAGTAAGCACTTCAAGTCAGGGTGCTTCTGCTTAGAGTTTTATCTGACAGATTTCCTACTCAGTGATTTTATTTACAAGTTTTGTGATTTTTCAAAAGCATAAAATATTGCTTGTAGGTTTTAAGCATTGGGAAGTCCTAATTGCTAGCCTTTATTCTGTTGTAAAAACATTTATGATCATCATAGAAGGCAATTATAAATTGAAATTACTGTTGTTTGCAAAGAAAACACTTTCCGGTTTTTTGGTGGTTGGTTTTTTTTGTTTGTTTGATTTTGGTTTTTTTTTTTTTATTTTATTTTGCCTTTTTTAAAAATTATTATTATTATTTTTTATTACAGCTGCTGTTGGAATTATCTCTGCAGCTACTGCATTAAGCTTTCCCACTAATAAGTTAAAACTGAATCTGTTCTCTGGCATGAATAAACTACTACATATGGAAAACAGTGTTATGCTGTGTTATCTTATGAATTATTTCACATCCCTGAAACAGGAATATAGTTTTACAATGTCACTGTCTGAACACTGGCTTTTTTTTTTCCTTGCCCTTTCATTTATAATGATCTTTCAAGTCAGGCTGCAAAATAATTCTGGGGAACAAATTGCTTTTATAGCATGAAAAGGCATGCTTTAATCCTACTTATCTTGTTTTAGGTACCTAGCTCTAAAGACTTGTGTGACTTGTATTGTGTGATGTTCATAGTTGCATTAATGGATAAATAGTACTAAAAAGCTGCTGTCTGGAGCAGTTTGAATCAAGCAAGTGCTACAGACTTGAAACAAAAGAGCAATAGAAATTTCAAACAATGGATGATAATATGTTAACTGATACTGAATTTAGAAACATTGCATCCGTATGAAGTGTTTACTCTGTCAGATACTCCATGCTGCTAAATTGATTCGATAAGTTCAGATAAACATGACATGATGTGGAATGCTCTCTTGTAGAACACTTTGGGGGCTATTTTCCCTACGAGAAATGGCTACCTATCCAAAGTAGCAGTAAAATCCTTGGCCTTAACATTCAGATTCTCAGAATTCAGATTAAACTGCCATAAATCCTAGATAGTATTCTTTCTTGACCGTGAAGTTTCTGAAGGCCTGTAAATGTCTGTCACTAGTTATTATGTGGTTACTTAATCCTGAACACTAATACATCAACCGGCATTAAACCTCTGCAAAAATGTGAAATAGAGATTTTTTTAAAAGTTTTTTAAGGTGTGGACTGGGACACTTGGAGCATTTTCAGGAGTGAGGTGGAGCTGTTGAGGTGAAAGGAATAAGGAAGCCTAGAACTAAATTTTTTTACTCTCCCAAATTTTGAACTTGAATTTTTCAGCTTTTAGTAGCTGCTGAATCTCCTAAAGTGTGTCTCTGTGGAGGAGCTTGTACTGGTTTCTACAAAGTAATCAGATTCTTGCAACATGACAGTGTAGAATAGCCTCTGCATATTCAGTATCAGTGCTTGTTTCATTTAAAGTTAGGACACTTTTCTTCAGTGAAAGAGATGGAAGAGGCCCAGCTTTGTTTGTTTGCCCCAGCCACCCCAGCAGACATTCAGCTGACCATGTAAAAGATAGTCTAGATATAATACCCCTGCCATATATTAAGTGTTCACAGAGACACCAGGAAGACTTGATGTTATGAAAGACTGACTTTCTTCCTTTAAAGCAATATGATACAGAAGAGCAACTTTAAAAAGAAAAAGTTGGAAAAAAACTGCACAATGGAAGGCGGTAGTAATTAGTTTGAGGAGAGCAGGACACAAATCCCATCAGTAAAACAAATGCTGAGAAAGGAGCGGTTGTTAAATACATTTATGGTGGTATCTGCTAAGAGAATGAGATGGGACTTTCCCTGAAAGTGTGAGACCCTGGTGAAGATAACAAGAATAATGTCTGACTCCAAACCCACAATCTTGTGTTTCAAGCCACAGCATGCTTTAAGAGAAGTATGCTTTTCTTTGTCGGATTTGAGAAACACAAGGTTAAATTACATATTATTTAAATTACATAATAACATAGCCCATATTGTCTATTAAAACTGTGATTGTGTTATGAGTAAACAAAAGATAAACAAGAGATAATGTCATGGAAAGGGAAGAAGAAATATTTTTGAGTCATAAAAATGGTTTGGCACCTTTCTCAATATTCTTGGAAGTTTACATGGAAACAGAAAAAGGTCAGTCTTATTTTTGTTCATGGTGTATTTTTTCTTCTGTCCTTATTTTTATTTTAAATTATTTTTAGACACCACCAGGAGGAGAGGCAGAAAGCTGAGGGAGACCATATTAAAATAGCTTCTGTAGTAGATCTCAAACAGACAAACTCTGACAACTCTGACTTTGGATCATTAATTTTAACCCAGTTTTTGTTTGTTTGTTTGTTTGTTTTGTTTTTTTTTTTTTTTAGTTTGTTTTGTGGAGTTTTCATCCCACACACCCTGATGCTTCTGTTGTTTGGCTTTTCACTCTCCTCCATTCTTTCCCACTCTAGATTACCTTAGCAAGTAAGGAGCTTTTTCCTACATGGGTATTATCTAGGCTGATGACCCTGAATGATGTATCTCCCAGGGGCCTGAGGTACCCCTTTCTGATGACTTTTTCCAGTAGAGGCACCTTTCAGACTTGATCCTGCCAGTGTCTTCACCATCAGTTCGCTGTGTTTTGCACTCCTTCATGAAACCTGTCCATTCTGAGGATACTGCCCATAGCTACCAGTCTCTTTGCAATGGATAGAAATCCTTGTTCATCAAAATTAAGCCTGTCTGCCTCACTAGTAACACAAACACAATTTACTTTGTCGATGTGTTTTTGCTAACAAGGTCTTACATAGATGCCAAATGCTAACCAGCTAGGAGACATATGCACAGAAGCAAGTGTGGGAAGAGAAAGTGTTTGCATAGAAATATGTGCAGAGGAAATATGGAGAATGTGGGGTGGGAATAATCTTAGCTCTAGCACCTGAAAAGCTTCTCCGAACAGGAGGTGCAGTTTGCCTTCTGTGGTAAGTAGGTATTCACCCCTCTCAGAAGATTTCAGAGACTGTCCTCAGCATGTGCTAGGTCTGAGAAAGGGTCAGATGTGCCTAGGCTGGAGGAAAGGAGTGCAATGTCCATGCTCATTGCAGGGCGGGTGGACGAGATGGCCTTTGAACTCCCTTTGAACCCAAACCATTCTACGAGTCTATGTGTTACTGAGGCGTGGAGGCAGAGGAATAACTGATCTGGATGACAGATAATATAAAAGAAGCACAGGAAAACTGTAGGAGGGTGTTAGAGTTGAGAAGAACTATATTTAGAAATTTAGAAAACTAGTAAACATACAGTAGGAAAAATTACCAGCCCATGCTAGAGGGGGAGAGAGAATAACAGGGAAAATCTTGTAAAGGAAAAAAGACGAGGAACATAACTTAGCCACACACTGTGCAGGCCAATCACTACTGTTGCACGAATATTATCTGTAAGAACAGATGTAAAATACAGAGAACGCTTCAAATCCTGTGGGTTTTTTCCTGACCTTAGTCACTGTTTTGAGGCCAGAGGGCCTCAGAACAGGTATAGGCTTGGGGAGCAGGGGAACCCAAAACATTCTGGGCCCAGAATTATCTGAACAACATGATCTACTTGAAAATGTCCCTGCTCATTGCAGGGGGCATGGGCTAGGTGACCTTTAAGGATCTCTTCCAACCCAAACTATTCTATTATTCTATCATGATCTGTGGAGAATACAGTCTGTGCTCAAAGCTTCACTTAGACCAATACTTAGAGCTGGACTGAAATCTAATTTCATTTTTCCTGACTGAATCTTAATCTGGAAATTTATTTTAAGTGTGCTTCAGGGAATAACTCAATTGACATATATAATTTAAAACAAATGAACTACACTGAGGAAATACTGTAATATGATCCCTTATAGGAAGCAGATCCCACCTCATAGGCTATTATAGTCTGTTTTTTGCTAGCTGAATTGACTTCAGTCTTTTTGTTCACACTTTCTTAACATGCAGCACTGAGGTGTTGTTCCTGTGCTTCAGCTGTCTTGCAGACCAGCCCTGGTGAGATATCTGGCTGTGCCATCCTGCTGACAGAGTATGACCTGCAGTCCTTGCTATCTGTGCTGCTCTGCAAGAAAAGAAAACTGTGCAAGTGCTTTTTCTGCTGCAGTTTACTCTCCTGTTTTGAGGGAGACAGGCTCTATATTTGGGAATAAGGAGTGTCAGTGTCTGCCAGAAAGAGCCTTATGCTATCCTGCCAGCCCAAAGTTATTGCTGAGGTTATTGTTGCTTGTCCTATTTTTCTTTATTTTACAGAGCTGAGCAGCTGTACAGGTCTACCAGCCATTTTTGTTTTCCACTGAGAATATTATTTGCCCACTGAACAGCTTGCATGCATTTCTAGTACAGCTAACTGTGAAGACAGAAGAAGTCGACACAGAGAGATTCATCAAAAACTCATGTAAAACTTCTTGAGCCACAGCCTGACTACAGTGGTGACTTAGAGCTGTCAGTTTTGGATGTTTGACTCCATTGCCACTCTCTGCTTGTTTCTTTTCAAACGGAACCCCCTGTTTTTAACAGATAAATATGATCATTGCTTCAATGCAAATAATTCTTACCCTGTCATCAGTTGTTAAGACTGAGAATGTATTTTTCTAAAGTGATTTGTTCCCTTTCTCCCTGGCCAAGCTGAATCAAGCCCATGGATTGTACATTGTTCAAGGTGGCCCGATTCTTTGCATTTTCATGACTAAAGTGTCAGACTTCTGGGTGATATTGCACACGGACACGGTGTACAGACAATGGCTATTTATTTCAGTGAGGGAAGAATTTGATGTGTTTTGTGTACTATTCAAGACACGAAGTTGATGTTGGTTTTGTGTGTGGGATTTAGTGATATAATTTAGGCTTCTTCCCAGTAAAGCCATGAAACTGATTTAGACTTGTAGTTTTTTCAAGGGAGAAAACTGGCTTTAATCAGTCCAGTTGTCAAAATCTGGAGGGTCTCATTGGTCAGAAGCATGTGTTGCTTGTTATCTGGAAACTTAAAGAACTCTCATAGTTATGGTCTCATAAATTTGGATACTTTGTGTTCTGACATAGACTAGTTTTTTCATTACTGAGGAAGTCAGTCTGATGTCACAAAATGGTTTTGCTTCATCACGGTAATATATAGCAGGATGGCTAAATCCTTAAATGACAAAGCTAAGTGAGCAGTCATAGCAAGGGGCAAAGCAAACCAAGCAAAACTTCAAACAGAATTGTTTCTAATTAGCAGAACCCCACACTTTTCAGGAGATTAAAGAGCAATGTGATTTGAAGATTCAGAGGGTTGGAGGACCTCCCCTCTGAAGACATGCTGTGAAAGCTGGAGTTGTTCAGCCTGGAGAAGTGAAAGCTCTGGGGAGACCTTGTTGTGGCCTTCCAGTACTTAAAGGGGGCTTAGAATGGAGGAGAGCAACTTTTTACATGGGTAGATAGCAATGGGAAAAGGCAGAATGGTTTTTGCACTGAAACAGGAGAAATTTAGATGAGATGTTGGGAAGAAATTCTTTACCCAGAGAGTAGTGAGGCACTGGAACAGGTTGCCCAGACAAGATGTGGATGTCCCATTCCACAAAGTATTCATGGCCAGGTTGGATGGAGTCCTGAGCAACCTGATCTAGTGGGTGGCATCCCTGCCCCTGGCACAGGGATTGCAACCAGACAGTCTTTAAGGTCCCTTCCAAATCAAGCCTTTCTATGATTATATGAATATCAAATACCCAAATAACAAACACTATACTTGCCTGATGAACCATCAATATGGCATCAGCTAATCCCCAAAGTATGGCCCACTCACCAAATAACCAGTGGGAGTATGCTATCATGATTTTAACCTGTATTTGTGTTGTGTCATCTGAAAAGGTATGCATATATTAAGTGTTTATCCAGGAAATTTGCAATAGTAATAGTTGACAAAAATGTGCGGTTACTATGATCTTTGTTCCAGGATCACAACAGTAGCAGTCTACACTAATTGCCATGGGCATAAAATAGTACTATAATATAAAAAATTGTGTATTACATCTTGGAATTGTTCATAACAGCATCCAAGCTAGAGAGCAGCCTCCTAGCTGAGAGGTGTGTCTGCTGTGCAGGGGTCAGTTATGCCCTCTGATTGTGGGTGCGTGCTGTGACGTTTCTCAGCGTAGGGGAAGAGCATCCTGCCAGGGGGATGTCTGGCTATGATCTGACAAGAAGCTACTTTGGCAGTCAGGATGGTCAGAGTAATGGAAATATCTGCCTACATTTGTTTTCTCAAAATGCAGAGAAAAGGTCAGATTTAATGTGCTCTGCTTATACTAGAAAAATATGTGCTAATTATCTTACGTATGTGTAGTTGTACTGACAAGAAACTGTGCCAGTACAGTCGGCAGTGGCAATACCTGCTAATTGTTGCGTGCCGGTGTAAATGCTTCAGCGGGGATGGGGAGCACCCGGATTGATGCAAATGCAACATTAGAAACTGCTCCACTTCTTTACAGCTGCTTTCTTCCCATGCCTCTAGGCATCTAGCTGTGTTTTTATCAGATCCTGACGGGTTTTCTGCTCCCACATTTCCCCTTCACATTTCTGCTTTTTCATGCAGCTGTTTTGCACCAAACTGAGAGGCAGCAGTGGGCAGGTCTCAAGGCAGGGAAGTTTGGGTGTTGCCAGCAGTGCTTGAGCACACCTGCACTTGTTGTTTGTGGGTGTGTTGGCAGAAGGGAAAGGTAATGAAAAGTAGATGCTATCGGTTTTACAAAAGGTGTTCTATTTTGATTTGTAACTGTTGGTCATTGCCTAAGCTGGTAATAATATGCATAGCTATGTTAAGTCCTGCTAGGCTCCTCCTCAAAATGTCCTTCTTTTCAAACCAGTAAGGTCAACCAGATCTTCCACTTACTCCTGGTGGCTTCCTGACAGTATTAGCAGCATATGAAGTGCCATGTTTTATTCTCATAATGGATTCCTATTTCTACCTTGACAGTTTCGGGGCTTGTTTGTTTGTGGTGTTGTTTTGGTTTTAGTTAGTTTGTTTTTTCTTTGTTTGTTTTTTAAGAAGTCATTCTTTCACTATTTCATTCACTGACTACTATCTCTGGTAGCTGTTGACTGTTTTATAAACACTTGAGAGAGTAAGGCCAGCTCACACAGAAGGTGAACCTTTTTGTGAGCCATTATTGCTGCAGCAGAGTGTCCTAGAGGGCACAAGGGCTACAACTTGGAGGTGATCTGAACACGTAATTTTTTTCCTGTTGTGCTCTTTGCAATTGATTTTAAATATTTATAAGATACTTAAAAAGAAATGCATTCTCTCTGACTAGTTCCTCATCGTTCACAGCACTAGGTCACAGAACATTTCCCTACCCCCATTATTTACCATACAAAATGATTGTTTTATTTTTAAAAAGTAAGCGTGGGGAAAAGGGTAAAACTCTCACAATCATTAGCCAGTTGGCATAAAGGAAAACCAAATATAGCTGGTAGCATAAAACCATTCATTTCCTCTTCAGCTAAGCTTGTTTTCTACATTTGGTCTTACCAAACTTACATCATTGTCTAGTGTTTAAATTACTGAAGTTTATGTTTTCTGTCTTTTAAAATTGTTAATCCCATAAAATATAATAGTTTATTTAGTAGCAGGGCTGAGTCCTGTTTAGTCTCGTCTTGTATAGAGGCAAACATAGAAATGTGCTCCTTCCCAAGGGATTCATGGTCTAAGTGTGTGACAAGGCAAAAACTGGGAGGCAGATGGTCATGTACATGTGAAAGAAGCAATCAGCAGAGAAACTATATTTGAGTCAGTAATTGTGTTAGGCTAGGCCTGAGTGGAAATCTGTGTCTGGCAACACAAGTGGAGCCTCAAACTAGTTATAGCCAATTTTTATGGAACAAGAGGGACTGTATCTGAAATGTCGTTTCTCTTGAGAGGTTAAAGTGTCTCTGTGTGATCTTGTGCAACTGTGCACTTTGAAGGATGGATTCATGGGTTCCAGCCCTTCACCTGAAAATCCTTGGTAGTATCCGATGTCTTTTAAAAACGCTTAACATAGAAACAGCTCTAGAACTTGGTCTTGAGGTAGTGCTGCCATGAGTCTACGATTCAGAAGGTTCCCTTGCTTATGCTTTGCTCCTTTCCCAGTGGCAGGCTTGAGCAGTCTGCTTCAAGGCTGAAGAATGGCATCAAGGACATGATCTTGATAGCTGTGACGTGTGGCTTAGAGACTGTGGGTCAAACTGAACTGGGGACCCTAATTTATGATGAAATTCTCTAACTCTGAATACTGTGTAAGATAATCACTGCCTCCTCTGTGGTTTTGACTGGGTCTTGGTGTGGGTGCTGTCTTCTGGTCTAGAAGTCACTTTTTCTTAGACTTCCATTTACAGAATCAGCTGATGAATGTAAGCTGGCTTAAATATAGAAGTATTTTCTAGATGTGGATTGTTTCTCAGCTGAATATATATATATATAAAGGCTATTTGTTTTAGCTTCCTGGAATAATTCCATTTTATTGTATCAGTTTTACATGCTTTATTTATCAGTTTTACATGCTTTTTAACATGTTTTTGGATGCTGGTATCAATGAGAAATCCTACTTGGAACATTAGAAAAATGAAAAATGTCAGACAGTGAGCATGAAGGCTACAGCATACTGCTGTAGGATTTAGTGAGAAAAACTTGACAAGCCAGAATGCTTCCTAAGTATATTTTGAGTTCATTTATTCCATTCAGCCTGGAGGAGACTGAGGAGAGACCTTATTGCAGTCTACAACTTCCTCATGAGGGGAAGAAGAGGGGCAGACACTGATCTTTCCTCTGTGGTGACCAGTGACAGAACCTGAGGAAATGGTCTGAAGTTGTGTCAGGAGAGGTTTAGGTTGGATATTAGGAAAAGGTTCTTCCCCCAGAGGGTGGTTGGGCACTGGAACAGGCTCCCCAGGGAAGTGGTCACAGCACCAAGCCTGACAGAATTCAAGAAGTGTTTGGACAATGCTCTCAGGTACAGGGTGTGACTCCTGGGGATGGTTCTGTGCAGGGCCAGGAGTTGGACTCAATGATCCTTGTGGGCCCCTTCCAACTCAGCTTATTCTGTGATTCTGTGATTGTGCCATCTACATTGTCACACAGGGCCACTTGCTTGCAGCATAGCAGCACTCTGTACACTATGAAATCAAGCTCTTTGTTCGTCTGTCTGCTGGAAGCTATTGCCTCTTGTATTTGCCTGTGAGTGCAAAAATAATTTATTGGCTTTCTGCAGAAATTTGGGGCTAAACATAACAGAACCTTTAAAATATGCTGTTGAAAGACTTTGAATCTTTAGGTGATTTTGGTGAACAGAGGAAGATGGAAAAAGAGAGAGAGATGGAGATCTCATATATTTTAGATATTGTGAAATTCTTGTAAGTTAAAATAAGAAAATACAACTTAGGAAATCAGCAATTAATTCTAAGCAGCTTAACTCCTGTAATTCTGTCATTCTAACTTATTGAAAACTCTTGGTTGCACATCAGTTCTATGGAAAGGCTGAGTCCTTCTTTGATTGTTTGTTTGTTTGTTTGTTTTTACCCTGTCGAGTCTTTGGAAGTGGGCATGAAGAGACACTGCAGGAGTTTAGCAGGCCTTTATCCTTTAAGTATGCCATACATTTTTACTTCAGGGAGCAATATTCTGAAAATAGACTGAGATGTCTATGGAGATTGCTTCAAATATAGGTATTGGAGTGTTTTGTGTATATGCCTTTGGGCAGGATTTAGGCCAGGCAGGATATGTGATCTCAGCTCTGGTATTCAACTGTAGCTTAGTGTGCTCAAAAATCATCTTGCCCTGAATATTTCAGATGCTTCTGATTTGTTTATATCATACGAAATATTGCTTGTGGCAGGTATTGTGGTGGTATTGTTGTACTGCTCAGAACATCAGCCTCTCTTAATACCAAGAAAATTGGATAAAGCCATAAGCAGTTAGAATGAGTCAATGATTCTCTTTTGTAAATACAAAAGTAAAAAAACCCAACCCAGCAAAAACCATCCCCTTGCCCACCACATAAAAGAAACCAACACCAAAAAAACCCCAAAACAAAAACCAAAAAAAACCCCAAAAATCTAACACATTGACCAAAGAGATTTCTTAAAATTGTCAGGATATTGTGCTTTTATGTTTGACCATTTAATGGCATAACCTGCAGCTTTTTGTAAGGAAACTGTTAGAAGTCAGTGTGCTCTCCCTCTCAAACCAAATTATTCTTTATGTTTTCCAATTAGTTGTCTTTTTCCAAATCCCCCTCTTTCCCCTGCTTGCCTTCCATTCTTCTTGTTCTTCCCATAGCAAATGCCTGCATTTTCACATTTTCTCTTGCCATTTTACACCTGTGTTAACTGTCTTAGATTGATTCAATTTTGTATTCCTGTATTTCTTCTGTACAGTATCTTTTTCTAAACATCAGAGTGGAAACTGGCAAGCTTTTGTTAGCTACATCAGGAATTGTGTTGGGAAGAAGCACAGTTCTGTTCTGTCACTAGTGCTTGTAGCAGCTGAGTGTCGACACTAGAAAATATTGTGGAGTACTGTAGAGGGAGATGGTTTATGCTGTGGAATGCTGAAGTTACAACAGTGAATGGCCAGTAAGTTTTAAACCTACACAAGGAGAAAAAAAAATAATCCTACCTTTCCGATTGTACTCCATCGACTTCTTGAAAGATTTGTTTTAAATGTCTTTGTCCTGCAATAGTAAAACGCTTTGCAAGTGGTTTCTTCAAGTGCACACATAAGTAAGAAGGATACTCTGAGGCATCAACTGTCTACTGTAAACAATGGGGAAATTGAATAACCTCCTTTTGGTACTATTGTGAATTTTAAATTTAGACAATGATCAAATAAATCACTTGAGTAGTATGCTCATCCCCTTGAGCTGAACTGGAATGCTAACCTGCTTAAAGTGAGCATAAGCTTTGCTACAGTGGATTAGGACTCATGTGAAGTGTTTAAACAACAACAGTAAAATTAGAAGACTCTCAAATATGCAGTATTATGGGATTATTTTTATTTTGTGTTTTCTTTTTCTTTTTTCTTTTTCTTTCTGGGAGCCAGGATATTTTAGTATCAGTTCAAACTTTACTGTGTGCTTGTCAGAACTTCATCCTTCAGATTGTCACAAACTTTGAAACTTAAGAAATGCCTGACATTGCAATAATACTCTAGATATTGGTGAAGCTGTTGTTCTTTCAGACATGTGCTCTAACTAAATGGAAAGGTCAGCAAAATGTTTTTTAATAAGACTTTCTAAAGAGACAAATAAATTAATGAGATAGTTATAGAATTAGTGTATAACAATACTGCAATGCAGATGTTTTTTCTCCTTTAAAAATACAAATATTTTCAGTATTTCTTGTAGTGAGCAAAATGTGAGCCCATGTGAATTTGTGTGTGCATGCAATAATGACCATTAATCACCAAGTCAAGCTCATTTCTGTGAAATGGGCAATGTATTTTGCTGTGGGTTTTAGAAATTGGGCCATGTCCTTTCTTTCATTTTCAGCATCTCTCTGCTTGAGTGATAACTTGAAAAATCTTGGTGTAGCTTACATTACAAACCACAAATCCACAGAGTTTTGCTTGCACCATTCCTGAAACCTGCAAGGCTTTTCTTGTAAGAGAGTGAAGTTTTTATTAGCCTTGAGATCCCTTTCAGCAGAGCACTCCTAGGGTCTAAGCCAGGATAGTTCATTCCTGAATTCAACATCCACAGGGAATGGGGCTGGGGAGGGACAGTACAAGGCAACAAGGGCAGTACAAGCAACATGGTCATTGCTGCTGCTCTTTTTGCTGTACTCTCTTTGCATACATATTCTTTGCAGTTATAATTTTCAGAATTTATGGGTAAACTCTGACAAGTTCTTACAAAATTTCACTATTTAGCTTCCAGTTTAATGGTTGTTGTTTGCCTACAAATTCAAGAGAGCAGCACTGCATAGTGTCTGATCCACAGGTGATATTTAGAAGACTTTCTATTAAAAGCCTCCTGAAATATGATTGAAAACTAAATGCAAATTTAAGTGGCCTGGATATCTGGTGTGACTCATTGCTAAGGAGAACCTGGGATTCATTCAGCCTCAATTCATTGCGTTGCTCTGTTGCCCTTAGAGCAAGTCACTTAAGTTGTCTTGTATGTCACCATTTCATATCATTCTAAGAGCTTAATGTTTGTGCTGCACTTTGAAGATTTATAGCCCTATTCAATCTTACTATACTGTTGCAAAGGGTTAAGAATGGTTTTGTGCATCTGTTAAAGGTGTGATCAGTACTTTATGTGAAGTGAATAATAAAGCTTATGAAGAATGAGTCATGGTGTGTTCCTGGTTTTATGCAACATTTACCGGGGTCATTTTATGTCCTTTTTTGCATTAATTCTATTTTTTAAAAATATAGCTACCATTATTAATTACTAAGAAGGTTCCTCCTTTTAATTTTTGTTCTGATCTCTGGTAATCTTACTTGCAGTGTAATTCTGTTTTGATGTCCTTATTTATTTTGTGTAAGCCATGGCCTAAACATTTGTGCATACAGTGAAAGTAAAATGAAAAATAAAATCCATGGTCCAGTTATGAAAGGATGGAGATTTCATTTAACAAATTCAAAAGAGGTAGCTTTTTAAACTAAACTTTCAAGTACATTCTTAAATGCTGTAATTTCCTTTTGTCTGTTTAACAAATTCTGGAGTAGGAGGTTAGCTATGGGTTTTTCCTTTAATTTATTATTGGGTTGTTTGAATCCTCTGGGAAATTCCTATAATTCTGTAGAAACTTAAAATGAAAATGCCAAAAAGGAGAGTTGCTGGGAGTCACAGCTGTTGGTAAATTGTCAGCTTACTCCTAATGTCCAGTGATAACTAGTTTTATTGTCAGCTTCTGTCTGATGTGTGTAATTGGCTTTTGACCCAAAAGTAGACTGTGCCTTTTTTTTTCTTTAAGGAAAAGGGGAGCAAATAAATTAGTGAAACTCTTTGCCTATAATGTTAAAATGAGTGCTAAAAACTCAGTCTCAAGTGAGGTATATTTAACAGAAAAGTAAGTGTAGAAACTGGCCAATAGAAAATTTTCTCATTGTCAGATAGGATTAGGCATAAACCATTCTATATTTGTTCTTAAACTTGAGTTAAAAGTATCCTTTTTTTCATTGTATTTCGACCCTTTTCCTCTTCTGCTTGGTGGTGATAATTTGGAGCATGGCGATTAGTCCTACAAATTGCATACAGACATTTTAATTAAATACTCTTTTTACCATCATCTTTGCTTAGCAACATCCTTTTTGAGATATTCTGGGAAACTTAATACTTGTCTGGTGTGTAAAACAGTGTTCATAAATCAAGGTATGTTGCCATATCCTGCTTGCTTCTTGCTTAGGTTGTTTAATAGTTTTTATATTACTCTCTGAGACAGAAACATGAAGCCTTATACATCTAGTCACTCCAGCTTACTGCACAACACAATTACCAGTGAGACTCAATCTTTGGAATATGGCTTACCATGGTCCTGTAGATTCTTGAAGTGAATAGTATCTACATGGTTGTCATGGATGCAAGTAGTTTTCACATTCCAAAATAACCTGGAATTTAAACAAAATCATCAGGCTCTCAGAAGCTCATATTAGCATTTTCCATCTCATTTAGTTGCTGAAAACATGCTATCTTGAAGTCATAAAACCAAAATCAAAATGAAATACTCTAAACTTGCTTTGGCGCAGACCATACATAAGCTTTGGAACTTTTTTGACACAGAGAAGTTATTTCCCTAGTTACTTTCTTGTCCTGCTCTTGAATGTCTTTCTAGGCTTTTGGTTTTAAAAGCTGTGTTTGTCCTCCACTGGAAGTGTGCATGGGGTGCTGTGTTCTCTGAGCAGTGGACAGTTGTCACTCTGATCCACCTATGTTCCTGCTCCATTAGGAGCTCCCACCCTGAAACTTTCAAACACCACACACAGCCTGTCTTTGTATAATGTGTGAAGTCGATGAGCACTTTTCATAAGAAAAGTATCCCTCACCCTAAGGATCAAAGAGAAATAACATATTTTACTCAACAGAGGGTTTAACTCTTTCTTTCTGGAAATCATAGCTTGGTCTTCCATGCTGAGCCGAAGATCAGTTGGTTTAGGCACTACTTGTTTTCCTTTGTTGATAGAAAGTGTTATAATTTTATGGTGCCCCTGAGAGTTTCAGCAAATGTTTAGCTATCAATAGTGGTTTTAATTGCCCATTTAATTTAAATGCCCTGAGGTTTGCATTCCCCTCATAGTTTCCTTCTCTATCAGCCTTGGTCCTTGTGCTTTTGTGGTACCATTCAAATATTTTCTATGCTGCAAAGTCTGTTCAACAGCTTTTTTTGAGGTCTTTTTGATGAGTTCAATTCTTCATTGCAATTTAAGTTTCAGTGGAACAAAACTCTGATTTCCTTGCATTCTTTGCGATTGTGCCCATGTGTTTCACTATAATTGTTTACATATGGTTGTATTAATGTGCTCTCACTGCATTTTGATGGTAAAACTTTGATTAACCTTGCTAGGTGTGGTTTCAAAGCCTTTAAGATTCTGTTCTAAGTTCAGGAAAGGGAGCAGTTTTGTGAAATAAAAGCTGAATTTGAAAATCCTGAATTGTTTCTGTGAATGCTTGGATTGAAGAAATAATTTTCCAGCTGTCAAACTGCACACTTCTCTCTTAGACTCTATAGGAATGAGAAGAAGGAAATGTAGGTAACTATAGTTGTCTTGGCTCTTGGTTTGCTGAGGGAATTGAGGAGGAAGAGAAATGAATAGTCAATTTTCTGTACAAAAAGTACAAAGGAATTATAGTCATGTTGAGCTTAGTTATTCTATCAAACTTTCTTGAATTTAAGATTTTTTTTTATATATCAGTATGTCAGCTCTTGAATTCTGTTATCACATAACTCCTTATAAATATCAAACTTGTCACCAACAACATGAAGAATGTAAGCAGGTAAGATGTTATGCAACAGGTAATATTTAATGAACATTGTTTAACAATTCTTTGAAATCTGACCAATCTCCCTGATTTGTGAAGCACCTCGTCAGTAACTAAAAGGCACAGGTTGTTTCCTGAGTGGTAAAGACAAGCTGACCAAAGGAGAGATTTTGATTCACAGCTGAAAATAGACTGTTTGAAAGAGTTCTGTGGCCTTGCCAGTTGTAGAAGAGTTTTCTGGAGTTACTATCTTTCTATTAGCTAAGGATAGTGTTGTCTCATATGCCCATTCATGTCTAGGTAGAGGTTCTTAGTCATAGTCACCTATTAGTGAGGCCACTTTGGGTCACTGGCAGAAAGACTTTTATGTTCTGTTTGCTCCACCACTTTTATAGACCATGCTGGATACTTTTTATTTCTTCCTGGTAACTAGTGATCATGAGCTGTTTTAGATGGTAGTATCCTTGCTCCTGGCAGGCTTTCTGCTGCCTGGCCTATGAATCACAACAAAATAAATTTGCCTTATGTTTTACAAAGTGTTGTACAGAATGATAAAATAATTGATTGAAAGAGAGATTCAGAGTTCTTCTGGCCCAGCCTTTCTCTCTGTCAATATAGGTTGATATAGATCTACTGCATAGTATGAAACATGTAACACCCAGGTTTAGCTCATTAATGCATGGAAAGCTTTGATCTTTATTGGCCATGTCTGCAGGAGCATATGGCTCTGCTGGGCAGGTAATGCAATGTCAATATAATCTGTCTACGTTTATATAGTTCTTTAGCATTAAAAATCTCACAGGAGCCAAGGGTGAAAGTTCAGTACCCAAAATTTTCCACTTCTGTCACAGTTTCCTGTTCCTAGCTTGTGTGTTAAATGTCTTCTGATTGCTTGCCTCCAGCTTTCAGCCCCAATTGCTAGCAATCTGTCTCCTGTGTAAAGAACCTAGAAGAAGAAATAAACACACTGGTGTATTGCTCTATGTTTATATTTGCATATATCGTTATGTGCTTTGGCAATACAGAGATATTGATATTCCCTGTAGAAGGAAGTGTTTGTGGCAATTTCCCTAGGTCTGTTAATAGAGAATTTTTTTTTTGTTGCTGTAGATTACACTGTTCTGCAGGTTCTCATTTTAGAGTTTTTGTTTATAGGACAAGTAAAATAATTACTGGATAAGAAATGTTTTAAGATTGGGACCTCCTACAGCTTTATCCTACAAGTTGCTTGGGCAGGCCCAGGGATGTTGAGGTACACAATTTCAGTACACACTGTTCAGCCAGCACTGAGAAACCATGGCAGGCAGTTCTCTGCATGGAACAGGTCTTTTTCTTCCTTTGTAGAAATTCAGGATATGTAGCCTTTTGTATGATCACAGTCTGAGAAATCAACCTATCCAGATGCTTCAAAATTAATTAAGGACGGGGAGTGAGCAAAACCAGCTCCTGGTTCCTGCAGCTGTCAGTGCCCATAAATCATCTGTGTTTTTGCTTTTGAAGCAGGACAAGAGCATGAATTTAATTAATGGGTTTGACTTGCTCTGGAAACACACGGTAGAGAAATCGCCCCACCCACACCTTTCACAGACGCTGTAAACATACAAATGTTATTGTGTATTCACTCATGAATGCTTTCCAGCATCATTGTGCTAGATACAGTTGAATGCCTTAGGCAGGTGGCAATCCAATGACTGCAACAAATCCTTGTTCTTTGGACACCCAGATCAGAGGAGTAGCAGGTTAGCTCCTGTTTTCTTGATTCCAGCCGGCTTCTGCTTAACAAATGCATTAGTAACGACTGCTACAGAAAACTCGAGGGGAAAACAAAAAGAGTGGATTTGTCTGTTTTCCATGATTGCAAATTTGATTATAATATGAAAAAAATACCAAGTAGATTTTTTTGCCACTCCGGTTAAAAAAAGGGAAAATCTAGGCTTTTTTTTAAAAACTGTCTCTGCAATGGATCACCAGAAATGTCTCTGCATTGTTTGATTTTTTTTTTGTATTTTTAGTTCTACCTTGTTAAGTGCAAAGAGACACAGAAACTGTCAAGCTGGATCAGACCCCAGTTCAGTGCTGTAGTCAGCATCAGGTAACTCAGAAGAAATTGTGCAAACACCCCTGGTATTATGGGGAGCTGGAATTAGCTAAAATCCTAAGGCATCACTATGATGCTCATATCCTGACAAGATCCATAATCATGTTATTTAAAAATTCATGCCAAAAATATTCATGACATATTTCACCTAAAAAATGCTTCTTCTTTTCTACTTTTAAATATTTAAACACACTTATAGCTGTACTGGCCAGACGCTGTCACCAGTAATTCTGGGAAATATTCACAAAGAATGCCAGGGACTGAGCGACTGTTCTTTGTGTTTGTTATTAGAGGACATTTTTCCATCTAACTGTAGAATAAATATTTTGCCTTTCTCTTCTATGTATAACATTGTCAATTGAAGACTTTGATAATTTAAAAAAATATTATTGCAGCTATATCTGACTGCATTTTATAACGTAAAAAAAAAATTATCATCTTGATTTCATCGTATACAACTTTGTGTAAAGGCCATTTTGCACACTCTGGGGTCTTATGTAAGGGTGATTGGAAAAGTAAATCATCATCCCATCTGCATTACTGGATAAGACTATTTTCAGTACAGGGAATATAGAAGAATATGCATTTCTTCTACTCCTTTTTACCTGGGTTTGCAGCATGTATTAATATGAACTGAAATTTACTGCTCTTTACCTGTCATTGCTGCATGTTCTACTGTGTCTTCTTCATGGCACTGGGCCTTTCTTCAAAGGGAAGACACTTGTTTAGTCCTTAAGCTTGGTAAAAGTTAGACGGTGAATCACTTGTACTTGAGTGTTAAACTTGGCTCTGTATTGTTTTACTACTTGATTGCTGAAGCATCTGACAAAATAAAGGCAAGGCCTTATCCACAATCGTACCCTGAGTTTATCTGTTCACAGAATCATGGAATATTCTGGGTTGAAAGGGATCCACAAGGTTCATTGAGTCCAACTTTTAAGTGAATGTCCCATTGTAGTGGTTTGGTCTAAAATACTCATTACAGGGATTGAAACCAGAACCCTGGCAGCATTAGCACCATGCTCTGTCCAACTGAGCCAATCTCACCTGTCTCAACATTGTGCCGGGAGCTTCATGGGGATGCGCTGGGGGAAAGGCTTGTTTTCAGCCTTTGTGCTGTAGGGTGAAACACGGAGGATCAGTGCCTGACTGGAATGTTGTGGTGTCACCAAGCAGTAAGAGGTGACTTCCAGCTGGGCAGAGCCAAGGACATGCTGTAAGCCTGACCTCATGTTTCCCTGATGCTTTCCTGTAGACCTGCTGTGAATCTTCTCTTGGCTTGCCCTCACTGGGGAGCTTGTGTTGTCACGTATTTACTGGTGGAGGGGGAGGTGTGTGTGCTGTAGACGTTTCTTTCCACCACCTTTTTCATTGAAACTGTCTGATGTGGCATGTACTACCTGACCCAAATATATCCATATGATTAGCTAGTCTTGCCAGCTTTTATCTGGGTTGCAAGTCTCTTGCTTAGGGCCTGTTTCTTAAACACTATTTCCAGGCACCCAGGCATCTCCCAGTCTCTGACTATTTTCAGGCAATGGTGACAAAGCAATGTCTAATTTAGCTACAAAAACTAGTAAGGTTTCTGAAGAGTATAATTCACTGTCATAAGCACTTTTGTTGGCAAAGAGCCATGGGGAGCCACCTCTAGAAATAGGGTCTCCCTCTCATGTTTTTGAGGATGTGGAAATGGATGACATGAAATCATGGGCTATAATTTAGACAGTGAGAGGTTTGCAGATTGATTCTGTAAGTAGAAAAATCCCTTGAGGAAACACATTATGTCTATAATCCTGTCAGTCAGAAGGTTAGAGTTAGTCAAAAACTAACGTACACAAATGGCTTAATAGTAAAGATTGTGCTAATAGAGGTAAGAAATTTAGCTGAAGTATTTTGCTGAAGGCTATGAAAATTGGGTACCTTTGAAAAATGCTATTTCTTTTCCAGAAGATATAGTAGAAAATTGTTCTGAGCTATAATTAGTTGAACATGATGCTTCTACTGCAACATTAGGAATATTTGTAATTAAGTAAATTTGTGGTTGAAAGAATCCCAATGTGCTTAGCATTCGGTTATATATTTGGATAACATATGTAGCCTTTGGGGCTCAGATTTCAGAGTGGGACTTGTTCATTATAGTTCATAATTGTGTGGATATTACACTGACACAATTAAAGAATGAGCCAGTGTGAGACAGAGGTGCTTCAGATGACATTTTAAATCCTCAGTGCTAGGAAACACAGAATTGGGAGCAGTTTTTCCTCTTCACTTTTTTTATATGCATATATATATATATATATATATATATATATGTATATTATCCTACTCACTGTAGTTAGATTGTGGAAAGTCCTACACAACCAAATTTAGTCTTTAATAATGTACATAATTAAGCAGTGACTGCTGCTTCTTCCTTCTGCTTTTGGTAGGCTGCATCCTCCTTTTGAGAATATGTTTTTCTTGAGAGAGTGGAACCAGTTTTTGTCTTGCTTCAGAAGTATGATCCTGATACCGTTTCACTGACAAGGAGCGGAACAAATGGATGGGCCCTTGTTCTGTAGTTGACGTACATTTAGGTAGCTCGTCTTACATCAGTAATCAGTGTAATCAAGCCTTGCTAAAAATGACACATATGTTTGGTTTACTATTTGTTATGAAACACTTGCACCCACAGTGTGAATGCTCCTGTCACATCTAGGGGATGGGCCTTGCAGTCCAGGGAAAGTTGGCTGACAGCTTTCTGGGGTCTGCATCGGAGCAGCAGGAGCACTTAGTCCTGGAGAGCCAGGACTGGAGCAGGTGTCAGTGAGGTGAAGTGCTAATATGAGGCTTATCAATGCTTACTGCTTTCCTGAAGTTCCCCAACTTGTGTGTGGGAAGCGTAAAGCTGTACCCAAAGGCCAGAAAACCCCATTGCCATAGTAGTAGATACCTCTACCCTTTTCTCCTTCTGCTTTCTGTGATTGCAGAGACCAGACTGTGGTGGGGCACCTCCTCTGGGGAGTTTTTTGTTAAAATTTAGTGTTCACATAAGGGCCTAAAAGGCACATAAAATCCTGCTGAAGCTGGCTTTTCCTCATCCATTTGAAAGTTCTAGCTGTAATGTTGGCATTATTTTCATCCTCCAGACAAATAAAAGCTCAGGAGGAGGCATCAGCAGTGAGTCCTCTAAGCAAAGCAGGAGTAGCAAAGATGATTTTGAAAGTAATTTCAGCAAAGCAGGCAGTAATGAAGATTTTCAAAATCAAAACAGTTTCCTAATGTGGTCTCTAATGTCTTTTCAAAGTGGGTAGCAAAGGTGTTTTTCAGAAAAGCTACTGCAATTCAATTAGACCTACATAATTTTTATTTCTTTTTCTGCTACAGATTTCCACACTGATACAATTCAGCTTTCTTAAGATCATGCTATGGCTTGGATGGGATTTGGGTACAGCACTGTTAATTGACAGAGTTTAAATACCAGAAATGTTCCCTAAAGCTTGTCTTGTCTGTATGCTCATTTGAGCTAAAAAAATGTAAAAAGAACTTTTTTGATTTGGGCAGATGAACGTTTATAGAAGGAAAGTAAGCGTTGTTGCAGCCCAGGGCAAATGCTGCTGGGTATGACTTATGCAATATATATATATGTAGTTTTTCAATTAGGTAGAGGTTATAGGCCCAATCTTCTGTATTTATAGCATTCTCTTTGTGCTGACTACTCACAGTGACACACTAAGTGGCACAGATTCTCACTAAACACCTATAAACTCAGTCGTGTGCTTCACATCCCACAGTTAGCAGAATTGGTTATGCATTTTAAGCAGCTTTATCTAGAAATAGAAATTCTTGCTGGGCTTTCTTCAGCAGCTTCTATTTTCTTTATTTAACCTAATTAAATGCTGATTTAAAATGCATTGATGACACCAACATTTGAATAAGATTATGGAGTGATGGTTCTAGGTTCCAAGCCTTTGAAATAAATAAATGTTCTTTTCAAAGCATGAAATGACTTTTTCTTGCAATCCATTCCTTCATTTAAAATCACTAATCCTATAATACTGACAATTCAAGCAATTATTTAAGCCTGAAGCATACTTTGGCCATAGAAATGGCACTGCTGTGAAACAAAAATAAACTAATAAATAATGCAGTTTTAAATCAGCACATCATTCTTATGTACAAAATTGCTTCAGTTTAACTGTGCCAGTGCAACACCCTTTTTTTAGAGCTGTGTGTAGTACATATTGGTCTTTCCACGAGGTGCTTTGGCAATGGTTTTGCAGCTGAAGCAATGCTGCTGTGGCATTTAATACAGGCTGGATTGTCACATTTTGAGTGCCAAGAGACCCCTGTCGTGTGCTGGTGTGAGACTGCCTTCCTTGGTAGGCGTTGGTATTTACTTGCAAAATGCGTATACAGGATTGGAACCAAAGGGATAGTTTTAAATGGTGAGAGACATTATCCCTGTTTGCAGTCTTTTATCACTTCATGTGTAAAGAAGGTCTGAAATTCAGGTATTTACTTCTCTGTTGTAGTTTTAATTTACTAAATGGTGTGATTTGTATGTATTCCAGGGATTTTAAGCAGACAACACAATGCAAAGGTTATTATTACTCAGTATTTCTTTTGATTTTACATTCACAAATGCTATATGTCACACCTTGAATGAGCTTTATTGAAATTTTGAAGTTGCTGAGGATGGATAAGTCTAGCAAACACTTCCTTTTTCTGCAATGCACTCAGAGATGACTGATACCAGTTCTTCAGTCCCGTGATTTCATTCTTTAAATGGATGGTTCCTCAGCTTTGACAAAACCTATTATTTTAATGTTAAAATCAGTTAAAATCCTGGAGCTTTATTATGCATCCCAAAGCAAATAAGGATGCAGTGCTTTTCTTTTACAAATCACATTTAACTGAGGGCCTAAGTGATTTATGGGAACTAAGAATAAGTATTACCTCCAATAAGGACTTTTTTTTCCTCTTAGCTGTTTAAACTCTTTCTCAGGTTCTGCTGCCAGGGATGCTTGTGTGGACCAGGGACAGGAGCCTGTAAGAGCCTGTGCTGTCCCTTGCACTGCAGTGTTCTAGGTCTTTTGTTGTGGTGATTTACCATATACACTTCCCAGATTTTGACATCTAGAGGCATTCCTATTTATTGTATATATTTTTTCAAATGGCATGTGTTAATAAGGATGACTGGGGAAAGGTAAATCTGATTTATGGAAGCCACAAAGATGTAGCTTTGTTCTGGCTGAGAAAACATAATTTTCTTGTGGTTTCTTTTTAAAATTTTTTGTGAAAAGACCATTTCCCCTTTAACTTCATGTCATGATCCTTGTGATGGTCTTTAACTATTTGAGAGAGCCTTGAGGTTCTTGGGCCCCTGGAAAAAATATCAGGGCTTAGTTTTTGTGCTCCTTCCCAGTTTGATATCCAACTGGGCTGCTTGTCCCAGTTTGGATCACAGTTCTGGAAAGACGAGATGGTGAAGTGACAGGAAAGGGGTTGAGTTACTAATGGAGACACAGACAGATGCTAGATTCTCTCAGATGCTGCCTTGTTCATGTCAGAAAGACATTGGAATTCATTTCAGCTGGGATGGACAGGCAAATCTGCATAAAAATTTAGTCAGTGCTTTCCTAACCCTTCTGCTATCTGATCATCTCATTGTGCTGAGGTAAGGAAGGGGTCTGAAGGAATAAAATATTTTTGTCCTTTACAGGAAAGAAAGCCTTTTCACACTGTGCTATCTGGCATATTACCTCCTGAAATCCTTTAATTGTATCAAGCTGTATGTTTTTATTTTCTCTGTAGCAAAATGTTCTTGCAAAAGTGACTTATGAGTGACTTGCTGTGTAGTTTCCTGTCACAATTAAATTTCTGTGATGCTGAATTGCTGCCAAGAGTCAGGCCTTTTCTCACCTATTCTTTATGCTGCATGTATTCAACAGGAAAAAGTGAATTTGAATATTCACAATGAACAAAAGTGCTGAAAAAACCACCAGTCTGCTGTGGCTAGAGTTTAACCTGAGTTCATAAGGTGAGAGCCCGTTATCAGAGACACCCACAGAAACCACTGCATTGCCCTAAGACAGCTGGAGCTGAGGGTGTCTCTAAGGTGTCCCCTTGGCTCTGAGTGCAGCACTGAAGTGGCCCCTGACAATAGGGAGGAGTGGTTTTCCCCAGAGGTGAGACAGAGAGACAGCTCTCTGCTGATTTTCTCCTTTCTTCCTGTAACAAAGGTTGTGTTTGTTAGTCAGTTCCTTATTCAGGTGGTGTTTAATAGCCAAAAACCAACATGGGAGTTGGCAAAACAAGCCTGTGGCTTAATATGTACTTGTGACATCGTGTTAAAAACACCAGCACTGCTAAAGCCTGAACTGGGAGAGGAGGGTGAAAACTCTTCACTGTTGTTGCCGCTGGAAAGGAACACTCTGCATGTAGTACTGTACAAAAGGAACAAAGCTTGGCTAGTTCAAGCTATATTGAAAAATCTGTTGATTTTTTTTTTTTTTTTCATTTATTACTTTTTCAGAGAACAGAAAGTTTTTCAAATGTGAAAGAAGCGTGGAAACTGGGGAAATGATGTCTCCATGGCAAAACCTAAGAAGAAGGAAACAGGTGGCAAACATCAATATGAGGGAAATTACCTGTGTGTTTTGGGTGGAGCAATGATTGGGGAGGACAGCTTTGTGATTAACAGGCCTGACTAACTCCCAGCAGTCTAGTTCCTGCTGGCACTGCCTGCCTGTGCTCTCTGTTGTTGTAGTAGCGGGTGCACCGCGGGAGTGGTCGGTGAGATACAGCTCCGGTCCAGCTCCAGCTGCAGTCAAGAGCCACTCCATGGCAAAAAAATCCACAATTTCCTACCTAGCTCGCGGGATATTAGCGTTTTTACACATAAGACTTTGCCTAGAAAAATTTGTTTAGTTGTATTAAGTCCTGTTACTGGGCTTGACAGCAGCATGCTACTGGTAGATCCCTTCTGTCTCAGCCAGGCAGCTTGACAGCCACATTATCCAAAGCAGCTTAAAGTTCAGAAACCTGGTGTTTCCTTGACTTTGCAGAGTCCCTGCTGCTCTGGGTGAGCTCTGAGCCACCTCATGCCCAGTGCAGACACTGGAACCCACTGCTGCCAAAGCCACGAGGCAGTGGTCACCACTGGTTGTGTAATAACCTCCTGATGACACACATCAATTGGGACTTCAGGTACCTGCAATTATGTGCCTCCTAAACCCAAAGGGATTAAAACCCAGAGCATTTATTTCTCAGGGATAATGTATTCTTTAATAAGCAAGATGGGATTGGGTTGTGCCTCTTCATCCTCCCTAAAGTAAGGATGTGCCAGAAGTCTGGATCCAGTCTGGAACAGTCTAGGTAATCTATAAATGTTTAAATATGTTATGTGTTACTAGGTGTCTCTATGACAGCCAAAGCAGTGAGGCCTTTATCACTTATGGTGCCTGTAGATGCTGCTGTAACAAAACAAGGAAATGCTGCAAACCCAAGACAGGGCACCTATAGCCTCCTTACATGGGGAAGTCCTGCAGGAAGGGAGGGGGGCAAAACCCTGAAGTGTAATGGGAGCTGGGTAATTGTACGCTGTGAGTAACAAACACCTCGGAGTCTTCCAGGTGTCTCACCTGGGTGCTTTAAAAAGGCATTCATGGAAAGCTTTGTGATAAGCAATTGCAGTCTTGCTCCCATAAGCCTCCTGGAAAGCAAAAGAAGTGCCTGGAAAAAGTAGTAGGGTAGAGCTCAGGCTCTGTTTCAGGCAAGCCTTTCTTACCAGGCCTTTCAAATAGGTTTATTGACATGAAGGCTGAATCATATTTGTGTTGTGTTTTGCTAGACTAGAGATAGAGTATTTCTCAGAGAGAGAAAAGAGAATTGGCTCCATAAAGAGATTTTCTCAAATCAGGCATTTCTAGCCTTCATTTTCCACATAGGTGTGTTATTTTTCCCATGGGAGGAAAGTACCTAAAGATCTCTCTGTGTGGGAAGGTGGCATGGGAGGAGGGTGAAGCTAGTTCTGCAAACATGCTTATTTCAAATACCACCCTAGAGAGAAGCTGCAGATTTTTGGAGACTGGGTTCCATGTGGTAGGTGGGAGGGGGTTTCTGTGCTATTGATTAATTTCAAATTGTGTGGGATTTTCCTGGCATAAATGCATAGGGTCTTTGCCAATTTAAACTTAATTTTCCTTCTGTCAAAGGAGCTGCAAAAGCTGTGTGAAGAGGAAGTTTTGTGCATGAAGACTCCAGTATCTGCAGGCCTTGATGGAGTTAACCTTTCCATTTTGTTTGGGAGAAGCAGCATGACTTTTCCTGGGCAGTAGTGTATTTAATAATGTAGTTTCTTTTGCAAGAAACTTTCTTTTCCAGAGCCTTAGTCAGGAAACTCTGTATGTAGCACAAAAGGCTTTTTTTATAATCTTTGAATATTATGCTGGGAATGCCATGGAGATGAGGAAAACCAAAACAACCTGAATAAAGTACAAATCCTGCAGGGTAATAATAGACTTGTACAGGTTGGGAAACAGAAGGCCAAATCTAGGAAACAGGAGGCTCTTGATGGGCTCAGTCCTTGGGTTAGAGAATCTGTGCCAGTATCTAGGTAAGCTGTTAGCACTGCACTGCACAGTGAGTTCTGTGGACAGAGCAATATTGCACGTTGTAGGAATGTGAGATAAACTAGAACTGTACAGGCCAGAAAAAAATCTGTTGTACTGAACAAAGAAATCTCAGTCTATGATTAACTTTATTTCATGTCAAGAGCAGAACATACAAATCTAGGCTCTTTCATGGCATGATACTGAACAATACAAGCCCTGTAGCACAGAGCATACCACTGCTGGATTATTTGTCCTAAATGTACTTTAGAGAAATTCAGTCAGGTTTAGGTTATGCTAACAAATACTCATTTAATGCAACAGTTACAGCAGTGCAAACTACAAGTTTGCAATAAGCCATACTCCTGGGGCTCATCTCAAATACTGGTCCTATGAAACAACTTTTTTGCACATTTGCCTTTTTCTCATCAAACTAGAATGATATAGAGAATGGAAAATAATTTCAGAAAATAAGAAGAATCAGTGGTTTACAGACATCATAATTGTTTGACAAAGGCAATTTTAACGTGTGGCAGCTTAACAGACTGAAAAATCAATACATTTGGGGGAAAAATATGAAACTTTAGCTCCTTGAAGAGCAAACAGAGGCCACAGGGAAAAGAGACAATGTTGGTTTCAGTATTTAAAAGAAAATTTAGGTGGATAGACGAAAAAATGTTTTTTTTTCTGTGGCTGGAAGACTGAGAACTCTTTTGGGAAGATTTCAAGGTTATAACTGGATTTTCAAATTGGAATGAAACAGAAAGAAAAGATACTGAAACCTGTTTATAAATAGCTTGAGTTTACAAGAGTTACAGCCTTGGTTTGTTACTGCTAGGCCAAAAGGAGTCCTACACAAAGGAGTAGGTATGACCCACAAAGCACGTGCTATTAATTCATTGTTCAGACAAAACCTGTATTGTCCTGGCAAGACTGAGATAGAAGATGATGAATTAACAACTTGGCCACCTTCCCGAATTCATAGCTCCTACTGGGTCTGAGAATCAGACAGCTATGCATAAGGCACAATGTTTGGGCTAAGGCATTCATAGAAGAATGGATTTTGAGAAGTTAAAAGTAAAACCTGGAGAACAATAGACTTGGTGCAGAAGAGTCATGTTTGAAAGAAAAATTTGATTTTACTCATTTTAAAAAGCAAACCTCATCCAGTTGTTCTGTATGGAAATGGTGATAAAAATAATTTTATCACTTTCATCATTATTCCTTATCCTCGTTGCTTTTTAATTGGATCATAACATGAAATCCAAATAAGTAATACGGCTTGCATTGTGACACCTGGAGAAGATTCTTTCCTCATCAGAAGAATTTTACATGTTGTGGGAGCAAATTTGATTTATTCTGTGAGCAAAATAGTAATATTATTAGTTATGTCAGGTAATGTTGGTCCAGAGTTCGCAGAAATGGCTGGCATGTTAGGTGCACCAATTGTTTATTATCAGGTATCTGAGTGAGTGGTAAGGCTGGGGTGTGCCTGGCTTGGGCCATTGTTTCTGAGATGAACTTGCAGCCTGTAATCTAGAACTGCTTAGACCTAGGAAGCTGTGGGGATATTTGAGAAGGATCAAATATATGCACTAAAATTAGGAATCCTTCTAAACCAGTATAAGCCATATAACTCAGCTTCCTTATCAGATTTTATCTATGTCTTCTCTCAGATCAGACATAGCCTGAAAGTTATTAATACAGCTGATGTTGGAGAGGATGAAAGTTTGGTAAGAAAGTTTCACAGGTATGTAGGCTTGACAGAAAGATCTCTGAATGTAGAAACTGAGGATGAGATAGAAATGAAAGCGAGTTTTGATATAGAGTAAAAAAATGTTTTACTGAAACACTGACCACTGAAAAACTGAGAAGGCAAAGGTTGGAGATGAGCTGGAGGGATATTTTTATGATTAGGACAAAGGTATGTGACTACAAACAAAGACATGTTTTTCACTAAGTAAGTAAGTCTCAAGAAGAGCATAAGTAAATAGAAAACGTGTTTTTACCAGAAAGAGCTATCGCAGGCAAACAAGAAATGTTGATGTAGCAAGAAGAGAGGTCTGAGAATTTTCCACTGTAAGCTTAAATTGTAACTTAGTTACTCTTGTGATTGGATAATAATGACTATAATATGGTGATGGTAGTAGCTATGATAGGCTATAGGCAAATGTAAAGGTATTGTGTATGGTGCTTATTGGTTGTTATGTATTAAGGTACTCAGCAAAGAAAAGTACATAATGCTTTGTAACTTGAACAGAAAGGGGCTTCAGGTATGCCTACAGCTGGAGCTGGCAGCTGTAGGGCTGGCTCTGGATACCCACTCCCTGAAATGCTGTAACTTCGCCTATGCAATAAACAGCTTTCAAGAGAGCCGCCTGAAGTCCAGACATCCTCCGTGAAACTTTCTCCTATACCTGATGCATTTATTTTCCCTTCACCCCTTTTTTGGGGGAGTGGTGGTGGAGTAGGGGGTGTCTTTTCCCCCAGTTTCACTGGTCAAGATGTTTCTCCTACACAATGCTGCTTTTCTTTAACAAGTGTGAGAAACATACCAGGATGCTTTTTTTAACCTCATTGTTCCTGAGCATTTCACATAAAGATTGGTCAGCAGAGAGCAGAAAAGCATAATTAAAGAAGACTGTGAAAATGGATAACAAACCTTTTAAAACAGAAAAATACTGAAAGCAATGAGAAATCACACTCAAAAATTTTCAAGCAATTACTCTGATACAATACTTTATTAAAATACTTTAATACTTCTACGTGATAATACTTTTTCTCTTACATGAGTTCTTTTTTGATTCAAAGGGGTTTTCTTTGCTTTTAAATGCAGCACTTAGATTAAAGTGTAAAGCATAGAGATAATTTAATCTAGAGCTCTTTACAGTGCAGGTGAACTTTTCCATTTGGTTATTTTAAACCAATTTCCTTCACAGATATTGAGTGATGATGGGTGGCTAAGGGAATGATTAGACACAACAATTTCATGAGCAAGAGCAAACAGCTTTTCCGTTACAATTACAATAATTATTTCTCAGTACAAGGCAGATCCAAAGTATTGATCATCGCGTCAAAAAGGTCCAAATGTTGCTAAAATGTGATAATGGTGAGATAGCAGTGTAATACAGCTGCCTTTCTGGAATATTATTGAATAGCTGATCTTGCTTGCCTTTGCAACCTTTTTTAGTCTTTCAGTAAAACAATACTTGAAAACTATAGGAAAGGATTCATTGCCTTAAAAGACTTAGTTTGTCTGGCATCAAGATAGCTTAGTAATTTTTTTCTCCTTTTAATCCTGTGCAAAAGAATGGGTTATATTCACCAAAATTACCAATGAAGATTGCACTATCAGGTGTAATTTGCTCTACTGTGTTTTGCCTGTGGAGTTGTTCCTGATGTTATAATGCTGTATGCTAACAGCAGGCTAACATTTCCAGCAGAACTCCTTGTTCCAATGACTATAAATGGTGTGTCTCAGGTCACACATAAAACAAATACCCACTGCTTGTGTTGGAACTTTATTTATTGGTCAATCTGACATATTGCCCTGTGACAAGAAAGTCACTGGGTTGGATTTTTAAAGAGTGTTAGTCTCTAGAGGCAGATTTGGCTCTTAGGGCATTTGGGAGATCAAATTCAAATTCTGCCTCCTACCCAGAGATGGGAGCTCATTTATCTCCTTGCTTCTCAAACCTGGCTTTCCCCCACATGGAAAATCTGGGTAGCTCTGTGCTCTGGGATAAATCGGTTCTCTCTCACTCTCCAGGAGGAAAGTCCAGCCACAGTCCAGCTTTTCAGTGGTGCCACTGTAAAGCTTTATTGTGGAAGAATGGCAGGGAAATGAAAGAAAGCTGAGGCTGTAGTTTGATGGATGCCAGGTGCTGGTACTGGCTGTGAAAGCAGCAAGCTGACCTTTCCCTAGCATCTAGCTTTTTGCCCTTGGCTTTCCTCTGTTTTCTTAAACTGTCTTTGAGGTTTTTTGATCATCTCTACCCTAGCAAATCCCTGTGTTTTTACTCTATATAAACATAAAGTGAATGGAAATGTTTTTATAGAAGGTAGTTAATCGGATAATTGAACTGAGCATTAGTTTTTAATGTATATTGGTAAATATGAACTAGCCTTTTCGCAATCTGTGTGCATTCATCCAAAGCAATGGAGAATACTCCCAAGTGATTTTAATTTAAGAAGAGATGTTAAAGACAAAAATTGGACATGGTACATGGTGGTAGCTCCTCGGGTCTCTGTTAGCCTTCCATTCAGGGCTGATGGCTGTAGTTTTTGTTTCATTTACATTGAAAGTGAAATCTTATGGTATTCTTGGTGTTTATCCCTTTATCCACATTTGCCCCTGAAATGGTGCCTGGCAGCTGAATCTGTATTATCTTTTCTGTGCAGACATAGCCTATTCATTACTAATGTTCAGTGGAGACATGCACGTACACTGACAACAAAATTCAGGGCTGATACCAAGCTGTGCAACATCTGCTAAATTTACATGGGGAAAGGGAATATAAAAACAAATACACAAAGGGCACAGCTACTGAGATGGTAAATATTGTTTTTTCCATGCCACACCCAAACCAAAAATAGAGAGAGAGGAGGCCTTAACAAAGCTTGATTCAGGTTCCTGATAGCTGACAGTAACTGTTTGTTTTCCACTGAGCTGTAAGTGAACAAGACTGCCAGCTTACTTCGAAAGCATGAATTAGCCTGAGACTTAGGCTTCTTTTACTGTGAGTAGATCAGAAGTAGATGAGAATAGCTCCATGGAAATGTGTAGTGTTAAAGTCATGTTAATGTGATTGCTATCAAGCTTGCTTGCCATAAGAGAGGAAGAGTGGATAACACATTTTTTGGAGGTAATAAACTTTCTGTACTGCATGTGGGACAGCATGGCTGGGCAAGTGGAGCAGCTGTCAAGGGAGTCTGGATTTGCTATGGGCTGCAATCCCAGGACTGGGAGGTGCCCTGGCACAGTAGGCCCCGGTCCTGGTGGGGGGATTTCTGCACCAGCTTGGCTGTGGGAAGGAGCACACAGCCCAGAAGGGAGAGGAGGAAATTGCTGGGTGGCTGTGCCAGGGTGTAGGTGGTGCTTTCTGCATCCTAGGCTGTTGCACAAAGCTCAGGTGCTTAATAAAGGTGCTCAGGTAGATAAAACTGGGCACTCCCAAATCTACTGCTGATAAAAAAGGGTTTCAAAGTGGCTGTGGGTTGAAGGGGGAAGTAAGAAATACAGTCCAGTCAACACATACAGTCATTGCAATAAATTCAGTAGGGAAAGTAGGTAGGTAGGGGAGGAACAGACCCACAGTCTGGTGGGTCTTCAGGACTGTGGACATGTGGCTCCACATGGCTCATTTGGGTCCCTCCCTGTCTCTCCTGCTTGAAAGCTGCTGTCAGATACTCTGCATCAGAGTGTATCATCAGAGGACATCAATGCTAACCTGCTCTGAGCATGGCAGACTGGGCAGATGTGAAATAATCTGTTTTGTTATGGTCTGGAGAGCTTCTGTCCAGCACAGGCAAACCTGTGCTGCTGCCATGCTGTTTCTGCTGGCAGCACTGAGCTGGGTAGCACCGGCACCGCTTGCATCAGGTTATTTCTTTTCTCCTGTCCTCTGTTGGCAGGGTGAAGATGTGATACTGTTCACACTGGAACCAGTGAGAAGAGTTCCCAGGGTCAACTTCATACTGAAAGGGTTTTCAGTCACTGGGTGTGTGTTATTCTTGACATAGGGTACACTTGTGCTTGTTACTCAGCTCTTTCAGAAAAGCAGATTGCCTGCAATAGCAAGGCATTGGACTTCATTTACACAAAATCATGCAACTAGCTGCTCTTTAATAGAAAAACTCAACTTTATTAAGAAGTTGGAAGTGATGCAAAGTTGAGCTGGGTCAAGCTGGTAACATTAAAAAGAGTAAGCCCCAAGGAGAAGGCTTACTCCTCCTTGCTATCCTAAATGAAATAGTGTGAATTAAAAATAGAATATTCAATCAGGAATATTTTTCTAACCACAAAGCATCTGTGCCTTTGTAGCAAACATCTGTGACAAAAGTGAAAAAAAGGAAGTTAAACAAAGTTGTATAAAAATGGCAGACAGAAAAAAAAGTCACACTGAAAAAACCCAACTTTGACCTTTTTTCCCCCTGCTTCCTGCTGTAAGTGATTAAATGTTTGGTTTCTAAGCAATGTTTTCAGTTCTTAATAAAATTTTAAAGTTCCTCCATGTGTCTAAGTGAAAGTGACCCAGAGGAGAGCTCACAGGAAAATTACTGCCTTTTTCTTTCCCTTTTCCAACAATCCCTTTTGACCTTTCTACTGTAACTCATTTATTTTATCCATTTTGATATCAAACTTTCAATAAGTAAAACTACATTGTGTTCTATACCTATTCTCCTTAGCAATACATCCTGCTTGCCAGCACTCTTCTGTAGCTCAGCAAAAATCTACAATTTTCATGTATCATTGCTTGGGCATGAAGTTTTGACATTGGTTCTCCAGCATGATCGGGTGCTAAATGAGGTGGTCCTGGTTAAGGAGCAGTGGGATTTGGCCACCTGCTCTGGTTAGCCATGCTCCCCCCCCCCCCCCCCCCCCCCCCCCGGCCCGATTTTTACGTGGAAGGCATGGGAATACTCTGCTCACAGGGGATCATATATAGTCCTCAGAAAGATAGGGTCCGAAGGAGAAATTATAAATTCCAAACAGATGTTTATTGCCTGAGTACATTTCATCACGTCTCAGTGTGTTGAGTGTTTCCCCCCATGCCCCACCCTGTCCTTTGTGAAACAGTATCAGCGAAAGCCGTAGACAATGCTGAGGCTATGTTAAACTGGATACAGTGCAAACACAGCAAAAAACCATCCCTTCCCGAAGAAAGACTTTCCTTAGCTTTCATTCAGTAGTCTGATATCAAATACTTTCAGCAAGTTTGTTTCCTTGAGCTCAGGTGCCAACAACAGTGTGGTTAGGGAAGGGCCTCAACACTCACAAATGTTTGCCTTGCACAGTGAACCACTTTTAACCAGGCTTTCCAAGGAAGGAAGTAATGATTCCCTTCACTTGGAGATTTGCGCTATCTTCCCACCTACCTAGAGCTATGCAAAAATCATCGGGTTGATTTTAAATATTAGCCGTAAATGTGGTACAAATTCCCTGAGATCTGCAAACTGGAAGATCTGGATTAGCTTTTGATCAATGCTTGTCTTAACTTTGAGATAATGAGAAAATTTTTCTAAACTTCTGATAGTGTTTTGATTTTTATATTTGCTTGGCTTTCCCCGAAAGTCTAGAGAAAAATTCTCCCTTAGGCTTCCAATTATCACATTTTCCAAGAACCTCTCTCTTCTTTTGGTTATGAGCAGGAAGTATTTGATTTGTGTGTCTTCCCTGTGAAACAACACCACATTTGATTCTATAATAATTTGACAAAGCAAGAAAATAGATTGGTTTGTTTCATCAGAAAAAAATAAAGGTAATAATTAGAGCAGTACAAATTCCTGCACTAAGGGTAAAATTGTCAGCATAAAAACCATCTGAACTACTAGAGTGCTAGACAGTAAGTGCCTTATCTGTATTCCTTACTCTAGGAAAGGAGTTAAAGGAGTTAAGGCTCCCTGTCGTTCAATGGCCACTCTGTCTTTTCTGTCACAGAGTAACTTCAGTGTGCATTGTACCTTCCATCCTACAAAGACATTTTGTGTAATTATTCAACTAATTTAAGTACTGAGCTACTGAGAGCTGGTTTACCATGACACATGCAACTTGTATAAACATTTCTTAGAAGAGACTGGCCGCAGCAGGCTGCTTTTGGTGTTTTGGGTGCAATGTGCCTCTCAGTGAAAGCCTGTAGTTGGCTGTGTATTTGGGAGCTGGGGTGTTCTTCTCACTCCCCTGACATATAACTGTAGCTTAGCAAATAAGCCCCTTATCTAAAAGAGTTTCTAAATAGATTTTTGTAAATAATATAGACTCAGGTGTCAGTTACAGTAAATTTGGAGCAGTTCTTTTAAAGCATAGTGGTTTATTGCTATGCTCCCACCGGCACAGTTGTGAGTGACTCTCTCAGGACGTCGGTACAATGAGTTTGATAAAGAGGTACTTCATGGCTCAGGCTGATCTAGGCTGTGCTCGGGTCTTGGCCCTCCTCAACATGAGACCTACTATGTTTCAAGATGGGCACCCTGAAAGTTAATGACGATTTTTTGAAGCGCCACTGGTAAACTTCTTTGGACCCAAATTTATTTTAAATACTGGTAATGACAACCCCCCTTTTTTTTTTTTCCAAAGAAAGCTGAGAGCTTATCTGAAGCAAGTTCCTTCAGGTATTATTGTTCTCCACTTCTTTTAGTATCTCCTAGCAGTATGTGGAAAGAAGAAAAAGAGATGTGTTTTATAGAATGAACTGTGGAAAAATTGCATTGCTGACCATCAACACCCAACCATTGTAGGAGCAAAACAATGAACACCGCTTGCTGCTTTTGTGCAGTGGGAATCCTCAGGATGTGGCAATCCTATGATGCACTAGAAACCTTTTAGTAAATTTAGATTCTGTAACCCTATTGTATGCAGTATTTAACTAAATTCCCATAAAGGCATTAAAATACTGAGTATTTAGAACACCACCTGAAAACAATTACAGTTTAAAGAAAATTGTGATGAGAAAAAGATCTTTGTAATAAAAATGCAAACGCTGTAGCCTGGAAAACTCCTTCAGTGCAAGTAAAAAAAAAATTAGCTCCTGCAATATTGCCAGCAATTGTCAGTGAAACTCTATCACTCCATGTGAAAATTGATATGCTTTAATGCAATTTAAATTCTCAATTTAGAATAAAATGACTTTTAAATTACTTTCCTCTTACTCCCTATTTTGTAATTTTTTTCTCCTTTTACGGAGCATTGTAGTACTCCCCACCTGTCTTTCATTTGCTTTTGTAAGATTTTATTTTTAAATGTACCAAATTCTAGGAGGGGAATTTAGAAATCATGTAAGTTCAGTGAGGAAGACAAATCCTTTAAAATACACTTGGATTAGTGTGACAAACAATGTGCAATTCATGGTATAAGGAAGTTAGAAGAGTTCTAAATCCCTTCATTTCAGATATCAAAGACATATTAACTCCTCCTTCACCCCACACACTCCAACTCAACTGTTTCAATAACTAAGAGATCTTTAAAAATATTTGCTTTTAAAATAGATTTGGCTTAAAAATTGTTTTTGAATTTCCATTGAGCCAGCTGTATTTCTGAGTGTAAAAACAATCCTAACTCTACAACAGGTGGAACAAGAGAGATCAGATATTTTCAGGATAATGTTCTTACACTATTTTGAAAAGTACAAACGAAAGAGAGTACAAAATATGCCCTATAAACAGTTTCTCTAGAAAGCACATTGTTACAAGTTTAAAAGAACTTTTCCTACCTGTAGCTTTTTTGTGGATCAGGAAGTGTAGATTTCCTGATTACAATCTTCCATGGCTTAGCTTGGCTTCTGCATTTGAATGTTAAATATGTAAGAATGCCTTGTTTAGCTTGGGAGTTTGCATGACCTCTTAATGAGACACTGTAGTTAGTGTCATTGGGTATTAAGGCATCATGTGACTGTAGATGAAAATAAAATCCTTTAAAGTTTGTATTTAATACTTCCTAGAATCTGTAACCCTTTACCTGCAAGCTGGATAAAAACCTGATAGAACTCACCGTTTTCTGGTCAGGGTTAAAAAAACGAGAAGCGGAAGAACACGTGCCAAGTAATTCCCTTCCTCCGGGACGGTCACAACGACCAAAACAAAGTCTGAGCCTGTCAGTGTATTCATGCTGCCATTTGCATATTCTTAAAATTAAATCTCCCCATATCACAAACAGTGCTGGAGGGATTTGGCAGAAGGTTCCTCTGTTACTTGTTGCCTGGCAATGACGTTTATTCCCCACTGTTTTGTGTGATTCTCTATAGAGAAATTCAGCTCTAAGGTGTATTTGCAGGCGTCATGTCACATTTACCTGTGAAAGCTCCCTACTTTCCTGGAGTCATTTTGATTTGAGTGCGGCGTTTCCAGAAGTGATATGAAAGATGTTCTGTTGCCACAACCAGTTAACAGAGTTTTCCCTGTGCAGGAGGAGAGATTTAACTTAGGCAGCACCTGGGTCATGAGTGATCTTTAACAAATGTCAACGTACCTGGAAACTGTAAAACAAGCTCCTGGAAAGAACTGGCACTGAGATTGCATCATCTAAGTGCCTGTCTCGCAGCAGGGGGGTGCAAAGCAGGGCTAACAAAACCTTCTCGAGAGATAAATCTTGATAGATAAATCTCGATAACTAAATCTCTGTGTTGTGTTCTGGGGGTTGGTGGTGGGTGTTTTTTTTTTTTTTTTTTTTTTTTTTTTTTTTTTTTTTGTGGCGTTAAGCCTCATGGAAGCACTTTTATGAGGTTTGGCTGCTGTATTGAGTGTGCTGTTCTCACTCCAAGTAATGCCACATTTACAGTTGCCTCCCTGCCTTGCAGGGATTGCATCCTTGCCTTCCCTGTGGAAGGAGGGTGCTGGCTTTTTGCTTACCTTTCTCATGCAAACTATCCTTCTAAAATCACCATGGGCTAGGTTTGCTCTGCTGTACTTCTCCTCGCATCCTTTGCAGTGAGCTGAAGCTGAGACTGTCAAACTCATGTCAGCAGTGGCCTGGGGCAGGCAGGTCCCGTGCCCGGGAGCAGGGACTCAGATGCGCCACCTGGCCCCAGCCTCCCGCTACAGGAGCCAGCACACACAGGGGGTGAAACATCGTGTGCCAGCAAAGAAATTAATAAAAGCTGCTTTGGATCTTATTTTAAGCAGAGAACTATGTCATAACGTAAAGACCAAGTTTCATTTGCAGGCCTTGAGCTAGCGTGATGCAAAGCTCTGCAACTGTTCTTTGGCACATTTTAAATATTTTTCTCCTGCAAACGATTAGTGTTAACTGAAAATGGATTTGAAGAGCCAGGAAGTTTCTTAGTACAAAACAGTCACTAAACTCTCCAAAGGCTCTCTGGTCAGTAAGTAAAGAATTGCCAGTCTAACATATCCCCAGGCTGCGAGAGAAGGCGAGGGAGGCGGGAGATGCAGGCAATTTAGGGCTACCTCTGCAGCACGGATCTGCTGCTGTGTGCACACCATGTGCTTGGACCCGGCTTATGGCCCTGCCCAGCCGGAGCTCACCCCATGGCCAACTCTGCGGTATTTTGCCTGTGGTATCTTGCCATTGTACTCGTGGCTGCTGGGATAATGAGGTGGGCTAACAGGCCGAGAAATGTCCCGGTTGAAAAGCTGCATTTTAAGCCAGGAGGTCACTCGTAGCAAACACAGTGCCTTCCTCCTTCCCCTGATGCTTGGCATAATTTTCAGACCCCTTCCATGGCCACCGTATTCTTTGTTGTTCCGCAGACTGTTCATTCTTGAAATTTCTCGAATCAACACTTGGTACTTCTGTCGTAGAAGTTCTGCCCCAGCCCGTACAATCCCAGCCGTGCTGTGCTTCTGAAACCTATCATCTTCTGTATGTGCAAACTGCTAGGATCTTTCTGGGTTGATTGCTTAACAGGTTTCCACAGATGTGGACTGCAGGAAATGATCACTTGTCTCACCGACCCATAGTGCATATTCAAAACCACGGGTGTGACACTTTTTCAAAGGAAAAGTAGTTGAGACATTCAGCCTGCAGAAATCCTCTTTTTCCTCTAATTTCATTCTTGTACCTTAGTCGACTGTTTTGGCTCAGGTTTTCTGGAGAATGTTCCTACTGAGCTAGAAGGCTGCCTTGAAAAATTGCAGCCTAAAAGGCTAACATTATGACTTCATATGCTATTGTCAATGTGATACTACAGTGGGAAGTGCTGGGCAATTTACTAGCAAGCAATTGGATAATGTAGACAAATGGCAGCAAACAATCCAGTTGCTTTGGGGATGTTCTGTTTTCATCTGTGCTACAGCATATCTGGATTGTTGCTTCATCTCTCACCTTGCAGTTCTGTGTATTTCACCTTAAACATACTGACTAGATCTATATCAGTCTAGAAGCTTTCTCACATGCACTGAAATGCATGTGGAATCAGAGATGTAGTAGGAGAGCTGGCAGATGATTTTATTTATACAGTATTGTGTGTTGAAAGCTCTGACAGTGGGAACATGTGAACATGCCTTAAATCCATTTTTGTATATTCCCTGCTGAGGCTGGAAAGGAGCCCAGTGAGCTACCAAAAGAGCAGGTGCTGCACATGGAGACTGTACCATGGCTGGGAACACGCCAGGGGCTTTGCTGAGTTGGAATGGGAGCATCACTCACCCTGGTAAGCAGGAACAGCATGGATCTGGGATGATAGGACAGCAGAGGCAGGGTGAAGAGCTAGGGGCAGATTTTAACTGTCACTTGGGGAAACGTGTGATTTTAAGAGCATGTTATACTGGGCTGGAAATATTCCCTCACACTCTTCTGCTTATTGGCCTCTGTTTTCAAGTGTATTGAGCATTGTATAGCTTGCCCTTGATAGTTAAAGACCCTTTTTCACAGAAGGGTGATGGCGCAAACTCCCCCTTCTGGAGAAACACACAATAAAATGCCTCATCCTGCCTTGGGAAGGATCATGATGACTATTCCTGCAGCCTTTGACCTTCCTGTTGAATTGAAATTATGAATTATACCCACACCGAGAGCATCAGTTCATGTGGTAAAAGTCAGGAGACTACCTCCAAAATGCAAGGAACGGTGTTCTGTAACCAGGCTGGAAAGGTTAAACCACAGGAAAAAATGTAGCTCACTGGCCTCCCTGCAGCCATGTGGTGATCTAAGAAGAGATATTGAGTAATGTACATAACAGGCTACAAGAACTTGAAGTAGGTTATATTTGTAGCATAAATACTTTCTAATGATTCCTAGTAACAAACCCTTGTTAATGAAACCTATCCAGAGGCCCTAGTCCACATTTGGATGATTACATGATCAATTTTATGATTATATTAAAAAATGCCTTAGAAAGTATTTGGCTTTAAAATTAGAATAAATAAAAATAGATTTCAGAAGTCTGTCCTTTTGCAGTCTTAATATTTATATTAAACCAGGTATTTTTAAATCTTTAATCAACAAAATGAAACAATGCAGACTGTTGTTAACAGCTTTATGGAAGTGCCCCAGAGGACCCATTTTATGATGTATCATACAGACACACATAGTTTTTGACAAAGAGCAGACTCTCAGGATTTAATGCTGAAACAGTCTCCTATGCACACAAACACCATTTCAGCAATCAATATTTGCTTTAAATTCTCTTTGCAAGATGGCTAAAACTTCTGTTTCCACAGGTAGAGGGCTTGAGTGTGCATCATGGAGAAATCAGGGCTGGGGAGCCACTGAAACACAAACTCCAGAATGCAAACTTTTCCAGGCTACATGTTAACCCACATTTTGATGTTATCTGATAATAATGTGAAAAAAAGTTGAATGGCCACAGGCTGTTTGAAATGAAGTCACGGGCTGTGCATTCCCCAGCTGTGGTGCAAAGGAAATGACTGATAAAAATATTTTTTCTAGCTGACCTCCGGCTTACCTTTGTCTGCCAAAGAATTTCCGGCTAATTCCCTGTTAAAGCTTTCTTGCAGCTACAACCTATTCCTAGAATCTTCTGTGTCAGAAAATACAGACCCCATCTGAGCTTGTTTATAGATGCATGTTATCTAAAGAATAAATGAAAGCTTTGTTCTTGAGATGCAAATAGTGCTTCTTAACAAAAAGTGAATGGCTCTACTCCTAAGTAGGGGTAGAACAGCACTTGGTATTTGGAGGGCTCATTATTGGAGAAACTCCTCTGTCTCAGTACTGCTGGATACACGTACTTGGGGGCAGCTTTGTGAAAGGCTATGGAACGCTCACTCTTGCAGTAGCAAGTAGCAGCAGCCTGAAGCCATTCAGAAGCCTGTGTCTGCTGCATAGGCTCAGTGTGAGGAGTCTGACCCCTGAGAAATTGATTCAGAAAGCTGACAAGCTGAATGAGGTAGGTTAGGCACAAGGTGTGATTCTTGGGGGTGTACTGTGCAAGGCTAAGAGTTGGACTTGATGATCCCTGGGGGTTCCTTCCAATTCAGCATATTCTGTGGTTCTGTGACTACATTATACTCCATTACTACCCAAAATCAGCCACTCTCCAGGAAGATAGAAGACGTATTTTACCCTTTCAAGATAATGAAAGAACTAACTTTCCAGTATTACACAGGTTGTGGACAGGGAGTTCAAGGCCAAAATGTGCAAGTCAAGCACTGTGTTTGCAAGAAGGTGGAAGCTGCCTACCTTTGGGGCAGGATCCTGGGAACTTTGGTGCCCGCAGCCTCTTCCCATAGCTTTACAGGTCTGAATGGGAGTCGGCTTTCAGGTCCCTTTTTTTGGTGCTTTTTACTAGGTTGGTCACACAAGCCCTCATGTCTGTTGGTTTGCATACTGGCAGTACGCAATGCAGTCATAAATATCATCTAAGAATGGTGGGGGTTTTTTTTGGCAAATCTCCTTTTTTTTTTTTTTTAATGTTTGATTTAGTTAACCGCAGTGGGAAAAATACTGGAATTTTTCCTTATCAATACTGTCCTTAAAAAATATTTATATTCAGGCCAAAGGAAGCTGCAAAGGCCTTGTGTCCCTCTGCCAGAGCGGAGTTTCCATGAAATTAAGGAACACACAGAGGTTGGCTTCCATAGTTTATTAGTACAAACAATGCATACACAAGACTGTATATTTGTTTGAAGACTGCAGTAGATTTCTAATTTAACAACTCTGTAACAAAATTTAACTAAATTTGACATTTATGAAAATATAAATCTCTGATTGGGTAGGTTTTCCCAACAATACAAAGTTTACATAAAAACATTCAATATGATCTATTAGTTGCAAACAAGTTAGGAAAAAATCATTCAAGTCACTTAATATACTATATTGGCTTGTACATTGAACATTCACACACTACATTAAGTTCTAGCTTAGCATTCATTTCTTGGAAATCTGTGACATGGAATTCTGACTTTAAAAATAAGGTTATTCTGTCTAAATAATTTGAAAATATTTCCATGGGTGTGCCATCTTTAAGATATGTAAGTAGGGGAAAAATTTCTTATCCTTTCAGATGTTGTCTAGTATAGATCTTTACTTAGGAAAATGTAATTTTTTTTAACAGCATTTGTCATTATTTCACAATTTCTGCCTTGAAACTGGTAAAACTGTACAAAAGGCTCAGAACAGTTTCTAAAGCAGAAAGTGAAGCTTGTGAAAATAAGAAATACCCATTACAAACTGGACTAGGAAAGGACCTCTGGACAGCCTTTACATTTAGTGGAATATCTGAGCAGATATACAAACTCCCAGAGTGCTTGGTCATTTGATCTGAATTTATCATGGGGAAGAACAGAAACAATACTAAGGCAAATGCTATAAGGACTAATACACGGCGTGTCTGAAAACTACTAAGATTACTCTGGAGACATAGGAGATACTTTAGACTTTCTTACAACAAAATGGATAGTAACCTTTTAACATAAAGAAATTAATGTTTTTAAGTGTTTATCAGTAACACCTCTTCTCTTTGAAAAATTTTCATTACGACCTGTACTAATACACACTATGGAGACAAAAAATTTCCCCAAACCAAAAATAAAACCCCAATCCCTATACTTCCTTTAGAACTTAGGACTTTTATAATTTTTATCACAATACAGAAACCTGAAATCCCTGCATGCAATTAAAAAAAAAAAAAAGCTGTCATTCTGTTCATTAGGGTGAACAAATACTTGTCGCCTCACATGTTGACATGTTAGCAGCTGACTGGCACCTACTCCTTTCAACCCAAAGATTAATCCCAATTAAAAAGAAAAATAAAAGTAGGTATTTTTAAAATGATGATGGAATGTATCAAGTGTTCCAGGTTGGCAGGTGACATCTTGTCATTGCACCATCAAGCAGAAAACACATTTTTGCAAGTGGGTATAAAGTTGACTGTTAGCTATAGACCCATTTAGGTGACTTGGAGTGTAAAATAGTGGTCTGACTTCTCACCAATCACTTAGAGCCTTAGTTCTAGTTGAAACAGTCTGTCAGCCACAGATACAATCACCTAACTTCTGTAATAGCATAACAATTTTGATAGTATTGCTAGAAATTTTTAATCAAGGCCCTGGTGAAATTCTGGACTAAACCTTGTATTCCGAAATTAAAAAAACCCCTGCAGCCCATTTGCTTTATGTTTGCTTCCATGTTTACAGAAATGTAAGACAGGAAAAAACAGCTGGTCTGCCCTCTGCTGTTTCTATCTGTCTTCCAGGAAACGCACTGGTTTTCACAAGAATTCAGAAAACATACCTAAGCAAGTGTACTATTCAGATAAGCTCATCCAGATGGTTATTCAGTTGTCAGAGGCAAAACTGTGTCCTCTGCAATCTATGGCTGAGCACACTTTCTCATAGCAGTAGTTGTGTTTTTTGGTTGGTGTTGCTTCACTCACCTCAGCCTCTGTAACTGTAATGGGGCTATCCCTTGCAAATACTTCCGTTGATTCCCTCCAAATGCAGTCTGCAGTCACCTTGAAACTGTAATTGTGACACTTTGGCCTAATCACTTGTGTTGCGTTGTTGAAAATCTGACGGCTGTTTGAAGTAGCAATTTTGATTTTCAGTGCAGCATCAACTCGATCCACTACAGTGTAAGTACCTATACTTCCATCATCAAATCCAATAATAATGTTTAAATGTCTCTGTGAGAGTGCAAGGAAAGTGGGAGTTTTATAAAGAGAACAGGCACCGATGTTTTTGCCATCTGCTAGCCTCATTACAATTAAACTAGAGACTGCACCATTGTCATCATCTTCTTCCCCACGACAACAAATGTACACCAGGTAGCGGCCATCACGAGACAGCCTCTGCCGCCAGATGACACCTGGAGCGTGAACCACACGAAGTTTCCCGCTGTATAAATCAAGCACATTGATGTTCTCATCACCACGGGTGATAATTCCTAGCTTCCCATTTGGAGATATTTCAAAGTCTTCCAATTTTTTTAAGAAATTGGTAGGCAATTGTACTCGTCTGCAGATGACTTCCTCTGTTAGGCTCCAGATGTTCACGGTTTCAGTAGATGTTATAAATACTATAATATCTGGGCAGTCTGGTATCAACTTAATATCCACAATGCTTGCACCATCGTCACAGCTAAACTTCTTTGTTATACTGCCTGTCCAGAGACTCACTGCCAACACCTTGTTCTTTGCCATTCCGACTACAAATGTGTTTGCAGTTGTTATAAATGCATTCTGTAAGGCAACTAAAATATTGCAAACCCTATGTCCTGTAGCCAGTCGCCAAACTCTGGATGCATTCTGCTCGCAGAGAGAGACTACAAACTGATCATTATGAGTAATCATTAGCTCCGAGATTTTTTGTCCATTAATGCGAAAGATATTTTCACCACTAACCGTGTGCCATACATACTGGCTGCATTTATCATCTGACGTAACCATTATCTCTCCAGAAGAGGTCAGCACACAGTTTTCAACAATACCTTCATGCTTGAACACAGCTTCAATAAATCCAGTGCTGAAGTTCCACTTATGGACAGAATCTGATCCATCCAATGTGTATATTAATTCACCTCTGGCTGGCAACACCAGTCTTTGGATGGGTTTGCCAGATTTGTCAATATTGGACATAGCAGTTATGATGTCTATATCCCAGATAGAAAGGACACCACTGGTGGATAAGGATAGCAGCATGTTATGATGATTTGATTTAATTAGCCTGACTATAGTTCCTGAGATTTCCTGTAAGCTTGCCATACACTGTCCAGTATCTCTTCTCCAAACAAAAATGGCTGAGGTATTTTCCATGGAAGCGATTATACAGTTGCCATTTTTGGACAACACGGCAGATATAAAGCGCTCATTGTGTTTAGCTCTAAACTTTTCAGCCACCTTCCACACACGAGTGTCAAGAAGTTCAATGCTGAGAGCCTTACAAATTAAAATTGCACTTTGGTCTTCAGAAAGCTCTATGCTGACAACTTCACTGTCTTCTCTTCTGCAGTCAAAGTCATCTGTAAGCTGGGGTTTGGCTATTTCCTCTGTATTCCAAACAGAGAGGCTACCCTCACTGTCCACCATCACCATCTCTTGGGCCGTGTCCAAAATGAGAAGGAATTTCACAAATCCACTTGAAAATTCAGAGGTCACGGTGGTCAGCTTCTCTCCACTGCCCAAGTGGAAAATGGTCGCGGTGTTCAAATACTGCCCGCAGAATGCATAAACTCCATCTGGAGAACACTGCACACAGGTCACTTCATACCAGCAGTGGAAGTGATAGAGAGGCCAACCGTAAAGCAGATCTATTACAGTAACATCTTTACTGGCCTCCAGCCAAGCAAGTGCATGGTTGACTGATAATGTAAATCCATTTATGAAACTGGAGCCCCCTGCAATTGCACAATGTTTTGACCCCTTGATTTCCACCTCAGACAGAAGACAGGAATTTATGTTATCATATATCAAAAGAGTGTTGTTTGTTGTAGCCACTACGAGATACTTTTCATCACTACTAAGCTTCATCCCTAAGATAACAGACGGAGATGTTGTAATTTGCCTTAGTAACTGGCGGGTTTCTACATCCCAAGTGCTAATGGAGCCATTTTCTAAAGCAGCAATAATTGTGCTGGGATTAAATGTAGGCAAAATCTCAGTGACATGCATGCAGCTGGATGACAGTGGCAGGCGCTCGGGGCTGTAAGTCACATCCATGGAGGAATGCAAAGGGACAATAGAGCAATACTTGGGTCCATCCTTGTCACATTCTAAGAGGAGATGTCTGAGTTTGGGCAATGAACTTACTACTGGGAGTAGTCTCTGCTGCAATTCAGCGGAGAGTGAACCTGGGTATTTTACTACTTTGAACTTTATACTGCGGAGGGTACTGGCCAGAAATTTCAGCTCCTTTTCTTGAGAGTAAGTGTAAGCCAATTCTATGTCAGAAAGTGCTTTATCAAACTGCCCTATTCTAATCATGGTGTATAGCCAGCTGAAGTTCATGATGACTCCGTACAGAAGATCATCAGTTCTTCCACATCTTGTTAAGTGATGAATAAGCTCTGTCATTTTTCTGTGATTAATAAAAAAGATATCAGGTTCCAGTGGGTTACACTGAAAGACCCATGGCTGATCTGGTGCCTGCCTGTCAAAAGCAGCCTGATCCATGCAGTGCTTTTCATCCTCATTCAGACCTCTACTGTCATGGTCAGGACAACCACTCAGATATCGGTCATTGCTGTAAAAAGGTTTTCTTCGTCCACCTGACCAAACACCAAGGAAATACTCTGCCATGACTGTGTGCATTTCACGCAGGTCTTCTTCATTGTGCAGGTACAATTTCTGCGCAATTAGATGCAAGTGCCTATTTGCCCAAAGAAGCAGCGTTACATTTTTCACCTGTCGTTCTATTAAATACCCCTGTAAGCCCTCCTTAAGTCTTGCAATGTATATATATGGAATTCTCAATGGGTTACTCTCTCTGACTCTCTCATTCAGTTCATACATAACACTGTTATCAAGGGCTAAAATATCCTCCAGTTCCATTTCACTCAGGCCAGATTTGGACATAGTGATGTAGCCAAGTGCTCTTGACAATAGTCTTGGTCCACACTTGCTTTCCAGTGACCAAAACAACTGCTCTATGCTTTCATGGACAGTGACACAGAGGGAAGAATCATCCACATCCTTATGAGATCTCCAGTTCCTGACCTCTCTGAAGGTTAAGTTCACAAACATAGGCAGTGTGCACTTGGAGAATGCCTCATTGACATAGATTTGTTGCCCTGATGTTACTTTCCTTTTAACTCGCAGCAGCTGATGTTTCAGTACTTGACTACACATCTTTCTGTCCCTTGCAGTCAATTCAATATAGTTGCTTTCTTCATGAATAAGGCACCTCAGTTTTTGCAGGATCCCATGCTTGTTTGGCAGTGTTGACAAAATTATCCGTACTGAACGTGGAAGGTGAATGGGAAGCCACCAGAGCTTCCTACCATCATCACTATCTGTTAGCTGTTCTAAAGCATCAAATATTATCACTAGTGGCCTGTGAAATGAAGACTCATTCAAGAGATTTATGAACAAGTCTCGAAGGTCATGAATCTTTTTTGGGTAACTTTGTACGAGGCAACGATAGTTGACTGCTAGCTGTTCACAAATGCTTTGAAGTATATTCTTCAGATCCGTACTTGTTTCAGTAGATCCCAAAAATCTTATAACTACCACAGGGTCAGAATCTGGTCCCATCTCTTCTTGCAACCAGGAATAGGCCTAGAATATAGAGCATAATTTAGTTTATATCTCAGGGAAGCACAGTAACAGAGTTTATAAATAGTTATAGTCTATATATAAATGAACATTTTAAAATATTAATGGTTGAATACAAATTCTTTCACTGGCAGAGTTCAAGGTGGGTGCACTGAATGAAATTCTTATCATATATCATCTTTGTTAGCACAGGTAATATCTCAAAACACTAACACTGAACTCCACAAAAATGGTGGACATCAAAGGGGACATGACTAGAAAGCACCCCATAAATCCCAGGGTAGTCTTCGCAAAATCTGAGTCTCAGTTCTGAAAGTAAGTAGGTAGAGTCTCTTATAAATAAACTTTCTTAGACACTACACAATGTCATCCTTGGTCAGGCATACCAGCCTACCACCTAAACCTGTTCAGCATTGATTCTGAATTAGTATAAAGGTATGTCTCTAGAGGACATGGATCAGAGTACATGATCTTACAACAGAATAAGGTTGCCCTTAAATAGCTGGTTACCTTAATCCCTGGCCCATAGAACTACACTTTGCTTTGGTGTGTCTATGACTTTTACTTGAAAACACTGCCACAAAAATGAAAAGGTATCTATCTCTTGAAGTTTTTTCGGTTAGAGCACTTCAAGCCAATGAGGAATGTGACTTCTTTAAATCTTCACAGTCTGTGCAGGCTAACACACTTGGTTCTACATATCTTCACCTCACTTTATGTTATTAGTATTTTAAAAGAAAAGCAGAACCAGTCTCTAGGCTGACTTTTGTACTCAGATATGAAATGAGATCTTGAGTTGCAAATCCCAATTTCATATACACAGCTAATGTGACTCCACAGGAAGTAGGTACAGGGGTTTTAAACAGTATTGCTCCCTTCTCCATTTCCTTCTGGCTGCTATGGCTGTTTCCCAGCTCACTATGCTAAATTCTCGGACCACCCTGCTGGAAACCCAATGTTGTGACTCCCAGCTGGAGAATTAGGTCTGGTGATGCCAGCTTGGTCCTTTCCTGCATCTTGTCCTGCCTTGCACAAAGTGTTTCATTCATTTCCCCCTAGTACTCAGCTCAATGATTTAACAGCATAGACCAGATAAAAAAGTATGGGTATTTTTGCAGCTTATTACGGATAGATTTGTAGCCAGTGTATTAGAATAATTCTGGAATAATTTCTGATGAGAACATGAGATGGCATGACTTGGAAAGACATACTGCATTTGTGTTTGACTAAAACCAGCATAAGATGTTTAGATGGTTGTGGATTATAGGGCCTCAGAGGCAAAAGAAGGAAAAAGATGATTCTAAAATACACATAGTTCATTCAAAATATATTGATTCCTATTAGACTTCTAAGAGCTTTGATAAACTATATTTGTTTTGGCTAAGCACATGATACAGATATGTTACTATTGAAAGGTATTTTCCTGCATATGTGTACAATAATATGCTGAATATACATTTAATTATTTTTATTTTATATATCGAGGGCTGATAGATCTGTGGAGAAAAGAATTAAACTAAGTTGGCCTTTACATGCAGTAATGCTCCCAACATAACCTTTGTATGTAATGTGTTTATTTACCTTCTTTGCTGCTTCAGCTAATAAAAGAGTCTTTCCTGTGCATGGTCCTCCATATATGATAAGAGGATTAATGTGTCCTATTTTTCTAGGTAAAACATATTTGTGAACTATGTTTAATGCCTCACATCTATACTCATAAAAAGTGGAGTACGTTTTACACAGTGATGAGTGTTGAAGAACTTCATCGTACAGCATGTCTGTCTCTGTGTCAAAATTCTGCTGCACTGTAGCTTGAATTATATCAATCATGTCTTCATAGAACTGTTTACCAAGTCCTTCAATGTAATGGCTTTCCACTTCTTGGGAGTAACCCAGCTTCATGTCACAGTGAGTGACAGATGTGTACACTCTCAGATTGGACGATGCAACAATGGTAGGAATGAATTCGTCCCTGAGCTTGATCAGTTTCTCATGGGCTTCAGGATCTCGTAGAAACTTCCCAGCTTTATGTACCACGTCCATGTATTTTCCCATCTCTGGAATTTTAACGAAACGCTCAATGTTGGCAATTTTCCGAATGTAGCAAACACACTTCTTTAGGAAAGCTGGTGTTTGCTTACCCAAGGCAAAATCAAGTTCATCTTCAATAGCTGGAGATGAAAAGAGAACAGAGAGCCTCTGTTAACTTTTCTTTATAAACAGTTCAAGAACATGCCCTACGCCCAACAGGCAGACTCCTGATTGCATCTCTGCAAAAATTAGAAAAAACCAAAGACACAGAGAATTTGCTGGGTGCTTTTGTATGGGTTTTAGTTTCAAGCAAGCACAACAAACCTTTTTTCCTCCCCCCCCGCTTAATTATATGAGAAATGCCAACAGAAATATATTTTCATGTTTGTGGAAAGGTTGACATAAAACACAATGAATGAATACATAGAAATTGTTAGTGTGAACTTTACCAGAGGAAAGATATCTCTTTGCTTGGCTGTGTTTCATTTTTCCTTTCTCATACAGCAATTTCACAGCAGTCTTAAAAATCTTCTTAATCTCTTCTGATATATCTTGCCATTTATTCTCATTCACAGAATTTGAAGAAGATTCCATCTTTTAAAAATATCCATAGTTAAAAAGTAGGTGTGATGCATACATATACAACTTCAGAAAGTAGAAGTCTAATATGCAAGGCCAAAAATAACATGGTAACAGAGAAACACATATACTAACAAAAATAAATAGAAGTAAAATGTTTTATACTGCAGATGATCATAACGTATTCCATTTTAGAATTTTAAGAGTTAGCTCCTTGGAATATTTTCTAAATCCCTAGTGTAGGCAGCTAATGCAGTATTTTTAAAGAATAAGGCAAATAACACCTTTATGGAAAGAGGGTTCTGAGAACCAAGCCTGAAATAATGATAATAAAGCTGCAGTAATACTGCTAAAATTATCACTCCTTTAATGAGACGTAATAATGATAATAATCTAAACTTGGATCTCAAAACTGAAAATGAGGATCCTGGTACCTGTAATTAAGTGCCTTATATTAGCTACCATATTTTAAAAATAAAGGATTATATGTGACATTACATTCATTCATTCATTGCTATAGTAACACTAATCTTACTGTTATCAGAGAGGAACTGTAATATAAATTCACTAATCCTTTCAGATGGTATCTTGCAAATGCCACACTGGTGCTTTCTCTGAAGCAGCTAGGTTTTATTTACTGCTGCTGAAATGTTTCAGGGGTCTCCAGTTTTCCTGGAGGGTGGAACCTCCAGGATAAATTCCCACTTACTTGTCAGAGCTGTGTATCTTTTATTACTTTCTATAAGTTTATGACAAGTAACTCTATGTTACGTATTTAAGTTATATCTATGTTACATCTTTAAGTTACAGCTTTAAGTTATGAACATCTTTTTACTTAGTCCTGTGTTACCAGTAGCCTCAGGAAAAGTACAAAGATTTAATAACAACCCCCCCCCAATTATACAGTATGCACTCAAAAGGAAGTGAAAACTCTTTTAAGGACTTCATTTTTTGTACACTAAAATATGTCCTTGGGTATATACTGGATGTACAGGAGGGTAGAACTAAGCCCTGAGAAATACATACACTTTCTATTGTCATCAATGAAAGACAAATGCCTGCTTTAAAAATGATAATTAACAGTGTTCAAAAATCTTACGTTAGATTACAATTAGTAAGTTAAAAGCATGATATCTGACTCAGGACAGTGAGTTTTCTTCTATGGGGATAGAAGGGAAAATGTGCATTTCCTCTGCAAGTACTGTTCATTGAAATCTAGCAAATGCACAATACAAAGCCGAAGAGCCTGAGTTCTCCATGTTACAACACCAGGGAAGGGAAATCTGTACAACTGTCCCACTAGCCCTAACAGATCGCAGATGACCCAAGTCCACTTGCTCTAGCTGTTATCATAGGGCACATCAATGCAGGAGTCATGTTCCTTAGTGTTTTGCAGCTCCTCCCTTCACCATGTATAGGAAAGGAGCACCGCAGCAGCAGCTGTCCAGGTGTGGACTGGGCTGTAGAAGTTAATTCTTAGACAGCAGCAAGTGCCTGGCCTTGCTGCCACTGTAACTGATAGAGACAAATTTTGTGAGCAGGTGACTGTGACTTACCGTATTCTGGTTCTTCAGCATCTCAGATTTTGGTCTGAGGTAATATGCTGGTGGCACTGCGTTCTCATCCCTGCAGTACCACTCTTCTAAAATCCTGGTCTCTAGCTTGGCCTCTATAGCAGCATCCAGGATCATTTCAAATTCTGCTGAGTCAACTTCCCCTGGTATTCGGATATTCCCATACTTCTCTCCCAACAGGCCCTATGTATTTAGAGGAAAGTAGGGATTAAATTTTTCTTTTACATTATGCAAAAAGCATCCTCAGGATCTGAATTTCATAAAAGTAAGTCTGGTAGTAGTGTAATGACTTTGAAATTACTAGAAAGGGAAACAGGTAATGTGTGACAGGAATTATTGTTAAGGGTACCGTACTGACCTGTATTTTACCATGATGACTGAGAAAATTTGAAGTAGATATATCATCTTTCATAGTACTAACTAGTAGTAAAAATACAAAGGCATTCAAAAGAAGTAGTTGAAAAATACCCTACATACCTAGCACGGTATTGACTCGTGTTATTGAACTCCATTAGCCACAGGTTGAGATTATCCTCACATGCAAAAGGAAATTGAAATTGTGGCTTATACCAGCAACACCAAGGATCAGTGTTGCAGAACCACAAACTGCTTTGCTGTCTTCTATTCCTTTGCTGTATTTGCCCCAGTAGCTGTCCACTGAATGAACAGTGGAGCAAGGAAGCAGCAAATACTGAGTAGAAATGGATCAAACCCCACTTTAGTACCTCTGCATGAAGGTAAAGGTTTGTGGAAGTCAGTTCTTAAACCGTGGCACACGAGACATTTCATTTCAAAAACAAGGATTAAAACACTGGTTGTGATGCTCTAAATATACTCCTTAAAAAAAAAATTCTGTAGTTTACTGTCTGTAAAAATTTTATAAAAATATGATTGTAATGCCCTACAATTTCATAGACAACAGTGTTATAGAAAATTACTGCAATCTTTTGACAAATTTTTTCAAATTTGTGATCATCAGATCAATTCTGCATTAAATACTTGGTCCACAGAAGTCAGTGAGAATTCTTACTTAATTTAAAATGAAATTTAAAAAAATTGTTTCCTCATTTTAAATGTATTCAGCAAAGATCTTGAGTTAATGAGAAGGAGTACTTAATGTGGAGAGGAACCAACAGTGCCAGAATCTTGACTTGAATCAGAAAGATCTCTTAGTAAAGTAATGCCAATGCAAATATAGCAGTGCCCTAAAAATGTAAATGACCATGTTTGTAAATAACATCTAAATATTCATTATTTTTAAACCACTTGTCATAATGTGAAGTCGTTTTAAACTATTCCAGCAGAAGAACACCCTGAAAATCAGTAATTGATGATGATGAAGCCTGCTTCACTGATTATAAAAGCACAAAGCAGCAGAACACTTTGTGGAACCCAGCTATGCTGGCACATGGTACTCCAGTGGCTCACCATGCCAGATGCTGCAGCCCCAGAGCAGAGACATCAGAGCAGTGCATGAACACTTCCTAATCCTTTCAGGGAAAACCAGTTAGCTCAGACCCCACCTGACATTGTGTAAACTAACCTGGCTGATTTTTGCCTGGAGCAGAACTCACATGAACTACCATGCTGTCTCTGATGGCAAGTAGCTGGGATCCTCCACAGAGGGGCACTGACAAAGAGCTGGTGGACAGGAAAAGTCAGTGTCTGTCCACTGCTTAGGAGAAGCAAAGGAATGTAGGAATTGTGATAGTTCATATGGCCCAGGTTCCAGTTTCTGACAAGTCACAGCACCTGGGTCCTTCAAAAAGCTTCTCCAGTAGAGAGGCTTTAGGGGAAAATTGAGTTTGCCTGGCTGCCCATTCAGACCCCACCACAGCTTCAGAGTACACATCAAGGAGTCAGGAGAATTGAATGAATGTGTTCAGTAACTAGAATTATATAATAACAAATTTAATGAAATAAAATGATACAGTATTTCTATAATCTAAATTTATTTTTGATTCGTGATCATTCCAGCTAGTAGCTCCCCTCAGAGAGGGTTGCATTGCTTCACATGATGAGATAGCTGGGGAAAATTTCGAAGCTTTTGCTGTTCTGATCTATTCATAGTGCCCTATAATTTTGGAATTCTGAAGCTGCAGAGGTTAAACAAAATATAGTATTATTTTCCTTCTTCACTCGAGTGAGGTTAATAACTTATATCATGCTGAATTGGAAAGCCTCTTCACATTCAGGTTGCTGTAGAAATCTCATAAATTTCTCTCAGAGGAGCTTTTACCTTGTACAGAAATTATTACTTAGAATTCATTAGACTGCACTTTTTCTGAATGTAAGCCCAGTGGGTTCAATAGACAGTTGCCTGAGCAAAGATCAGTAGCTGGGCCCTTCATTAACAATACTAAAATGTCAACATTATTATGTCTGATTTTAATGTACTGCATTTAATCAACTAAGTTTGTTTTGGAATTATTCTGTGTACTTTTCTGCTTCTCTGGTACAGTTTATACTGTTCTCTCTCCACCATACTAAAGTTAAATAATGACTGGTTTTCCTCTAAAATGAAAAGACGTTTTTTATACCTCTCATGTGTCATTGCAAAAGATGTTATGCAAATAATCTTGTATTAGGGATTATCCTCCTGACTACTTGAGCAAAACACAGTAAGAAAGAACTTTGACATGATCCAGCAAAAAAATACAGTGCTGAGCTGGTGTATCATTTAGAGCAGGGCAATGCCAGGCACTGCACTGCAGCTGTGTTCCTCTTAGAGCCCTAACAGGAGTTGCCTGAGGTTCCGGTATTAACACCTGACTCTGTGTAGTCATTTGAAGAGTAGTCTGGTAGAAAATTTTATGAGGTAGAAAACTCTTCATGGAGTTGCTCCTGTGCTTTCTGGTAACTTCAGACTAGCCTCAACCTACAGACCAGTTTTACTGGAGGTATTGAAACAAAACTCTTCATTTTTCTGGGGAGTACAAAAGTGACTAACACTGGTTTTCTGAAGGACTGTGGTATCACACCCCAGGCTGGGAGCAGGAGGCATGCTGAGTAAGCACAGCTGTTTTCTACTGAGAAACTAATGCTCAAATGCTGGGTTATGCCACATAAACACACCATGTTCCTGGGGAACAGTTCTTCACCCAAACGCACCTTCCTCTAGATGCCCTGCATGTTTTCCATTAGCAGTGGCACTAGTAAATTAAAAAAAAGACTAAGGAGTATAAACAGACTATTTGTATTTGCTGGAATTTTAATACACTATTTGTTTCTGAGGCTGCATGACAGCCTTAGGATGGGTGCATTTGCTGGCACAGGCTGTGAAAATTACATCTTCCCGCCTTGCAGGTAAGGCTTGGAAGTACCTCCTTCCCTTTGACGTCATTCTGGTTAAATTCATATCTATCTGTGTAAGTGTAGCCTATCAGGGCACCACAAAACCACTCAAACCTTAGAGGCCTAAATGAGAAGCTGTGAACTGCACTTTTCCTTCAGGAGCCTCAGTGTCTGAACTGCATCTGTGTCAGAGGCTTGCAGCAGCCTCTTCAAATATCTGCCCCATCTCCATTTCTTTATACATTCAAGTAAATGCAGATTTCTTCTTAGAAAAATAAAGAAATATGAAGCAACAGGATTGAAAGTAAATATAATTACTCACAATATTTGTTGTTTCATACTTAGTCTGCAAATAAGAATTACCATTATTTCAGATCCTTTTCAAATATATTATAGTCACTCTACAGTAAGGACCTAAAACTTCAATTTGTGATAACAGCATTGTAGCATTTTGATGATTATTATAGCAAATTATTTTTAAAGGGAACAGTAATGTTTACACTGTGTTCAATATCAAGAGACACTTTTATATGCAGACTCGTGAACCAAAATCTCCCACCTAATGAGTCATTCTCCTTTAATAGTAAAACAACAAATTAAAGATTCATTAGATTGAAGGTGATTGAACTGTATAAAACTACCAGGCTGACAAACATATAAAACCCTCAGCAACCTCAGCAGTAGCCTTGTTAACTTTCACAGAATCACAGAATGGGTTGGGCTGTATTAGGGAGGCTGTATTAGGGAGGTTGTATTAGGTTGTTGGGTCGGGAGGGACAGAGATCATCTACTTCCAAGTCCCCAGCCATGGGGAGGGACACCTTCCAACAGACAAGGCTGTTCAGAGCTCCATCCATTGTGGTCTTGAACACTTACAGGGATGTTTTGTTGAGCCTGGGGCTAAGAAATCATTAATAAATTAAGGTTAAAAAACTACTGTAGAGAACAAGATGGGAAGTATTTTTCATTCTAATATTTGTGGTGTGGAAAGATATTACAACTATAGGCGCAGACACAATAATGACCAAAAGGAGGACACAAAGTAGATTTAGATTTGATTTTGAGATAAGAGGGATTCACATGGCATGTCATATGATTAGTTCAGACATCATCACTAAAATATTCATGAATTCTAATGCCATACATTATATTAAACCAGAACAAGCTGAAATTTAAGATATATTTAATTCCAGCTAAGACATTTGGTGGTAATTTTAATAAAAAACAGCTATCAAATAACAGGAAATTATATTAATTACTGATTGGTTTAATTAATTATTTTTTAAAGAAATTATATCTTGACATCTGCAAACAAAGACATTTGAGAAGTCAGATTTGTAATGTTTTATGAAGCGATTTCAGGTACTTGTCAACTTTAGAGCAACAATTTTTTTGCCATTTTGCCAACAGAGGAAAGATCTGATCCAATGATCTTTTGCTGGGCTATTTGGAATCAGTCCTATTTCTTGGTCCTTGTGAAGACACCCGACACTGAAGTGCATACATATGTCCTCTCTGCCTCTTCCCAGAGCAGTCCTGGACTGCCAGCTTTTTGAAGAACAAGCATTCAATAAATCATCTTTGAAGGAATTAAATCTAACCATAAAATATAACCATAAAAAATATTAATTTTTTAACTTAATATACTTCCTTGTGTACAGGACTAAGCACCCCTTTAAACAATTTGGTTTTGCAAGATCCATGAGGAATTAGGAAGTATTATTGTCCCCATGTGACACTGGAATTAAATGCAGGGAATTAAGCCTGGGCAGGGACTCAGAGCTGGGACAGGTATGCAATGGTTAAGTCATAACCACGTAGTGGAAGCTGTTTTTCCTAATTCTCAGCTCTGTCCTTCTTACAGAAACTGCTCACTACTGAAGGAGGAAAGCCGTGACCTCTTGTGATGAGGTCCTGAGTGACCCAGAATTTCAGCCTGCTAAATTAATATAAGCTTAAACTAAGATCACTTATTCAAAGTAGAACAGCTCCATTAGGAGAATGAGTATCTCACATTATTGAAGATGTGCTGAATGCTTCACACTGCGGGCTGAAAATTGGAGGGATTTAAGTGCTTTTAAAACACCGTGGGGTATTAAGTTCATCTGTTGTCAGGGGTTGGGAAAGGCTGATCTCACTCATGTCCCAGAGGTGACCTTCTACCATTCCCAGGAGAGCTGTGGATTGCAGTCTGGTATCATGCCATGCCACAGCAGGAGGCCTCACATAGAAATCTGGTGAGGAGCAGGCTGTAGCTTGTGGGCTACCATCTACAGCAAAGCACGTAATAAGGAGGCACACCCATGGAGCAAAACAGCACCCCCGTTTCACAACCTGCCCTGAAATGCAAGAAGGACAAGTGTGTGGCCACCAGGTATAAACCCTTCTCATCAGGGTTCAGGGCATGAAAGAAGGGGTAACAGTTGCACATCTAAGGCCCTGCTACTGCAGCTCCTTTCTGTGCAAGCAGTCTCATAGCATTGTGTAAGTAACTGAGTATTTACTGAAGCAGAAACATGAACGTTATCTTTCCACAGTTTGCATGACTGACAAGGGCTACAAAGTCCTCTGGACTGTCTCCTGTGGTCACTCATTATTGATTGCCTTCTGTTCATCCTGCAGTTAGAGACCTAACTCCCTGCTTCCTCAGCCTGTGCTTCTAGGCTTCCTTCCTTTTGTAGTAAAATCTTTCTTATCAAATAAAACCTTTTTTACCTCTTTAAAGCCATTCATTTCAGTCAAATAGCCATTTTTTCTCAGACAAATATGATTTTTTTCTCTACTGATTCCTGGGATGTTCATACATGTGTTAGCTGATAAAACCTATGTTACTAAGTAATGGACCACACTTCTATAGACAAAAATGACACATAAAGAAAAAAAGTAAGTGAAAAATTGACATTTATATTTAGCACCAGATTTCATCTGAATATTTTTTCTAAAAAGAATACTTAGTGTAAGATCAGATTCCAATACCCATCAATTTCTTTCAATTGCTTTATTTGTATGTATGGAGACAGAATTACTTCAGCGTAACTACGAGAAATTCTCCATTGTTTTCAAATCTTACTTTTTACACGCATACTGGCTACATTCATGAAATATGAAAGATGTTGTCTTTCATATTCAATTTGGAGATGGTAAGACAGTGCATTTGCACGTGCAAACTTGCCTAGGAAGCCATTCAAGTTAAGGAAGGCACACAGAATTGTAACATACAGGCGTGTTTACCCTCCTTGTCTGCAGAAAAATGGGCTTAACGGATATAACCAAGTATACAGTAAACCACACTTTGAAAATCTGAATCAAATGGTCAGGATACCAGTTTTTCAGGGCCTTCTATTTAACATCCCATTCTAAGAAATTTAGTACAACTATAGGTCTTTTTGGTTTCTTGCAAGTATATTGTAACTGTGTTCTAACAGTATCCTGTAGAAATCACTTATGTGATGCAAGATGTGCAGGTGCAGCCAGAGATATTTTGGGGAAAAAAAAAAAAAAAAGAAAATTCAAATAACAGGATTAGCTGGGTCCCTGCCTCTCAGGCCTTGAAACCAAGAATTTACTCCCAAAAAACAAACAGGAAAGAATGTCCTATTTTATTATTTTTTTATATCTTCAGGGAAAAATAGCCAACCCATTTCAAATTCAAAGCAAAAATGCTAATGGATATAAACAACAGTGACTCATCAGAACCAAAACCAGAAAAGTATGCTTCAATTAATCTCAATGGAATATACATGTTAATGGCTTGTTAGGGCAAACTCCAAGCCATTGTACTGAAAACCGAAACCAAGACGAAGAAAGCTGTGATACTATGTTTAATCTAAGCCAAGTTTTAGGAAGCTGGAGTTCCAGAGTAGGTGATGAGTCTCAGATGTCCTGAAAATAATTGCCTTTACTCTTTTTTATTGTACTTCTAGCTGCAATGAGGTACAGTGTAAGGACCTCATGATAAAAATACAGGGAGAATGTTCTCCAAATAAATAAATAAATACATTTGATTGCTTTTCTTGCTTATCAAAGGAAAAAAGTTATGTTGCCTTGGTATTAAGTCTCCCAAAAATACTACCATTAGAAATCAAAAATATGAAAAAAGGACAAAAATGTCATAATCTGATTTCTGGGATGTACAGGTCAAAGTGTCTTTTAACAGCATTTTTCTTCTTCTGCCAAGAGTTGTAAGGCAGTGCAGCTGATCAGACAGAACATTAGAGCTGCTGCGGATGTCTTAAATCTTCTTTCCACTTTTACTACATCTCAGTATGGGAACTTCTAACTTCCTGATACTTTTGTCACTTACTCAGACTGCCTATCCATAAAATGAGGCTAATGATAGCTTGCAAAATAAGCATTTTATTTTGAGTATTTCTATTTTGATATGCAAAGGATGTGTATTTATGTATCAGCAGCGATGGAACTGTTATTTTACACTGTTTGTCCCATTTAGTTTTAAAGGGAAAACTGATACATAGAAGAGTATGAAAAATTTTTCATTTGCTTTTTCTCCATAGGTTGAAGCCTGCAAGTAAATAGAATTACTTTTAGAACTTCAGCTAACTGTAGAAAACATAAGAAATACAATTTTTAATTGAAGTTGCTGAAGCAAATAGGAAACTGAAGGCATAATGAAGACATTTCTGTATTGAGAATTGTTTTTCCACCTGCCCAGATATATATTTATGTTCCTTGGCTTGAGAAATATTGCAGTGTGCTGTTTCACAGAACCATGCCCTGATTTCTCTCTTCCCTTTTTCCCTGGAGGAACTGTAGAAGTACCTTGAGGGGGCTATATGAATTTCAGAAACTTGAGACAGGTCTTGGTCTCAGTTTCATGAAAAACAAAAAGGGCTGTTGAACTACCTAGTAAGAAAACTGACTGTAACTGGGACTGGAAAAATAAGGTCCAAGTGCTGAAGTGTTTTGCTGTGAGTACAGTTCCTGACATAAAAGGTGTAGAAAAGAAGAAAATGATGGTGGAGTTTCTTGGCGCTTGACCTGTCTTTCAGAAAATTAAAGAGAGCAGCCAAATCTGGCTGTAAATGAGCCCATTCCCTCAACTCTGAACTTCACCCACAGTGCAGTATTTTTAAATCTCAAAGCTTTTCCCTAGTGGTAGGGAGATATGAAACAAGGATGAGTAATTTCTCAGGACATAGTGTGTAGGAGCTAACAGTCTATCATACAGAGTGAATGTGCTTCCTCAGAAGAAATTCATGACCTACTTCCCTTACACACTTTGCTTCATCAGAACTCTCCTTTCTCCTGGCTGAGAAAGTATCAATGGTCTTCCTCCACACTCTCCCTGTCTTCTACATGATCATGCAGCACCAATTTAGTTAATTTTGTTGCCTTTTCTTTCATTGCTTATCACTGCTGGGTCTTTGATCATAGATGAGCATAGATGCAGGTGACAAAATGAGTCAAAAAGAATGTAATTAGGGACGAGGTCAGTGAATAAAGATAGCATAGAGGAAGGACTGGAGGAGATTTTGCCTACCTCTGCCTAAAGATCTGAGGTGCTCACTCACTCCCTCCGATTCTCCTCTAAACAAATGTGTTATTCTCACGTTGCTCTATTTTTGAAATTGCATGGGAGATTTCTTGACAGGCATCTACATTTTTCCCTCCACATAAAGCTAAGGACCTTGCAGGTAATTCTTACTGCAGTCCAGATTTCTGTCAACTCTCTGACAGGTCCTGTAACACTTGACAAGAGTGGAACTGAGTAAAAAAAACAAACCAAAAGGGTTAGGTTTAACAAAAGACCATAGCACACAGCCCAGACTGAAGTCAGTAACCTTGTCTGTGGAAATCCCTACCCTTCCTACAGAGAACGGGAAATGTACTTTTCTTGGAAATAGCAAGGAGATCAATATTGTCCTTTAGAGGAAGGTGTGGTGGTGTAATCTCCCCCGCTTTGTAAAATAATCACAACACTCATCCAAACCAGGAAAAATTGTGAAACACTGTCTTGCATGTCACAGGTGAAGTGTGGCTGATGGGGAAAAGCTTCTCCTACTATTGCTGTTAAATGTGCCTTCCTGAGCAGGAACACAGGTATCATGGACTCAGAAAGGAAGAAAATACTCTGAGCCTATCAATGTAGTCAGCTGGGGGGACAGGGAACTGGCTTCTGGACACCAAACCCTGTTAAAAGGTGGCACTCCTCTGCATTCTTACTGCCCTCTTTGGTATGCTTTGTATGCAAGAAGGGGCCATATCTTTATTTTCTGTGAAATATGCTCCTTCTTGTATTTATCAGAAAGGCAGCTAAGTTTCTAAATTCCCATTTTGGGATGGTATTAATGTGTTAAACTATGACGCAAAGAGCTTAGATGGAGGTAAATTTGAACAAGGCAAAAAGGGCTGAATAAGACACTTAAGGGATTGACAGAGGCATCTAGTCTGTAGTAAACTCTAAAGTTACATCAGCTGAGAAGGGGTTTCTAGGACTGCAAAACCTATCCAAATCCCACTATATGGACATACACACACTCCTTATAGGAAATAGACTGATATATTTATGCTTTTTTGTAACACAGTTAAGCTGTGTGTTCTCAGTAACATACACAGCCACTATGAAGGTATTAGAAAGTGTTAATTAATGAGTACTATAAGAGGCAGAGACAGCTGATAGTGTAACTGAATTTTTAACACCCCTCCTGATTTCAGGAGTATCGAAACTAGTTGCAACATGACATGACATTTCACTGCAAATTATTTTAAAATTTTTTTCCCCTTCTTATTAGAACTAAACAGATTGGTAATCACTGAGTTCACAAATGAAAACCTAATTTTGCAATTAAATGCCAAGAAAATTATTTCACAACTTTCATAGAGTAATGCAGTCATTGAGAGCCTGATATGACCCATGACTGTATAGTGTGAAGACCTAAAACATTGTTAATAAACATGTTTTAAGTATAACATAAATGGAGGCCCTCAGAAAAATTTTTAGTATAAGTGACATTAGTTCTAGCAGATCATAATGCACCCATAATTTAGACTTTAGCACAGTATGCAAAACAAGTACCAGAGGATAACATCAATTCTGCTTTGCAAGTACATGTGGAATGGCCTATATTATTTATTTTGACTGGTTTCTTGATTCTGATAACTTTTATTTATGATTTTTGTATCTTTATGTGCTAATTGTTACAAATAATTCTTTTTTTCCAAGCCAGCTGGCATTGGCTTTTGTTATTTGGGACAATTGGTGGCTGGTACTCTCTGAACAGGTACTTTATCAGTCTAGTCCTTCAAATATGAAAATAAACTATTAGAAAATTCCTTGCACAAGAAAAGTATAATTTTCCTTTGCCAGCAATACTACCAGTATGATGGCCCAGTGAACTTCACTGATGTAGAATTGTTGGTCCCTTTTTAATGTTCTTGGATGATTTGCATGCATTCCCTGCTTTTAACATGCTTGGAGGGAGACAAGCCTTTTTACTGTTTATTAAATTATAAATTCAGAGGAGGACAGAAAGGACAGTAGCACAGCTGCAGGATGAAAAGTACTATTTCTTATGAAAAGAAACTAATGATCTAAACAGTTAAGGAGAGAATGTGAAAATGCAAAAGGTATCTTCAAAGAAGCTGAACTGAAGGAAAAAAACTTAGGCAAGCACCAAACCCTTTAGGCACTTGACAAAGGTTATGGAATATCAAACCCAGCACCACTTAAAGTGTTCAGAGCGTCAAAAATCTTTACAGCCAATTCACATCACCAAATATCACAATAAGATTGCTATTCCAAATCATTTAAATTGTATTAAATATAAATCCATCTTTTCATAAAGTTATCTTTACAACTGCCATATTTCAAATCCTTCTTCTTCAAAACTACCCAGTATTAGTTTTCCATTTATAATACAGATGAAAAAATCAACTTTATGAATTTTCTTAGCTTTCCCTTCCCATACTTCTGCAAGGATGGGATAAAATGAAATAGTGCCTTTCTACTGGGATATCTTCATAACTTTTCTAACGCTAATGTTTACATAATAGGTTATTTGACTTACAATTAACGGTAAGCATACAAACACTGAATACTAAGTACTGCCTGCAGGTAATAGGTCAAATCATTAGCCAGAAGTTTAAAAATTCTGCAGCAGATTCCTGTAGGAACCCAGAGTGCAGAAAATATTTCTCTGCCTGTTTTGAAGGGTTTTTACTCCCCTGAACAACACAGTTTTGACCTTCATCCATGGAAAAAATTGCCAACTATCAGACAAGAACTAGAAAATACAATGGTGTGAATTAGGTGATAGACTACTATGTAAGATTGTCATAGGGTGAAAAATTTAGAGGTTCTGGGCTTCTCTTTGTAGTAAATAGATAAGAGCAAAAAACATCAAAATGGAGGATTGTTGTTGTTCTCTAAACCTTCTTCTTCTTCTTCTACTACTCCATATCCTGCAGTAAAAGTAATTTGGGATGATTGGACAAAAAATTCCGCAATTCCTGGCTGTGTTACCGAATAATTGGTAGAAAAGCGAAAATAATATACGTTTTCAGTAACCATTGGTTAAATTATCTTTAAAAGGCCATGTAAATCTTGATAATTCGGCTTTCTCCTGCATTCTCTGCTCTGTGCTATGTCTGGGTCACGTTAGTGACTCTGTTTCTCTGATAAGACTTAATAAACAACTATCTAGCAGCATCAAAGGCTGAAAGTCTCCATTTGTCTCTTGAACTAACTCCTGGCAAGGACTTTAAAAACTCTCTCCCATCAGGAGAGGTCTGATTTACGCCATGGGCTGTGGCAGATTCCCATGGAAATGAAAAAAATATAGCAAATATATATATATATATATATGTGTATGTGCGTGCCACTTTCCTGAATGAAAACACTGTTTTGCCTGTGCCATGCCATTGTATGACTAAGAGGTAGAGTATATGGTCTGCCAAAGCACGTGGCCAGGTGATGAACTGTTTTTCCAGCCATGAGTAGCACTAAAGTATTTAGAATCTACTAAAGCATTTTAAAACAGTTTCAAGCATTAAAGTAATTTCTATACTATGCAAAAGAGCTAACAAGAAAAGAACATGTAATTTACTCAAAATAATTGCAGTCTCCCTAATTTTCTAAGCCAATATTCTGTGCTTCATTTTTTCAAGGTGGAATGAAATAAAAAGTTACTCCGTGAGATTTTCCAGTTACGAAAGAAAGAAGCTTACTACATTGCATATTAGCAGAACTCTAACTCCAAAATAGGACCTTGCACTGAAAGGAAATATTTTAAGAGGAAAAGAGGCAATACCTTATGGGTGCATAACAGAATCACTATGAAGAACACTGATACTTTCTCTTATTTTAGTTCTGCAAATGAGCACCTTTTATTGAAGAAAGAGGGATCCTGTGAAATTATACATGCTGATTATTCAAAAAAACCCCAACCAACCAACCACCCCCCCCAAACAAAAACAAAAAAAACCCCAAAAAAACAAAAACCAAAAAGAAAACAAAAGACCCAGCTACTGCTACCTGGATTTAACAATAATCAGACTGAAAAGTGAACTAGCTATTTTTTGAGTAGGTGTTTCTTTCTGGGTCTGTTTTTGGAGAACCAAAGAATCTCTGAAGTGGATGTCTATATTTGAAAAAAGGGAAGGTATATATGCTAGGTGCAAGCAGCAGTATTAATATCTCTATTTGAACTTACCACCTGCCTGCTAAATATTTTAAAGTATGCTGCCTCTTTACACAGAAGTAGCATTGCAAGGTTTAGAATCCCCTCCATCCCATTCATTTCTACAGAATAGCTGATGCTGGATTTTTGATTTTGTCTTGGGGTGACCTTATGATGTGTATCCCATATCGCTGCCTATGCCCAGAAATTAATTTCTGTGTCTTTCTATGCCTCTAAACTGAGCCTGAGAGGGGGAAGGAAAAAACTGAGCAAAACTTTTTCAGGGCAGTTTGCAGCTTGTTCAAGGTCACACAGAGATAGGAGGTTTTTTTTTCCCAGCTGCGGCAGGGGAGCGAGGAAGCACCCGGCTTGCTGTGTTCCAGTCAGCTTTTGGCCAGTTGTTTTCAGTTTCTGGTTCTCTGGAGAGAGACTGAGAGTTGAACTTTGCTTTTCCTTCTCTGGAATTCCGGATTTTCTCCCTTTTCTACTGGACTGCTTTCAAGCAGAGCACATCGGGAGGACTTTCCACCGGGCACAGAGAGCCTGGCCCTGGCCCAAGCCCCAGCTCCGAGGAGACCAAAGGGAGGACTCTTAACACTTTCCCAGGTTTTTCCTCCACAGTGAAACATTTTATTATTTAGCCTTATTTTCCTTTTCCAGTGTGTTTGGTAAATAAATAGTTTTATCTCCTTCACTTTCCTTCGAGGAAAATTTATTTTTTCCCGAACCTGGGGGGGAAGGGGTGGTTGTGCCTTCTCTCAGAGCATATATTTCTAAATTTGGCCAAACCGGAATGGATTTACAGTTTCATTTGTAGGACAGATCATTACATCTAACTGACTACAGTACTACCTCAGAAGATGGTTTGGTAATGGTCTTGAGGGTCATGAGAAAATAAATTGCATAAATCTCACGCAGCCTATTTCTTCCTCTACACACTACACAGCATGATGCAAATATGACTTCATGTTAACCTTATTGTCGCTAATATGGTCATTCATATTAAATATAATACTTAACCCTTCTGGAACGCAGCACCAAAAATTGTATTTCTGTCAAGAAAAAGAAGTACAGTGACTTAGCCAAAAATATGTGCAGTCTTCTGACTGAAAATGCAAGTTATTTTTAGACTACATAAAACCCATGCAATTTCTATGTTACATGGAAAAGCTGTCTGATGAATCTTGTACCTGTTTTCAATGGGCTAAGTTTAAAAAATGGGTATTTTAGATTTAGAGAATCAGAGATGATTCACAGGAAAATACATTCCCATCCCTAAAGCCGATGAAGGAATTTACTTACAATAGCTTAATCATGTAATATCCCCCCACGATTGATTTCACTTCCTGTGGATATCTGCTGTTCAGAGCGTAACTATATGGAAAGGGATAGACATCCTTTGCCTCAGTCTGGAGGCTGTGAAAGAAGACCAAAGCTTGCTGGGGGGAAAGTTGCATATTATGTCTTTAAAATTGATCACTTTGTCTATTTTGAAGGGTTTCAAAATATACAAAGATCTACTTTGATATTTACAGAAGAATCTTTCTTGTTGGCCAAGTCCATCTAAAACAGAATTAATGTCTGCAGACGTATACTTTACTCCAGATCAATGCCACAAAGTCCTGTGGAGCCATTCCTGATATGACCCCAAAGCCACTTATATTAGAGGGAGTTCTTATTTGTATGGGTTTTAAATCAGATGCAGAGTGAGAAGAAAATTAATAATTTGATATTTCTTTCTTGGAATATACTTTACTGGAAGAGGTGGACTGTTGTGCCATGTCTGGCTCCAGGTATTTCTCTTCATTCACTTAAAAACTATAAATAGAGATGTATCCTTGAGGAAAATTAAATATTGAAATGCCCAAGCACAGATAACTTCTGTTGAATTCCCTAAAAGCACTGGGTACTTAGCATTCCCCCTGAACTGGATGTTTTAGGATAGACACATTTGACTGACTTTTGCCTCCCTAATTTAAAGTGTGTGGTGATTTTCCTATGAAAGCAAAAGAAAGCTATAACTCAGGCATTCCATAACCTGTGTATTTAGTTTTCACATTAAGACTAAACCTTAAAGTAACACCAGAACTGAAACTGGAGTTGAGGAGATCCAGCAGAGCAGGAATAATATAATTTGGAATTTTCTCCGAGCTGGAATGCACTCAACATTAATTATCAACCATTTGTACTATTCAGAGACAGTGCAGCAATATACTTCATGGAACGATTAAAGTATGCATTATACTGAGGAACACAGATAGAAGATACAAACACTAGAAACATTCCACTCCATAATTTATCATATTTCCTCTTCAATTTCAGTGTGATTTAAGGACATGCCAAATGTTGTAAATTGTTAATATTCTTTTAAAATCCTACTGGAATTCCAAATTTATAATGCTAGGTTCTTTAGGTCTATGAAAGTTGAAAGAATTTTATGCTTCCCTAGGGACTGTCCAGGACGGGATGCATCCGTTGCTCCTGAATTCAGGCCTGTCAGTCGCTACCTCCTGCCCTTGCCCTGGACTGGAAGTGGAGAAAAGAGCTTTTCCACATCCCCAGTAGGTCTGCGGAGAGAGGAGCGTCAGAAATATTCTGTGGGGTACCTCAGCAGACCAGTGAAAACACAAGGGATGATGATGATGTAAGGTTACATTTGTTTAGATGTGGCAACTCTTGAGGACATGGTGAGACCCAGTTCAAAACGTTTGGTGTTTCTCATATTTCTAAGCGGCCATCTTCACAGGGTCAGCCCTGTTCTCCATCAGCAAACAAGGAGGGTAACTGTGAATATACTCACAGCACACTTAGCCGGCCAGGCTCAGCGCCTTAGAAAACCCCGAGCTGCCTAGAGAGACTGCATGGGCGATCTAGCACTCCAGTAGCTCCAAAAGCGGCAAGTGGTAGCTGCAAAGCTAATATCAAGAGCAGAAGCAAAGAGGTAGAAATATAGCCCTCGCTCTAGGCTTTTTAATCGTGCTAGTAGATTTCTCTCGGTCCGAGACAGAGACAGACAGAAGCTGTTCGCAGAACGGGGTAGCAGAGCCAAAAGGGGCGGGCGCACTCCGTGCTCTTTCTTTTATTCGGGGGAAGGGAAAGGGGAGAGCTGGGGGCGGACCCGGGGTGTCCGGCCAGTCAGACACTGCTCCAGAGTCTGAGCTCCTTTCGGTTCTACCCGCGCTTGGAACAAAGGGGATTCAGAGCACATGGCAGGTCCTGGCTTGCCCCGGCAGGTCCCGGGGCGGGGGAAGGGCAGCTCCTTCGAGCAGGCAGCAACAGGTAACTGGTTATGGATACCATTAACAGGTTCTAATTAAGAACAAGCTGCCAGTAATTTGAGAGAGCTAATGTAAATTACAATTGCTGTTCAGAGGAGGTAGAGAATGTTTTTACTGTTCTTTGGTTCAGAGGTTTTCAATGATAGGTGGAGATAACCTCTAAGGTTTGTACAATCCCAAGCATTAATTGAGTGAACCTTTACAGGTAACAGACTCACATTTAATTTCCATTTCTCTTTTTCATTTTACGATCTTTCAGGACACAGTCATGTAAGGACAGCAGTTCAGGCAGAGACTGTGTGGTGGTATGCAGGTGAAAGAGCACCTATGTGTTATGACTTGCAGGATGTATGTAAATGTAAAGGTTCCAGTGATACAGTGAATGCATTTTTTTCTTTGGTATTGATGTGCAATATAGAGTTTAAGCGGTTAACAATTATAAATATACTGGATTTCAATCTTCCCAAGTAGATTTCAAAGACAAGATTTCTGCATAAAATTTGTATGAAAAGTATTTTCCCCTCATAAATGAGTCTTCATAAATTATTCTGTAGATCAAAAATAGCATGGTACGTATTTACCTACAGTAAAAGCTTTGAGTATTTAAATGACTTAAATGATAGTATAATAGGCACTGATTTTATACAGCAGAAAAAAAACCCAAACAAAAACCCCAACCTAACCAAAACCCAAACAACTTCCCTCTCCCTTAACTGAATCAAGTGTTAATAGAGGTCAGGCAGCAGATAAGAGAAGAACTGCACATTCCCAAAGTCAGTGTTTACAGGAAATTAGTTCCGCATTTTTTTCAGAACTGTCTCCTCCTTGTGCTTATGAATATGTGCTAATTTGGATTTTGTTGTTTCATATTTGGAGAAAAGTTTGGGACTTCCAGCTTATTCACTGCACTAATTTAAGGACCAAATTTCATTTTCTCTCCATCCAATATCACAATGCAGGCACAAAGTGCCATAAAGAAACACTTTTTAAAATCAATCCATATCAAGTAGCTACTTCTGAATAGTTCCATTTAATCCCAGATCTGTGTCTTAATTCAAAGTGGTAATTGATAAATACAAAAGAAACCCCAACCCACCAGCTGAAAAGAAGCGGCACATTTTATAGAACTTCCTCAAGAAATGGCAAGTTGCCCAAAGCCTGCAGTGCCAAAGTCAATTTTTCATTATGTTACTATAAATTAAAACTAATTATGCTTGTTGGAGTAGAATCATCTTCAATTTTTGTTGTAAATGAAATAAGCCCCATCTCACTATGGTACAGCAGAGCAAAGAACAAATGTGCATAAACAGATTTCTGTGGTTTTGCCAGTCTAGTCATTGGGAGAGCTACTACTTTGGCCCATCCTTGGAAAACCTGAAATAAATATTGAAATCATTGGCTCATTGCAACCTCTTCACTAACTGTTTTGTTCTGTTTAAAAATTCTGATTTGGCTTGATTTCCTTAGTAACAGTATCAGGCAGGCAGTTCTTAAAAGCTTCAAGATTCTGAGCTGCTAAAATATGCAGCAATAGTACATGACAAGGTTTCTTTCACTATCAGAGATTTTACAACATTGATGTCTAAGGACACTGGGTGTTGCTACATGAAAGACTCCATGCCTTTCTGTTCCAGCTCTGGTTTTTTCATCAAAGGGAAGATAGAAAGTAGAAAAATAAACCCACAAAACTAAATATAGTCACACAAGATGAAAGCTACCCAAACTCTCTAGAGATCTGGGCCAGTGTGTGCTTGTGAAAAACGGTGTCATGACAGCATCAAACCCAGCCCAGACTCTGTACTCCAAACGCTGGGTTCTTATGGTCAAGTCTCTGTTCTCCAGGGCTCTGAAGCTAAGTAACAAAGTGAGGAAAACAGGTGAATGAGTAAGAGCCAGAGGGATTGTTGTAAGGGTGTGACAGAAGTACAGAATGACACATACTACAGGTTGCTCTTTGTCTAATCTTTGGCATGGAGAGATGTTATCTCCAGCTTCCACAGCAGCCAGCATTTTGCATCCCTTCCATCCCACCGGATTCTGTGGTTTCAGTTCACTAAATCTTTAACATTCTTCCCTTAAGAAAATAATCAAGGACTTAAGTTTTTTCTCTGTCTTATTATGACAAGTCTAAGAATTAGACTTGACTTAGTTAGTGATGTTTAGGTACAAAGGAGAAAAACTTTGTACTTTTTATAAATTATTTTCTTGGCAAATATAGAAAAGAAAATTTGGGGTAGTGAAGGCATGGTCTTAAGACTGTTTTGCATTGAAGCCTAGCAAGTGACCATGGAGAGAACAATCAGTTGTATTTCAGTATATCACAGACTCAGAGCCTCCTCAGGTTGTCACTCAACTCCAGTCTTTTCATTCTCTAATACCTGGCATCCTAAATTGTCCTGGGTTTATGACACGAAACAGCAAATGCTGGTCAGACCAGAGAGTTCTTCTTTGCTGCTGTTTTTTTGTAAGTCTTTCTAGGACAGCTGAAAATGCATGTGTGAGAAGTGCCAAGAATTAATTAACTGTGGCCTCCTTAAACAAGTTGTCAATAATTCTGTTGTGATAGTAGTACAATCATACCCATCTTGTTACGAGGACTGATCATAAAAGATCCTTCTTTCCTCTCCACTAATACTGAGTAATCACTGTTAGTCTACGGAGCCACATAGGGAAATATTTGCATAGCAAATGCACAGCAATGAACATAAAATATGTTAGAAAGAAGAAACCACGCATTTGTTACTGAATCGTGCACGTTAGGATAGATAACATTATATTTTTCTTATAAAGTAAAACATTATTTTTATACCCACAACAAAACATGGACCTGCAGAACTTTTCAAGCAATCTTCCAGCAGCTTCATACGAGTCTTTTGCAGCTCAGGACTGTCCCATTCATCTGCTTCAACTCCCCAGTATAAGTCTATGACCTGGAAAACAGCATGCAACATAGTTACTTACCATATGCCCTTTCTACCAATCAAATTAAAAATTAGCTTTGCCAACATCCTGTGCACTAAGCTTTGCTTTTCAGTGTGGTAGAAAGCAATGAGGTCTACATCCAGTCCTTACACAGACTGGCAGGGTTTCCTCATATAAATGAGAATTCCAGCCTCTTACTTTCCCTCCCAGATAGTCCCCTCCTGGGACAATCTCTCATTTCATAGTCATAGGGAGATTAGCATGACAAGCTCTTGATTTGATGTAGTCTTTTATTTGCTACTAAATTGCTTATAGGAATAGGTAAGAATAATGACAAAAGCATTGAAAAAATCCTGTTTCCATGAAAATTAATGGGAATCTCACTGTGGATCACAGTCAAGACCATGGTTTGACACCCTGTGTGACTAGTATCCACAGGATATAAACTCATCCTGTGCACACAGCTCAAAAGAAAGAATAGGAATGGTTCTCCATTATCATACTTCCTTTGTTAGCTGCTCTTTGTACTTTGGAAGCAGAGATTGTACAGATATGCAGTGGCAGAGAGCTTGCTGTCCAGCCTTTCATATGTAGCTACAGACTCAGTTTTGTGACCCTAATTAGTTGCAAACAAACTCCTGGAAGAAACCATTCATGTTAAACCTATATGAAAAATTAAATGATTGAGTGTGATTTCACCACACATTTTAACTAAAAGGCCCAATTCTTACTGTGGGAAATCGAGTTTAAAAAGATAGAGATCATATGCCTGAATTACTTTTGGAACAAAACTCATGGTACAAGCTACTGCCCTCTCCTTTAAGTTACTACTGATTCTTAACATCTTGTATGTAACTTTAACAAAAAGAAGTTCAAATGGACAGTTAAAAAAACCAATCAAAATTGTATTATTACATGAATATATTACAAAATTGTTTATTGTAATGTTGTTTGTACTGTGGAAGCACTCTGCAAGAAACAGAATCATAAAATTAGCTGTTGTCTAAACAGATTATAAAATGAGCTTGAAGACTTAATATAAGAATTAATAATGAGTTGATGTAAAACTAAACTTCAGCAGTTTAGAGCTGGTTAATCTTCTTGGAAAATTTCTCATACCAATACCAAGGCTTAAGACCAAATCCTAGAGCTATTTATGCCTTGTGCGATTTCAATACCAACAGTCTCATTGATTATTTCTGCCTTAAAAGTTTGGGATTCAAACAAAGCAAAATTTTGCTGAAACCTGCATTTTCTGCTGTTCAAAACTGCGTTTCAAATAGCCTCCCCATCTCCCTCACTTGCACTGATTTCTTTGTTGTCCTTTCTCTTTTAGTCTCAGGAAAATATTTGTTCCCTTCTTCCTCTCTACTTTCTATTATTTATTAATACAACTTTTTTATTGAACTTCACATTGTATTAATCTGTCTGATTACTTGCATGATGTATGACAAAGCTTAAATATTCTCATTATAAAATCCTTCAGATACAGATCTTAGCATACAGTAAGAAATATTTCAATTACTTGTTGAATTAATTTATTGTGCTGCTCAGGTTCTTCAGAAACATGAAAGCAATTTTTATTTTAATTAACTGTTCAGAAATCACATTAATTCTGTAAATGTGAAGAGGAAACCCCCCAGATAATTGTAGGGGCTCAGTGGCTGTTTGTTATTTTATGGGGTAACAGTTTTGGTGCATAGTATCTTAACACGTTACAATTTTGTACTGCAAGAGTAAATATTTTACCCATCAAACCTCTGAGGACACCAAGAATTTCAAAATAAGGTCTCATCAGTTGCTCATTATGCTAACTAAAATAAATAGGATTTACAAAATTAAGAAATGGAACAAGGAGACAGCTATATCTGATTTTGAAGCATGTTTTTACTTATACTTGGAAAAATGTGTGACAAACACCCACTCAAACTTTAAGTAAACCTTCCAAGGTCGTATGACAACTAGTGCCTTCTGCAAGAGCTCCTTACACGCAGTGGGCTGTCACTGGTCTAGTTCAGTTCCACACTAGTCACATAAAAAGAGACTTTTCATTCATAATTCAGTGCTTCCTTTTGCTTACTTCAGCTTTTGTCCTACCAATCTTACAGTTTCACAGATTTTTCTTAGAGATAGAATTATTTTATTTTTATCACTTCCAAGAGCTTAAGGAAAGAACTAAAAATTTCATTCATGCAAAATTCCACTTTCTTTTTAGCGTATATATCCTGTTGAAAATGATTTTAAATGGTTCGTTGTTCTGAAGAAGAAAAGCGTATGCTGCTAATTAATTATGTTTAGTTATCTTCCAAAATTTTCAATTACAACTACTTTCTTTAACCTCTCCATCCTCCCTGGTAAAAGTACTGTATTTCAGGTCAAAACCACCCTATGCTCTGAAAGTCTTTTCCCCAGCTTACTTGCTTTCAGTCTTTGTCAATACATGTCTTTTTCTGAAATATTTTCTGATACAATGAAAAAGAAATCCATCAAGCAAAGACATTCATAGTGTGATTGAATATAGTCAGTTCTGCTTCCCCTCATATGGTGATTATGTTCAGTAACAGCTCCCACCAAACTGATGACACCTGACAGATCTCATGCTTTGCAACAACTGAAACGATTTTGAGTGCAGCCAGGTGACTCAGTGAAAGTTGGAGTAATGCATGGACTCAAATGCATTTCATTTGGGTCATGATTTATTAGGTAGAGGGTGTCCTGAATAGTACATTTGTAGTAGTCACATGCAAAGTAGTTCTTGTTTGGTCAGTAGAAGATTACACATCAGGATGAAAAGTTATGTGTTCTGCTCTGTACACAGAAATATAAATTTATCCCTGTATCTGAAAAGTACATAATACTTTATTCACACCACTGCACTAAAAACTGTAGTCTTGATTTGGCCTACTAACCTAAGAAATTTAGTGTATGGAATAGAAAAAAAAAATGTTTTGCTAAAGTCTACCGCAGAGTGTCTTTCAAAAGACTACTTTTCCTTGATTATTTTTGTACATTTTCCTACTTTGCTTCCACAGAAATGTGATAGCTTTCTAGCAGTTTTCTGAACTGTGTCAGTAGAGCTGTCTCTCAGACCTCTATCACTTGAAGATGCTCCTGGTGTTGAAACTATATAATAAAATAATTTGCTTCCATGAATATCAACTAGAGTACACTTAATTATTCCTTCCCTGGAGACTGCATTACAATCTGTTTGAAAAAAGAAATGTTTCCTCTCACAAAGAATTCAGTGGATTATGATCTACTTGGAAGAGACACTTCCCTCACCAAGATGTCTCCTCAAAGATTACAGAAATAAGGGATTGATATTTTCCATGAATATCACATGGTAGTAATAAAAGAAAAATATTATTTAAATCTCTTTTCCTATTCCTTTCATGTATCACTGCAGCTGGGACTTCCCAGCCAGCTGATGAGCTAGGACCTTCAGATGAAATTCTTTCATAGCCATAATCAAAAATCACTGGAATTTACCACCATGCAGATTCAGCAACTCCACTGTGACTCAGGGAATTAAAACCAAATATCCTAATTTAAGAACTTGTTATTTTGATTAAAAACCAGCTGCATGTGCATCAAGAATAATACACTGGGAGGAACAGGATGTTGCATAAAAGGCATTAGCTGTTTCCAACTAAGCTACACTCTGGAGAGATGAGTTTTCGGGGTCAATAAGTATGTGAGGAAAGCTTGTGGATGCAGAGCCAGAATTTTTGGAAAACTGAACAACATTTTTACAACATCACAAGCTGTATTTGTTTCTCTTAGCAGAGAAACGGTCTCTTCCAGGCCTGCTGACATGTAAGGGACTGTGAATTAGGATATACCTGACTTAAAGTACCAGTGACTTTACAGTGATGCCAAACACGTTTTAAATCAAATACAACTGTCTTTACTACCAGTTGGCTCTTGCCAAAGATGTGCATGGGTCTATGTCTCTCATAAGACAAAGGAAAACATGAACTTACTGAAGCAATAGGAATGCTACAGTTGACGTTAAAGGAAGCAAATTCCATAGCATAGAATCACAATAAATATGTTCCATGTTCAATTCATTCTGGTAATCAGTTTTGGTATTCACCTGGTTAAATTACTTTCCACATTACAGTGGAACTTAAGTATGGTTTCAAGAAGCACAACACAGTATATTAGATGTAACATTATTTCTTCTTATGTACTTTGAATATCTAAAATAGAGGTGGTGTTTTTTCATCCATTCAGAATCTACCTCAAATCTGCTTGTAAAATAATTTAAGTACATCAAAGGCTAAGAGAGCTAGGCCTGTTTAGCCTGGAGAAGACACAAATGAGAAGGGATTTTATCCAAGCATACAAATAACCTAAAGGTGCATGTCAGGAGGAAGGAGCCAGGCTCTTCTTGGTGGTGCCAAGCAATAGGACAAGAGGCAATGGGCAGAAACTGATGCACAGCAAGTTACACCTAAATATGAGGAACTTCTTTACTGTGAGGGTGACAGTGCACTGGAAAAAATTGGCCAGAGAGGGTGTGGAGTCCTCTCTGGAGATATTTGAAACCCATTTGGATGCAATCCTGTGCAACCTGCTCCAGGTGAACCTGCTTTAGCAGGGAATGGACTAGATGACCTCCAGTGGTTCCTTCAAACCCCAACAATTCTGCGTGTGATTCTGTGAAACAAAGTTTTTGTAATTTTCTATTTTGCCAATGATATTTAAAAATGTTATCTGTTCTAAAAAGAGTTAATATCAAGATAAAGTAATGCAAGATTCAACACAATGAAACCTACCTGAAATTCCAAGCCATAGTTTTCTCTGCAGAATTCTCTCAGCTTAGGATACACATGTTCTCTTAGGGCCCTCCTTTCTGCTATTGTATCTGCATTGTGGAAAAAGATGCTATTAATATTTATATAAACCCTTCTTTTAGTCAGGGATACAGATTTTTCACTAAAAATGAGCCCTTAACACACACAGAGCACTAATGAAAATCAAGTGCTGGGATCTAGTCCCCAAATTGTATGTTGTACAAACACATGGAAGTGTTTGCATGTGTAACAATACATGTAAAATCACGTAAATGTGTTGGTATGTGGCAAAATTATGCTTCATACGCATCTTAATGTTGCAGCATATTACAATTCACTGCAGCTGAATTCATTTTGTAATTCACCAGTCAGAATTTCTGTATTATTTTGACTTCCATTTAGTTTCCAAAAAGCTGAATTTTACAAATAAGAAACACCATGGAACAAAGAGATATACCAAAGATGAAAGAGATCTCAATACTTAGAAATAAATCAACAACATGAACTAATAACATTGTCTCAAATGCTATCACTTTATTCACCATCTAATAGTATCCTAAAAGCATTATTTATCATTAATAGCATTATTTATCTTTTGCCCAGGTGGTTCCTCCTATAATACTAAATGCTCAGTGCTGATATCATGTTATTCTTACCATGCAAAATGACGTTTTGATAATGAAGTACAACATGGCAATGAAACCAAAATTATTATTAAGTTCAGTATGTCCAAGTTAATCTGAACACATTCATATAAAACATACCACTTGCACATATGGTCAAATATGCAGTAAATTCGGTTAGTAGTGAAATCTTTTGTAGATAATAAATTCTATTTCACAAGACTATGATATGTGATGGATTTTGCTATATTGTAACTGAGTTGAGACCACACAGAGGTAGCACTGTTGCTAAGTTATTTTCAAAAATAGAACATAACTGTTGTAAACCACTAGCTCTGAGTGCCATATGATGAAAAATGAAGTGTTAACTTATGAATGGTGGAGAACATCTAGTGCAGGGTACACATTATTTGTGTAACTTCACTGAAACAAAAATAGATTGCAACTGATCTGACATTTCCCATATTGTTGCAAATAAGAGAAATATATGCAAATCAAACAATGCTTTAGAGCCACAATCAGAGCCACAGCTGATTTATCTGAGTCAGATGTCTTTTCATAGAATCATAGTCACAGATTTATAATGTTTTTATTTAAAAAATTCTAGGAAAGTGTGAAATCTGTAATTTAACTTATTACACCAAACTAATAATATCCTTCTTACTATTTAAGTATATATTTGGAATATTACACAAAAGTGTAGTATAATTACCACTTATTTTCATGAAGAGAAAGCAATCCAGAAACATCCAGAGAATTATTTCTCATGAAATAAAAAAGGTAAAAAAGGTAAAAAAGGTAAAAAAGTCCACACCAAAAGGCTCAAAAGTACAGTCAGGTTTAATCCAATTTATCTGAATTACCACAATTTTTCCTTCACAAACTTTTGATGTGGAAAAAAGTCAGAGACATAGTAGCTTTCAGAAAACATCCTAAGTCCAATAATGTAATAGTATGTATTTATGCTTTAATGTTTTAAAACATACTAACTATGCTTACATGTTCTGTCAATGGTCCAAGAAGCATTAAAGTCCTTGCTTCATCACAAGCTTTCCATTTGACTGTCCACACACCACGCAAGGTGAGACCTTAAATCTAAAGTGCAGAGTTTTTATATATCCAGTTTGAACACTGACAATAAGAGACCCTGCTCTGGGCACATTTGGAGGAGTGCAGCCTCACTTTCTCTCGTGCAGTTATTACGCTCCTCTCCCTGACACTAAAGAGGCTGCACCAAGACTGCTATGCCCAGCTCTGGAAACCCCAAATCAGGAGGAGAGGGAGGAAACTGGAGAGGCTACTGAGATAGAGGCCAAAAGCATGTGGCCTACACAGAGAGATAGAGGGACCTGGGCATGTTTAGTCCAGCAAAGAGTGTAAGAGGGACCCAACTGCAGCCTACAATTACTTCTAAGGCATTTACAAAGATGATGGAGACAAGCTCTTTGTGCCAGAGAGTACAACAAAGACAACGATAACATATTACAGCTTGGAAGTTCAGGTTGGACACCAGAAGAAGCTCCACTGTCCTTGGAACACTTCAAGACTCAACCAGACAAGTTCATGGTTGACCAAGTTTCTGCTGACAGCACTTCAGGAGGGAGGTTAGCCCAAGTGACCTGACCTGAGCACCCCTTGCAACCTGCAGTGATCCTGTCTCTCAGGACAACTTGCAGGTTTGGCTTAGTTATCCAGGCTGCTTGTACACTACCTGGGAGGACAATTGCTCCTGGCTGGGCTAGTGGGAGCAAAGCTGTAGAGTAAAATAGCTGGTGCCAAGGACCCAATGCCCATGCCGTATGTTTTTCAGGGCATTTTACTTTAGATTGAGCTCAACCCTCACAAACATTTGGAATGCATTTGGTGAGCACCTGGAGTTATCTTCCAGTTTTTCATTCAAAAGGAATCCAATTCATGCACACTAAGACCCCAGTATGATGTGAGTCAAAATGTATTAGATAGTGATGATTGAAAGATTTACTTCACTTGCAGATCTGGATGAATATAGACACATCCTACAAATATTTAGGAATTGAGTGAAAAAACCTACACTCTCAGCTCAGAGCTGCCACTGTCAGTACATAAAAGGGATGGATGAGTTTCTCCCTCCTCAGGATCCACAGTCATTAATTTTCTCTCATGCTTTAGTGTTTAAGTCATCCTTTTCTTGCAGAATGTAGTACACAGCTAACAAGGCTAATTAGTCAGAGGGTGCCATGGTGCCAACACAGCAATATTATTTTGGCTCCAAAGCAATGGTGTTGCTGTACCTTGTGATAAAAGCTAACTGCATAGTTTGCTTTATTTGAAACGCTTCATTTTTTAACTTCACAGTAACTGAGACCCTTAGATCAGTCAGTCATAGAAGACTATTCTATTTTCTTTGCCTTAACACAGGTTAATTTTGGCATGGAAGTTTATGAAAATGCAGAGCATCATATCTTCATGATCAAGTAGAATAAATTCTGTTGAAAACCAACTTACTGCTCAATTACTGAGACAAAACAAAATGATACTTGCCTTTTTAAATGAAAATCAATCATGACTACAGCTTGGTTATTAAGGAAGCAACAATACACAGTTATTGTTTGCAGTTAATTAAGCGTGACAGCAGAGAGAGCACTCTTACGAGGGATCTAAAGAAGTCTAAGTTGCAGGAACAACAACAACAAAAGGAAGTATTGGAAAAAAGCGGAATTTAAGAGTAAACATGATTATATGACAAATGGGAAATATTTTGTCTGAGGTTTACAAGAGATAAAACAGTTCTGCTACTTTGTGTTTATGCCCATAGGATTTATACCGCAGAACCCCGCTGGCTCTAGTTTTAGAACATGGTGCTGTTCCCTGCAGCGTAACATGTGTAGTCTTGTTCAGAAAATGAAACAACACACTGCAGGAGTAGTTCTACATTTGTAATATCTTAAAAATGAAATAGATAAAACATTTCTTCAACTAGAACTGTGGTCTGGATAAGACACTCAGCATACCTATTCTGTATTTTTATTCCTACCTCCATATCTAATGGAATGTGTTTATCTAATTGGAATTTGAGTCTGGTGCTTATATTAATTAAAGAATTCCTGTAAATGAAATAAGTTTTGAAAATTTAAGGAAACAGAAGTGTATATAGTTAAAATGAGCTATGGTAATTAGTATGGATGGCAGATAAGCTGGTTTAATTAAATATAATCTAACTTGATTTAAAGTGACAGCAAATCTGTGAAGCTGGCAGTTCCTAACAACAAAAATGTCACACAGGCAAATTCCGCCTTCCAGGCTGCTGCTGCAGATGAACGGATTAACTAAATTACATTCTTTTAGCAGACAAAATGAGACAGTAGTTGTGAGATGAGCTTTCTACACCTCTTGATGTTAATTCTGAAACACAGAAATACAAATAATAGTTCACAATAAACTGGGAATAAAACTAAATCTCATAAAACATAAAAGAAAACCCCCCCCAACCCTAAACTTTTCTCCACTATTTAAATGAACCCAAACCCCAAGTCTTGCACAAGACAGTGACTTGCTGAGTGCACATCTCCCATACAAGAGCCATCTCTTGCAGATGGCTGCCTCCTAAGCCATTCCACAACCACACTGCCCTGCCCACCCCCGCACTTGGAACTGACTGAGAATGTGCAGCCTCCTTCTCCTCATGCTCCCCAGGGTAATCCTGAGGACTGAACTGAATTAGTCACATATCCATCTACATCCTTTCTCCTGTCCAATAAACACAACTGTTTGTGTGCAGTGTGATTTCTGAAGGCTTGTAGCTCAGTCAAACCACTGCCAGTTTTCATTAGAATATGCCAAGGTGCTGCTTCTTAGTGTGAACTATTCCCATGCCAAAGTCTGACCTTCAAACACAAGCTGTTCTGCTATTAAAGTCACTTATTTTATTTTAATAGAGCAAGTACATTTTTCATTGTTGTGTTAGTAAACAGATGATGTGTATTTACAAAGAGTTGCCAAACACTGATCTCTGGGATAAATATAAGTCACGGAACACAGCCCTGTCGAAGAAAATTTCAAAATGTCGATGCAAGTGAACAGGAAGAGTTAACATGTCAGCCTGATGGAAATTGCCCACTCCCAAGCAGCAGTTCTTCTGTCCTAAGACCAAACAGTTTATCTCCTTGCTGGTGGTGTACTGGTCTGAGTACAGTGATGTGAACGGCTGTTTTCATGTGTATGGGCAGCAGTCACACAATGACTCTACTCAGTCAAGGCTCAATGCAGCTGAACAAGGAGATTGCTCAGCCCCATTCGCCTATCCTGTGTTGCAAAGGAGGCGCCAGTGCGGGGACAGTGAGCCCTCAACCACTATCAAAGGAGCAGCACATTCAAGTTGACAATCTGTTAATGGAAAAGTAACCTGTGAGTAACCATATCCATGCATGATGCAAGCTAAGGCCCTCAAGCAGAGGAAAATCCTAAGCATGGAGTGTGTTTGCCCTACCACTTTTTGACTGACAGAGGAACGTTGCAATACCCAGCTTGAGGGAGCCAGCAGGAAAATTGCTGACTGACATAACAAGTTGAGGCAGGCAGCTGAACCTGGAAGAACCCAGGCAGAAAAAGAAGAAAAAAAAAAAAAAGAAAAAGCTGCTCTTGCAGCTGTTTAAGGCACCACAGAAATGACTGTCATATGGGGTCACAGAGCTGTCTACAGGTTTCATCTCCACGCAGTCACCCAAGAAAGAGCAGCTCCTTGTATGTGTGGAAGATACAATTTCTTTATCATCCCCTGCACTCTTGGTGTTCTCGTGCTTTGCAGTGGTCAGGAGAGACACTTGCTGGAGGTCTTCACCTCACGGCTTTCAGCCCACCTCTCTGCTGCCATAGTCTCCTGCACATTTCACACCATTGCATGTATTAACATGATGTTGGACTCTATGGAAGCCCTGGATAAGCAGTGAACTTCTGATCTAGTCCTGAATGCATGTTCACTAAGATATCCAGCTGTTTGCTTTCTCTTAAGTTTTTAAGTGCTTAGATTTGATAGAAGGGTATGACAGATTGTTGACACAGGATTTTTTAATGCATTGCAATACTAAAAAAAATGTGGGTATTTTATAACCATTGTCTAGTAGCTGCAGTGAGAATTTCAGCACTTTAATTATCTAAGGTTAAAAATTACTCAGCAGCAGTGCCAAGTAAGAAGTGGCTGTCAAGCCTCTTAATGCTAGTATGTTCTTGACCCATTTGACTGTTCAACTGAATTATTCCTTTTAAACTACCCTTTTTACTGATAAGGCACAACAGCATTGTGTATTACCCATGCTACTAGAAACTTCGAATACCAGAAGGTAACATGTTCCTAAATATTATGGAAAACTTGTCTCTGAAAATAATACCATAATAATAAGTAATTTGCATTTCTATAGTGCCTTTCATCTCAGAATCAGAGCATTTTTCAAGCAATAATTGAGCTTGAATCATGTAGCAGTTAAGAGAGGTAGAAAAAAAACTTGAGTTCCCTAGTACCCTTGCCATCCTAGAAAATGAACTCCATGGACACTTGTCATTTTTTCCCTTGGAGTTTCTGTGGGGAGAGATCATTAGAATAGGCATCCAAAGCTTCCCAAGATTAGGTAGACTGGGAATGGGAACAGGCTGGTCTGGATCAATTCTCCCAGTGTCCCTTCCCCAAACAACAATGCCAACCTTCAGATCTCTACTGGGTCTCTGGAAGGCAAATGAGAAATTGGACAGACTGAAGACCATTCATTAATTCAACTAAACCCCACAACTAACTAACCATCCAAATAAATTTTGATTAGGAAAACACTGCAACATTACTGTGATGTAACACAGCTGCATGTCCTCACTCCATCTGGTGGTTGGAGCTCTCTCACGAGACGTGCACAAAGTCTACGTGACTCAACCTTCTCAGTTTTTAAAAAAACATAAATACAAGATTGGACTAAGCATTTCAGCCCAAAGGAATGTCTGCTTGTCATGAAAGTCAGAATAAATATTGAAAAATAACATTAAGATGGTAAGTAATTCTGAAATGTGTCTCTCAAGTGGGAAGAAATGACAGGATGTGACTACAAATTTGTGATCTACACCAGAACACTTAAACAAACAAATGACCTAACTAGGCAGGATTCATAATGTAGGGCATAATAATAAGCCTAAAACTTATAGTTGCAGCAATTACCTCTTCTTTTTTAGCCCCAAATCAAACAATACCTGATTTAAAAAGAGGCATAGTTTTCTCTGAAATGTTCCATGTTGTCAGTTCAGTAAGATGTCAAATGTAAAAAAACACATATACAGTGAGTAAACATATGCAACATGTATTTTTTAAAATTATGTTTTAAAAATTATAATGGCCAGACTTCTCAGTGTCATTTTATAGAATGCCCTGCATTGTGACTGCTAATATGCTTAACCAGTGCCACCTATTGGCTTAACAGTAACATCCAAACAATTAAAAACAAAAAGAGTTGACTAATAAAATCAGAGGAGTCAAGAACCATGTTAAAATACAGAATTTAGGGGAAACATCAATATTAAACTGATATAACAGATGGGAAAAGTGGTTCCTATATCCAAACATCAAGATTCAAATTTTCATTATTCACATGATTGTCTTCCCAGAAACAAATACTGGTTTCTGACAGTTCTACTCTGCGTGCAGCACGCTTACATGAAACAAATTTTGGAATCAGATCCAAAAATTGGTGAAGTTAATGGAAAGATCTGCTAATCTCAGAAGATTTTAAATGAAGTTCTATCATTTGGCACGTATCGAAAGCCTGTATCTTTTGATACCTTACTGACTTCCACAGTCTACATGAAATCTCTCAATCCATAAATAAATCAACCAGTAAATAAACAGTACATACTCTTTTGCCAGTCTAGTGGTGATGGTATGGATGAGGACTCTGAAGGAGAATTTTATCTCATATCGTGTCCTGATTAACTAACCTCACATTACCCCTTGGGAACACAGCACCCTTATATGTAGATGTTCTTAAACAAAACAAGAAAATCTAGGTTGACCTGGAATCCTTTCCCAAGCCTGCAAATGCTCCTAGACTGCTCCTTGGGTACATAGGTGTCCTTGTGTCCCTTGACTGTGATTTGTGGCAACCATGGAAACGCAAACGCATCTGCATGCAAATGCCAACAAACAGCAGGAGCTTCAGCGACACCGCAGGTTGAAGGCAGAATCTCTAGAGGGGGAGAGCCTTTTGCACTCTGCAAACTGCACAAGTGGAAGAATTAAAAAATGTCTAATTCTTTCATTTAATAAAGCAAGCAAGTTAGGAAAAGCTCCAGAAAACATGACAATTTGCAAACCATTATTGTCATACAATTAAATGATGTGACAGGAGAAACTGAAGACACAGCACATTTAGAAACACCTAAATTAAGTCTGAAAATTCTCTCTGCAGAACACCAAAGGTTATTAAAATAAGCATTGGAAAACAACAAGGCCTGTTAGGACAAGAATTTGCTACTATAATCAAAATTAATGTGAAAGAAAAACTTCTTGTGAAATCTAAAGGAGGAGTTCCGAATGAGTTGTGGAAAAATGAGTAACGGAGAACAGAAGTAAGGGCCAGTGCAGTAACAAAGTTATGGGCAAAAATCCCACTGATTCATTGAGAGGTGCCAACTCACACTTCAAAAAATTATGGAATTTCCCAGAGAGCCCAAAAAAGGCTTACAACACTGGAAAATGCTTTTAACCATTAAGTTGTGTGTACCGCAGTAGCTTTGCTACTTCTTTTTCTCACATCACTAAACCAAAGAGAAAACCATCAGGGTGTGTTACTAAGGCACTTAAGGTAATGAGGCTGTGGCAGTCAATAAAGCAAAAGGATGTCACATTCTTCCTCTTCGTCCATGTTCTTGAAGAGAATGAAGTAGTATCTTGTAGGCTTTGAGAAAGCATAAAGCAGATCAGAGTCCTAACAAACCACAAGAAAGCCAGTCTCATAAAAGCATACACTTATTTCACAGTACAGTCTGTTACAGGACCATTAAATACACCTCATTCTGAAAAAATTCCAGTAAACACTCCTATGTAACTTTGCATCTGGCAGTACTGCAAAACAATGGAAGAGCTCTGCAAGCACTGTTGGCTCCTGAGTAAAGTTGCTCTTCCCTTATCTAAATTTTCTACTTTAGGGGCACAAGTCACAGAGTTCCAATCCAGCTTGCATTCTTCGTTAAGTTTGGTGCAATACAGCCCCAGTTTGGGTCATTACAAAACTGGTGAACTTGGCTGGGTCGACTGGAAAAGCATGACTGATAAATGCAGCCTACTGTATGGGCTTCAAGTGAGAGATGTGAAGACTTTTATGCCAGAAGATGAAAAAGTCTCGAACCTGACACTTTTGGGTGTGCAGAAGCACCCACACAAGAATAAGAATTGCTGGTTGCTACCAGTGCAGTAAGCTTGCATGAAAATATAGTAGGAGTTTTCTTTGCAACAGATTTTTTTCTCGATGCTAAATGGAGAGGTTTAAATAACATCACTGATCATCACTGATCACAGAATAGCTCATGGCTGCTGTAGAAACTGTTACCAAAGATGAAGAAATGAAATGACAACCCCAGCAAAGGAGACCAGCTGCAAGAGGGCATTAAGCCCAGAACAATGGGACTCCATGAGGGAGGGATGCCAGAAACTCAACTACAGCCTGCCTGAAGAAGAGAATCTCAACTGATTTCTTTAAAGGACTACTTCACATACTGACAGACAATTTCAGCCTTGGTATTAACACCCACTTACAGGACCTGTGGTACAAGAGTTTTAAAAGTAAGAATTCCAGGTAGGGTCTGCACTGAAACTCATTGAACATGGCCAAATAATTTACAAAGCTGGCTTGTTTTGATGGATTATGTAATGTCTGAGAGGCAAACAGTGATTGACATGTAAAGGAAGAGCGATTTATCAGATCTTGTTCTCCTTACCCTCCCAATTCTAATGATTCATCTAAGCATTATTTTTAGTGAAGATTATATAATCCAGTTGAAAAGGCCATTTTTAATAAATTCTATAATGTACCTGTTTTTATTGGTCAAATATTTTTCTGATGCCTTGATTTTCCTAGCTATTGCTTTCTTGCTCTAGGTTTTACTAATTTCTTCTGCTTACTAACCACATTATGTAAAGGTAACAGTAAATTTGCATTTTAACAATCTTGAGGAGTTCGCAATTGAAAAAGGCCAACACATGTTTTAGTCACTTCATTTGAGAAGCAGATGATGTAGTTGAAACAAGTAAGTTTAATTTCTCACAAACACCTTATACAAGTATGATACAGAAAATAATATTTAAAGAAAACTTCCAGAACTGGCATACCAACTTAATTAATTGGTGACTGAACTACAGAATATTTCTCAGATTAGCAATTTCAAATTACTTTATCCATCCTCCCCAACTCTTCACTCTTATTTTTCCAATAATATACCCAGTGAGTTATAATTACCTTTAAAGGAGGAAAAAGACCTTTTATGATGCTATGCTCTCAATGGCAGTGTAGAATCTAGCTGAAAGGGTGGACTTGACTTTATTTCCATTTCTTGCACTGCCAGACACTATCAGTCTTTCTCAGTGCTTACAAAGGTATTTGTGCCTTGGCCACAGAATAGAGAAAAAATAATCTTTTATCTGCCACACGTACACATGGGTAAAGACAACTGAATCTGGAACTGGAGATTTTGTTTGAAACTATTTTGAATTTACATAATGACTGTGAGGAGCTGACTGTGGCATTAAGATTGGAACAATATACCAGCAATGGAATTGCCTAATAGAATTATATAATATTATACATGGTTGATTATAGAAAGTGTAAAAAAGAACATTTTTAATTAAAACAGGCGGGGTATAAAGAGATTATTTGCATTTAAATCTCTGTTTTCTAAAAAAAGAGAGGAATAAATGATGAACTGTGTCTTCTCCATGTCTTCTGTTCTCTTTTGAAAAGCATTCTTAACTCATTGACTGACATTAAACAAATCAGACCAACAAATCACCATGTAAATAAGAAAAATCCTGTAAATGAGTCTCCTCCTCCCATTCATAAATAAACCACCAAAGCAAAAGCTGTAACATGAGCCATAACATTAGAGACATTTCATAAATGCCTCATTTCCAGAAAAGCTTCACCTGAAACAAGCAGACCTCTGCAGGACATAATGCATCCATGGTAAAATCATCCTTATGGGACTTTATTTATTTATATTATCTGTCTTTTGTACAGATGCTCAGATTGAGTTCCTGACATGGTAAAAGGATGAGGAGGCAGAAACTGGATTTGAGAAATTTGTGAATAATTACATACAGCAGTTACTGAAAGCTACTGAAACTCATTCTAAACAAGGAAATTTTCAAGAAATTTTTTACTTTTGGTCATTTTATTGACTAATGAGCTTATTTTGTGTCTGTATGTTGCTTGTAAGCATGACCATAGTGCTATGGAAGACATACCACAGCAGTGTGCTGCACAGTCTGCTTTCCCCTGTATTTTCTTAACTGGTTTGGAGACTGCTCATGAAGAGTGAGATAATCTATCTGGAATGGCACAGGTATATTTGCTCCTGCTTCAGGCAGGAGGACACATCTAAAGTCCCTTGCAGCCTGTAGTCTGTTATTTGCACAACATAAAATGACAAATGAAATAGCTGTCTAAGGTCCCTTGGACCTCTGTAACACGCACACATACCTGCTTTAGATGGCACGTCATGGAACTCAATGGCACTAACTTTGCTCACCACAGATAGCTTAATTTTTTATAATCCTATGTTGGACATGACTTGCATTTCAAAGAAAATCATGATCCAAATTTTGCTAGTGTTTCGATATACCAAATTAGGGATCACACAAACAGAAATGCTTCAGTAACTTGTTTCAAGAACACTGTGTAATTCTTCATCACTTTAAAATGTAACAGAATACATATATAGGTAAAACAAGACCATTCTCAAATAATAATGGGATTCTGTAATTTTCCTAGTATCTTCTAGCAACCACTCCTAAAAAGATCAACACTTACTGCTCACTGATATCTGAGCTATCAAAAATATTATAGGGTGAAAAATAGAAATTTTCTTCAGAACTTACTACTTTGTCTTGCCAGAACAGTACAGGCTATGAATGTAGCCCCCAGGACTATTATCAAGGAAGAAAATATTTTTCTTTTGATCTCCTTTTCTAGAATTTGTGTGGCCTTTATTAAACAGCAGTAGGTACGGAAAAATAAAAATATTAACTCCTTAATTTCAAGAAAATCACTTATAAAGTGGTCATACATTATTTATGTTAATTATGACAGTAAAGCAAGATCCTCCAGATGTGTCATGTTGGCATAGTTAGGGATGGAAAATTCTTGATAATAAAATACCCCTTAGATTAGAGTCCTGCATAACACACTGGACTCCTTTGGATCAGATCTCATATCTTAGGCTCCTTTGATTGTTGAACCCTGTTATTTCCTTATTTATTTCCTAGTATGGCTCCATTTTAATACCTCTACAGGAACAAGGACATTCAGATACCTAGGTCTTCACAATTAACCTCTTTCTATACACAAATAGACAAAAATGGATCATTACAATGATGGTTTTGGATAAAGTTACTCTTTTAGGGAGATCTGCTTTTAGGTATCCTTTCTCCACAGATATTCTCACTTCTGTTTTTTGAGATCTCTTCTTTGGCTGAATACGCATGGTCTTGTTCATAAAAAATTCCCAATAAAATTAGCAGGACTAGGCATTTTACTGGGCAATAATCTATCTCAAGATTTGGAAAGACTGTTACAAGCACCAAGAATATTGACTAATTAGTAAAGCAACTAGACAAATTCATGGAAGCAAAGGGCCTCACAGGTTATTAAGCACAAAGACATAACCTTCATCATTTTGTCCCTGTTGTGATTCATTATTCTTTCATCATACATCTGAAATTGCCAGGGTCAGAGAGGAGTATTGGGCTCCTTTGCTCTAACTCACTAAGCCTGATCTTACTGCATCTGCTTCTCGTTTATCTTGTATGTAACAGCTGATTTGCATAACTCTGTAAGTATGGATAACTCATCTAAAGGTATTTAACACACATGGTTACTCACTGGTTCTCAATCATTTAAAAGTAATCTTAATCTGATACTTTTAACCTAACTAAAACTCTGAAACTAAAGCTGTCCAGATAAGTCTCTAAGTCATTAATTCTCTTTTCATCTTAATGTTTTGTAGAGCATTACTAGTTAGAGACTAAATAAGAATTTCACAAATAACATTGCTATGTATCATACTATAATAATCTCAACACCTGTTTCAGTTTGGAGATTTATAAAGCCTAGATGAGACTGTAAAGATACTCAATTGCTAATAGGGTGAAATGGGCTCTATTAATACATTTTTTCAAGGGTTTAATCATACCACAGAGGAGTGTTACTAAGACTGCAGCTCTTCCACCCCAGGAAATGCTAAGAGCAGGCTGAACAAGAGTATCTGACAGTTTGAAATTTGACCTGCTTAGCTATTTGATCAATCTCAAGGATTGATACATACAACAGCATGACTCTGGATTAAGATCAGCGTGGAAGTCCTGCCATTTGCTAGTCTTCCCAGTTTCTGGCAGGAAGTGTATTTTGAATACTCTGATAAATCTAGTCTCTAAAGGTGACTTTTTACTCTAGATCCAGATTCTGCACAAGAATGACTGTAGCTGTTCTGTCCAGCACAGTGCCCTGTCTCCAACAGTGGGCAATAACAGGTGGTGATAGAGGAAGTTTAAGACAAGGCCAAAGACAGAGGGAGCCATTTAATTATGATGGTGAAGAGGTGGCTTACAAGACCTGCATTTGGTACATGTCCTCCTTGCCCAGCACAGCAGCATGCACATGGTACTCTGCACTGACTCGGGCCTTCTTACTACTTACTTTGCTACACTGCTTGCTTTCAGCTACCTGTGATTTAGCTCTACTCCCCTTTTGACTACAGATTCTGTAAGTAAAAACTTCTTTCTGATACAAACCCTGTATTAATAAGAGTAGTGTCAAGCCAATGGAGTTATTTTGGAGAAGCACTGACATAATCATGATTAAATTGTGTTCTCTATCTATTATTATCCTTCTTTAATTAAAATTCCAGTAAAGGGATAAAGCAGTTGTCTTGAACAGCACTGCCTATAATAAAACCTGCCAGATTTCTTTGTATTCCATACACATGATGATTTATGGTATTATATTTATATCTACCACCCTCAATATATTAAAACCTTAAATTACTGTAGGTAGATATTACTAACGTATTATTACTGCAGCCTGAAAGGATATCTCATCACAAAATACTCTTTCAGATGCTAAATTCAAAGAAATTTCAAAGACTTGTTTTAGATGAAAATAATTACCACTTGGGCACTGCCCTCATATCTTGAATTAGAAGATTAGTAACTCCTTGAAGTTTTGCTTATGTGATATACATTTTAAAAGTCTCCAAACAAAACTCAAAGTCTAATGTAGTATTTTCTCTTGTGTGTTCACAAACCTGAGGACACATGCCCACACAGTCATGTAGGTAAGTTTCTTAAGAGGAATTATTTTTCTGCATAAGCTTAGAGATAGGATGCCAAGTTAGGTAGTTATGTACCTTTTGTACTACACTGCTCTTATGTGATTACACAAATCCCACCACAGAATACACGTGGCCTCCTTGAAACACAGCCTTGGAAATCCTCTTCAGCTTGCTGCGCAGCAGACTGTTGCTCAGCTGAGAGGTCTTCCCACTGCCCTTGAGCAGGCAGAAAACAAACACCCCTCTCTTGATGAGGGAAGGCACTGGGATGCTGCCTGCTTGGTAATGCCTCTCATTTCAAAGGTCTCACACCTTGCTGAGGGAGCAATTCACAATAAGGACCCAATTCAATACCCCTGCTGTCCGTCATCTAATATATTATTTGAGATATTAATATCGCATGCAATTTGCACACTTGTTTCATTGTCCCTCACTGTACATAGAAACCATGTGAAGTGTCCAGAAGTTCCCCTTCATCACTGAAAGAAAGCCACTGCCCCCAGGAACGAGGCACAGCCTAGCATGCAAATACATCTGAAGAAATAAAGCAATGATTTGCCAAGTTAGAAAGAAAAAAAAAAAAGAAATTGTAGGTTCTGCTTTGTTTTAA